>NW_009258661.1:1609338-1625652 GCF_000687185.1 Egretta garzetta
CCCTTCTTGTGCGGGGGGAATATCGGCAAAGGGAGGAGCAGAAGCTCCCAGCAGGGCTGACCCTTCCGTCTGCCCTGGTACCTTCTAGCACCCCAGGGTGCCTGTCCCAGGTGCTCCCCTGGGAGGTCCCTACTGACCTCCATCTCATCCAGGAGCTCTCCTGGGTGAGTTCACCCAGCCTAGTGCACGTGTGTACGGCCAGGCAGGTCTCCCTCCCAGTTTCTGCTCATGCTTTCCAGTCTAACGTGGCCACAGGATGTTTTTTATCTTGGATATCTTTTATTTACCCACCAAATCCCCATGTTCATAGTCACATGCAACTGGGAATGTTGGTGTCTTCCCATAAGCAGGGATTTCACTGGCCAGATACCTCCCTCTGGTCCTTGCACATGGGTTTAAAGCTTGTCTCAGGGAGAACTGCTGCATGCAAACCAGCACAATGCAATGGGGTTGCACTGAGGCCTCCAGCACACTGGAGGACCATCTCTCCTTGGGCAGGGGTGGCTTGGTAAATGTCCCTGGCATAGGGATGGGGTCTGGCAGACATCCCCCTCTTGTGCTGCCTGCCTACAGATTAGTAATTTGCTTTCCATACGTTCCAGCGGGATGGCTGTGGGGAGCAGGGCAGCCTGGTGTGGGTGCAAGTGGTGTGATCGGAGCTGGAGCTCCAGCCCATGCCTTCACAGGGGTCGCTGCAGAACCGGGCACTCGCACACCTCCCTCATTAACTGCTCATTTTGGTGGGTAGTCCTGTTCCGTGGTTTGTCATCGCCCGAAGCTGATCGCCTGTTCCTCTCTGGTCCCTCTCAGCTGGGCACATTCAAATCTGACGATGGGGACTATTTCGTAGAGCCGCTGCTATCGCTCGAAGAACAGGAGTATGAAGAAGAACACAATAAACCACATCTAGTCTACCGACACCGGATACCTCCAACCAACTCTTCAGGGGACAGGCAGACTTGCGATACTCCAGGTACTCGTTTTGTTACTGCCCTTGATGACTTGGCACAGATGAAAGGGAACTAATTTGTAGTAATTAGTAGGTTTGTGTAGGGCAGAAGGGACGTGGAGTTGAGGGACCCCTCTAGAAACCGTGCCGCATACGCTAGGGCTGGGCTGGCGGTGGTACTGCTGTCCTGGAGAGACGTGGTGCGCCTGAGCTTTCTAGTAATCGGTGACAAGGAAGTTGCAGTCAGGAAAAATGTTATGGTTTCCATTTCATCCCTGCTGTAAGGCTGGCAAGAGATCTTTTGGGCTGTCTTGCCTTAAATATCCCATGAGCCTTTAAACTTGCTTTCTGTCCTCTCCTACGTGTAATTCCTAACCATCCTAATGTGATTTGCTCTCTGTCTGAAATTCTGTTTCTGTCCTTTAAATGATATCCTTCTGGCTTGGTCTTGCTGTGCTCCTGGTCTTCCCTCCCCAAATCTGGTTGTGCATTGCAATGACTGACTTCTTTCTAGTGGAAATGAGAAGGTCCTAACACCAACCCTGACAGTTCTTCCCTTATTAATCACTTTTCCATGGTTCATTTTCAAAGGCTTTTTTTCCTAGTGGCCCTTCCTCCACCAGCACCATCTCCCTGAACTCCTCGCTCCCTCTTTCTAGTCTTTGCACATATGAAAGAGCACAGGCCTTTTTATCTCCCCTTCACGTGCCTTGGTGAGCAATAGCTTTGCTCCTACTGTCTCTATTATCTGCAGTGGCCTCCTGCTGCTCTCTGCTTCGTTGACTTCCTGATTTTCACGACTAATCCTCTCCTTTGGCAGCAAAAGTTCTCTCTGAAGAAGCTTATTCCTTCAGTCTCCCGTTTCACCTGCTGTTTTGCCCTCCTCCTTTGGTCTGCAGCTGGATCTACAGGAGCTTTAAAGCCTAAACAGAGTAGACCTTGACTGGCTTCCCTTGTGCGGGCTGCGAGCCACTCATGTGCTGCAAAGTAGATGGAGTTGCTCAGGGAGTAAAGGTACCACTGGAGGAGAAGTGTGGTGCCAAACTTAGACCTCATTTAGTATGTCTGACTCGTTTGGCACCCATAACTGTGGATCATGGCCGTGCTGTTGAGCTGTTGGTCTGTTCAGCTTGCACTGATTGCATGCTAAGTCAGAAGACGCTCTGGTGCTCTGTGACCAGCCAGAGCTGATGCACTAGCAACATGCGTTCCTTCTAGAAGACATGTGGATATGTGTCCACATGCAAACATGTGTGCTGGGGGACAATGGTGCCTCTCACAAGGCTGTCGTTGTTTGTTCTTCCAAGGGTTGCTGCTGGACTATGCCATTCTGGTTTCTCTCTTCCAGCTGTTTCTGCTCCCTTCTTTGAGATCAGATGCAGGAGACTCAGAACAGTTGGAAAGAAACACGGAATCTGGCACATTGCATCAGTAGCCCTTGGAGGAACGGAGCAGCAGATCACAGGACTCATTGAATCAAAGGTAGCTGGGAGGGCTCTGATATTTGCTTGTGGACTTTATTCTGTGCAGTTATAACAGTCCGCTGTATTTCACCCCACTTACACGTGTCATAGCTTCTATTTAGGGTATCGTTCTTCTGGATCACGATTCACAAGAATGATACTCCATCCATGGTATTACCTATGTGGTGTATATCTCCTTCTCTCTTCCAACACGCTTTGCCTTTGGCTTGTCTTTGTTTCTTTGCTCTTCTCAGTTGCTTTGTGTAGTGGAGGGAGGAGGTCTCACCTCTCAAATACAAGCTTAAGGGTTGTATTTGATAAGCATGACAGTCTTACTTGTCCTCCTGTCCTCTTCCTTCCATCTCTCCTCCTCCCTTTTACCATTGTCCAGGTTTTTGAAGGGGAATGATGCTTTGGTCATACATATATGGTGAACAAGTCTTGGTCGCTTTATTTAAGGAACAAGTGCAGGGTGGCATGGGCAGTGCTGAACCTTGGTGTTCCCCCTGGGGTTACATCTGGTGGAGAGAAGGCGTCTCTCGTGTCTTTGGAGCAGAGGGGAAAATGCAAAATCCAGCAGTACTCACTGTTTTGGATGGGCTGCATTTGTCACTCCTACCAGAGAAGAATGGTTTTGTGAGAGTTTGAGAGTTTATTATAGCTGTAGGGTGTTGTGCAAATTGGCCTTTTGTCAGAAGAACATGTGAAAAGGTGCGTTTGCATTGCAGGCTTCTGGCAGGGATTGAAATTTCCTCAAAGAGGAAATTCATGCGAGGGAAATCCTAAGTACCCACCCTGCAGTGAGTAAGGGAGCCCATGTTGCTGGGCAGTGGTGCTATTAAGAATGGCTTTCTGATAGTATTCTTCCTGGAAAATGATTAATAAGCAACGTACCAGTGTGCCCTTGCCCTGATGATGTAATTACAGGCTTCTTGCAGTGTCCGGGAAAAGTTTCCCTTGTGAGTTGGCTGACAGATTGAGTAAAAGCTTTCATTTCCAGCGGTCTCCCTGGTGTTGCTCTTAGTTTTCAGCATCCTCAGGTCAGCTTAGAAAAACAGGTATTTGATTTTGTTAAGTTTTAATTAGCAGTTTCTGATAACAGTTTTAGGTCCTCTGACGTACAAGATACTCTGCAGATGTTCTGAAAAAAGATCTTTCTCCTCTGAACGCTGATGGATATCAAATGCAAACTGGGCTCTGCATATGAACTTTCACAGCACAACACCGGGGTCTCCTGGCAATGCACTTCAGCCGTCTGGCGTATAGCTCAACAGCCGCAATAAAAACTTTTGTCAAAGTTTTCCTTGGGGTAACGGGTTAATGTAGTTTCAGTCATAGGAAATGGTGCAATTTCTCCTCCTTCCCTTCTTTTAGTTAGTACCGTGAATCAATTTGGCATCTGGTCGAGGACCTGGCAGAGTAATTAGTTGTGTTTGACTGAATAGCCCTGACGGGATGAAGACTTGGCCAGGCTGACAGCATGATGTCACTAGGTGCAGCACCGCTACCACCCATTGCTTCACGATAGCAAGCTCTTCCGATCCAAATTATTAAATGTCCGCTTTTTTGAGGTGGAGGAGGAAGAGAAAAGAAATTCTGATTCTAAAAAAAAAAGAAAAAGGAAGTAGCTCATCGCAAAGCTGGAGAGCGGAGCTTTCCTGCGCTCCACAGAGGAACAATCTGACTCCGATGATAAAAGGCACATAGCTGCATCCTGCGGCACCACGGGGCCATACCGGCCGACTTCGGGAGGCTGGCAGAAGCTGTCCCACCCCCCCATCCAGTCTGACCTCCTGCCAGGAGCAGGCCAGCGAGCCCTACCCACCAGTTTCCATGTGAAACCCCAAAAGTTTGGTCCTGCAGAGAGATGTCCAGCTCCAGATGCCAACTGGACACTGCCTCTGGTCATCACCTAAATAAACCACTTCAGGCCACCTCTTGCTCTGCATCTTGTGTCCCTTTCTGCTGCCTCTTCTTTCTCTCATGGTTCCCGTGTTTCTGTCATTGATACATTTATACGTATATCTTGGTTAATGGCTTCTCTGCAGCTCTCCTTTTCCAGTTTTGCTGGGTTTTGGAATAGCTTTAGCCTTTTTACTGAATTTTATCCAATCATTCTGCCTGTTTGGCACCCCTTGTTCTGAGAGAGACGTGGCCTCCACCTGCTTGGTGGCATTGAGCCACAACTGCCCTCTGGCCATGAGTATAAATGCAAGAGTTGGGCTTTCCTCATCATCCCACTGCTGCTGTGTGCTCAGCTATTTCGTTGCTCCAAACTTTGCAAATTCCTTGCAGCTTTTACTGCAACCCTGGTGCAGGGCTCCTGGATGAGCTCTTTTGGGCAGCTCCTACTTTGTTCCCACCGCGCTCCCTTTTCTGCTCTCCTGATCTGTGCTTCCCATTTCCTTCCCAGCTTCGTTAGTTAAATACCTCCCTGTTCTCACCTCATTTTTCATAAATCTTTTCTATTCAAGACCCATCTGTGGCTGAGATGAATAAATCAAGGACCGAATATGTAGCAAGCGTTAGCTGCTCCCATGACTTGCTGCCAGTCAGCCGTGCCTGTCCTGAGGCTGGTGCGGGCTCTGGGGCTGCGTGTGAGGATCTTGCACAAAGTCCTGGCTCCTTAATGAGAGTGCTTAAAGCGGGAATATCCACCATGGGCAAAACTCCTCATGCAGAAGCAGCAATAACACTCTGATGGTGCCAAACTAGTAGGAAGATGATTAGAGCTTTTTCTGTTTCTGGAGGAGAGCCAAAGGGCATTAGCCAGCAAAGAGGCCTTCCAGCAATTCATGCTGCAGTGGTGAGGTTTTTGGAAGCGGGCTCAGAGGAGTACAGGACAGAGCAGACCGTACCTGCGCAGAGCTGGTGGGTGGGAAAGCCCTGTGACTCGGCTGCCAAGGTTACTTTCTGAAAGCCACCAAGCGTTACCAGCACAGATGGCCGCTGGACACAGCCTGGAGGCTTAGCACATCTCAGTACCTGCCAGGAATGGATGCAGAAGGGTCTCAAATTTGCAACTGGGTATTTAGTTGCAAGGCGTTAAAGCAGTTTGACTACTCGGGAGGCAGCACATGTGCAGCCAGGCACAGCAGCTCCGAAAAGGCCAGGCCCATGAACTCATCTGGGTGAGGAGGAGGAAAGAAGTGGTGTGTTGTAAGTTATCTTGAGAAGGTTGCTATAAAAAACACAAGACAAATCAGCAGCACGAACCAAGTCTTGCCGCCGAGCTAGTGTGACACGGGGCATAATCAGTAATATGTCACTGATTTTTCAGTTGCATTAATGAGTAATTTGTAATAGATTACCCTTTCATCATAACTGTAACAACCCTTCCCACCAAACATGACACTGGGGAGCCACCAGAGCAGAGGAGCACTGCCCTGTGTCTTGAGCAAGCAAATGCCTGGTGCTGCCAGCTCAGAGACTGCAATCCTGTTCCTGCATGATAATTAGCACCAGCCCACTCAGCCCTTACAGATGGTTGTCATCTCTCTCCTGGTGCCACCCAGCTGCATGGGAAGTCATCGGGGAACCCATGGCACAACCCAAGGAGATGGTCCTGCCACTGCGTCCCCACGTGCTTGGGAAAGGGTGGCTGGGTAGAGGTTGTCAGGGTGTGGATTTGTTAATGTGTTATCGGTGTCGTGACCAGGGAGGTGACCTGGGGGGAAAAGCGTTGAGGGTCTGGCACTGTGGCTAAAGCCTGGCTTTGTCCCTTTCCATGTAACGTGGCCTCTTGTTGGCACAAAGTGGGTGATGAGCTCTTGGGCGTTGAGGGTCTGGCACTGTGGCTACAGCCTGGCTTTGTCCCTTTCCATGTAACTCTTGTTGGCACAAAGTGGGTGATGAGCTCTTGCTGCTCCTTGAGCTGGGCTTTGAGGTGTATACCCCGTGTTAGAATTGGCAGTGGTGGGGAATGGGGCAACACAGGCCAGAGGTGGAAAATATCATACATATAAATAGTCTGTAGAATGTGTATTACATTCTCAATTTATAGCAGTTTCGATGCAGAAATGTTGAATGCCTTTTCCACAGGACTCAGTGTACCCTTGTGAGCAGTCTGTGGTGAAATCCCAGGTCCTTTGCAGTCCAGCTGTTGGTCTAGAGCCCTTTTGTATTTTTGCAAGTTCTTTTGGGCTGTTTGTCTTGCTTCCAGCTGTGACCTTATTTTGGTTTGCAAGTCCTTCATCCAGCAGTATTTCACATTCTAGGTGTCTAGTTTCCAGGCAGGTCTTCAGGCAAATTCTGTTCTGCTGGGTCTCACGTAACCATGGGGTTGCAGAAGATCTGCGGGGAGATTTTCCTAAGCCTTTGCTTCCAGGTTGAGCAATCCTTGAGCTCTTTCAAAAGTCTGTTTAAGCTGTCAGCTTTGCTTTTGGCCTCAGGGTAAAACATTGACTTCGTTCTTTCCCTCAGAAAAGTTTCTCATTTTAAGGAAGTGAATTGTAATTTAGAGTCAGATAGTAATTATTTCAGGTTTCCTTCCCTCCCTAAAACAGCAAACGAGAGAGTTACGTCACAAGTGACATATGCTAATGTAATTAATTCTATTTCTGGCTTCCTATTGAGGTAATAGCACAGTAGCAGCCAACTAGTTCTTGGTTAAATGGGCCTGGGACGTCAAACACAAGCTTTTCCCATACTGACTTGGGAAAGGGATCAAGCTGTAATGTTTGTGCTATCTTGCTGGGGTGTTGGCAAGTGAAACAAGGGCTACGAAAATGATCCAGGGGCTGGAGCACCTCTCTTACGAGGACAGGCTGAGAGAGTTGGGCTTGTTCAGCCTGGAGAAGAGAAGGCTGCGGGGAGACCTGATTGCAGCCATTCAGTACTTAAAGGGGGCCTATAGGAAAGATGGGGACAATCTTTTTAGTAGGGCCAGCTGTGACAGGACAAGGGGTAATGGTTTTAAACTAAAACAGTGTAGGTTTAGACTAGATATAAGGAAGAAATTCTTTACAATGAGGGTGGTGAAACACTGGAACGGGTTGCCCAGAGAGGTGGTGGAGGCCCCATCCCCGGAAGCATTCCAGGCCAGGTTGGATGGGGCTCTGAGCAACCTGATCTGGTTAGGGGTGTCCCTGCTCCCTGCAGGGGGGTTGGACTAGATGACCTCTAGGGGTCCCTTCCAACCCAAGACATTCTATGATTCTATGAAGATACTAGACTGACTTCAGTTAAAAAAAGTTGATCACAGCTAATGATACAGATCCCATAATTGCAGTTTTGAGTGAAAATTTCTCAATGTGAGTTATAAGCAAGATACATGCATGTTGTTGTTGTTGCTGTTAGTATTGAAAATGTATCAAGCATTCATCTGGCAAGAAAGTTTAATTCCCTGATGGTGGAAGATCAAAATTATGTCTAAACAAATGAATAGTGATTGGGTACTGTTTTGCAACTTAGACGTGGGAAATCAACAGAGTTAAACTAGTCTCCTGAAATCAAAATGGATGTACTTGCAGTTGTGCAACTACTTCTACATTGCGTGGACGTCTGCTGAAGCACAGGGCAGGTGGGAGAAGCGGGGAGGTATCGCTTTGGTGCTCTTTATCTGTACGCCATGGCATATACTACTGAAAATAAACAGGCTGACTATTCTGTGACTGCTCTTCCCATGTGCGTGTATTGTCATTACCAGCATCCCTGTGGCCAACTGCTAGGCAAGGTCTTTTTCTTTCCAATAGGATATTTTTTCTCATCTTTTACTGAGTGTCACTACAAAGATGTGGTGATCTCAGTGTTGTTCCTGTTGGCGCGGTACCTCATAGGTATCGCCAGATAAGAGCACAGATAACGTGTTGGTGTACTTGAGACTGTTACACGCTGAAAGTTGCGTTAAGAGCAAGCAAACGAGCACGGGAGTTTGGGTGCTCAGGAGGCTTGCAAGGCAGAAGTTGAGTTCAGCAAATTCAACCTCCGGAGTTCTGCAGGCAAATCGGTTCAATTAGCCCAGGTAGTGCAGAAGGCAGCAGCCTTGGCTGTTTTCCTGATGTGCCAAAATGCCACCAGTGTACGTCAGCATGCCTGTGGTATTATTGGGACTGGTT
The DNA here is from genome assembly GCF_000687185.1 of Egretta garzetta. Classification (NCBI taxonomy): domain Eukaryota; kingdom Metazoa; phylum Chordata; class Aves; order Pelecaniformes; family Ardeidae; genus Egretta; species Egretta garzetta. The sequence continues at coordinate 1,617,807 of NW_009258661.1, forward strand.
TGACCAACGACCTGGCTCAGATGTGTATCTGCTCATAGGTGAAACACTGGGATGTGCTTTAGCAAAGTGCCCAGACCCTTGCAGGGTCAGGATGGTTTTCAAGGGTATTTTGCCATGGTTGGTTTGTGGGGGGTGGGGGGTTGTCATTCTGCAGGGCTACTTTATTTTTCTTCTGAACTAGTGGATTATGGAACTGGTATCACTGATTTTTCAACGCTGTAACTTTGTCAGCCACACCTTAAATGAATTTTGTATCAATTCAGTGGTGCTTTTGTGCCTTGCAGTTGAGATGTGGTTATTTAGTTATAGTAAGACAATTTTGAATTATTTTTCGCCACATGCTCAGCTCACGTGTTACTATCTGGTTTCCTAAAGAGGCAATTTATTGTGTTGTTCATTAATCTAGTTTCTGTCTACTGTGCAAAACTGATAGCTTTCACATACAACTTTTTACCTTAGGCAGAAGAAAAAAATCTTTAAAGCTGGAATGCATTCTCACATACATCATCAGGAAAGGAAACATCTAGAGTATGTGTGGTCTTTGGTGTTTGCACGGTAGAAAAGCAGAGAACATTGTCTTACTAAGGGACGTTGATTGGTGCTAACTGCAAGCCCGTGGTTCTTGAGCACTCTGGTTCAAGCAGCAGGAAGAAAGGCAAGATCACCCCAAAAGACATAGGTGGGCTCAGCATCACCTTGAGCTTTGGCACCTCCAAGGATGGAGTCTCCATAGCCAAAGCCACCACGTTGCTTGCTCTGGTGCACAGGCTGCAGTGGGATTTTGGTCTTCATGCCAGTCTAAACTGCTCATGGCTCTATAACGTTGCTTGCTGGCCTTAGAGTACTTTCACATATCACAAATGCAAATCCCAGGCTCTGTGTTTCAGCTGACTTCAGCAACAGGCGCTCCTGGACACGGACCTTTCTGAGGATCTGGACATTGCTCCAGTCGGACATCTAGGAAGCTACTTAGTAAAGTGTATGTGCAAAATTCAAAGTGGAGGAAGGTGAGAAAATTAATGAGCAGGTGTGCCTGGGTCATGAGGGCTTATGAGCCATTCATGCAAGCGTTTCTCTTAATAGCAAAAAAACTTTTTTTGTAGAAGCCAAATATTTTGATTTGCCTGGAACAGTTTGGGAGGGAACTCTTCTGAGCTCAGATTGTTTCCTAATTCAAAGGGAAGTATGAACATGTGGAAAATTAAAGGTTCCCTCCTTCATGTTGCTCTAATAGTGGCACCTGTGAAAGGTCTGATATTTTACTGCATTTTCAGTAGTTCCAGCCATGAAAGTTTGATCTATGCAGTTCTGTCCAGCCCTTGCCAATGAAGGCTGATGAAACTGCAGTTGATCTCTCTGTTAAGTGGGTTCAGATTGATTTGCATTTGAACGCTTTCCATTTTGGAGATTAGATAAAGCGAGCTAACTTTCATTTTTACCCTTAGTGCAGAATACCTTTCTCTTTGGATCCTGGTTGGCCCAGATCCTTCATTTCCCTTCTCATGTAGGTCATTGATTTTGCCATTCTAGCTACAGCAGCAGCTCCGATGCACAGTCAAGGAGCTATCCAGAGGGAAGGCAGGATCGGTCCTGCTCGTAGGACTGGTTGTCTCAGTGTGGCCCAGAGCAAGGCTGTCGCTGCTCCCCCATTACGTTACCATCCCTGGCTGCACACCCACAGTAAGAGGTCAGAATTTGCCCTCATACAAATTCATCTGAGATATATCTGTAGATATATGAAAAGATAGATAAAGATATAAAACTTATCGATATAGAATTAAAACAGACCCAGGGCTAGAAAAATCCTTTGGTCAAGCTTAGGACTTTTTTTTCGTCCTAAAGAGGAACCAGTTTCCATCCCATTTCCTGTCAAGAAGAGCCTAAAAATGTGGTTTGATTTCAGCCAGTCTGACCTATTGCATGAAGAAACCCCATTTTGCCTCTTGCCCCTCTTTTTGAAGTGATGGCAGTCACTTCAATGGCCACAGCTGTACCAGCTACAGGCAGCAAATCTGGGTCAGCCGACTGTAGCCGGAGCTTGTACCAAGCCATTTGGGCAGGGTTTGCTGCTGTGGCTCCTGCTGGAGTTGAAGGAGGCAGGTCCCATGCCGACTGACTGCCTGGAGGGAGCTCAGCTGCATTTTCATCTGCGTTGTGGAGGTGTGCAATAAATAAATAACTTCCAAACCATAGTTTTATCATCTGTGCAGTCAGATCAGAGCAGGTCTAGAAGTGTTATGGGCCAACCCTGAGCAGCAAACTTTGCATTAAAAAGCCTAGGTCACGCATAAGAAAACGTAGGATAGTAAGTTGGTTTGAAAGGACCATGCTCCTTTTCTAGCAGGGAGAGACTGTTAATGTTATTAGCTTAAGAAATAGATTCCTGTCCCCCCTTGCTTTCTCTTTTTTATTTCTTTCTGTTTTTTTTAGCTCCTGCTATGTGCAGCTCTCCTGAACTTGGAGCTGAACTGGAGTTGCTTGCATTGTCACATGTCTTATTTAATTGTGCAAATTGCTTTCTATTTCAAGGACAAGTTAACGTAGAAATGGAAAGGATTAGAACTGTTGGGATAAGTGATCAGTCTTTCTTTTAATTTTTGGGTTTAGCATAACAATACCTACTATTTCAAAAGCAGTCCCTGGCTCTGCCCTGTTACCCTTTCATGCAGGCAAAGTAGTCACGTAGGGCCTGAGTCTCCCCTGCCCTCTCCCCTGGGATAGATCCCAAGTCCTGGGCTCTGGGCTGAGGCTTCTTGCGCAAGCAAAGATAAATGGCATGGGCGGGAAGATGCCATCAGGAAGGAATATCCCTGTCACAGGACCGAGTCTCCTTTTTAAGTCCCACATAACAAAGAAGAAACCAAGCAGAAAAAAAATGAATATATACCTCCGGGTCTGTCTAAAGACAGTGCAAACACCATAGACTGTCTTAGTAAAGCAAGTGGTAAAATGGACGTGATTCCAGCAGCCTTTTAGCCACCTCTTAAACGAATATTGACTGTTGAATCTGTGCATAGGTTTGCCTAATAATTGAATTATTGATCTGTAGTTTGCGTGGTTTTAAAGCATTTGTCTACTCATTGGGGTTTTGTTTTTTCTGCAAATTAAAGAAAATGTTTTGTTACTTAAACCCATCCAATTACTGCCATGTGTAGGTAGATGTTTTTCAGGTCATTTGCAGAGATTGAGAGCTTGCCAAGCAAACCATTTTCCTTCCTGATTTCTGTTAATGTATTAACACAATAGGGAAAAAAAGCAAAGCCAGGTGGAAAAATATCACACCCTTTTTTGGTGCTGTATGCGGCAGTAGGAAACTGTCGCTGTAAAATTGCAGTTTTCTTGTGTAATGTGAGAGATTTTCACTTCTGCTTGGTTAAATGGGAGCATGCTGCACCATTCAATAAAAGCATCTCTGTTGTAGCTGTCGTAAGGGAGCGAGTTATCACCAGCATCAGGCACGTGGAGTACTGGCAGTGCCTGTGTGCAGCTCCCATTAACACTGGTGGGGCTTTTATGGGTGGGTTGAGACCAGTGCACTGCCATTAGTGTTTAATTTTTTACAGTTGAATGTGCACCATCTCTGAGTGTAGTTATATGGAGGAAAGATGGGTGAAGATAACAGTTCACTACTCTCAAAGTCTAGGAGTGGCTTTACATGCAATGTATCCCCACTTGCTTGTGCTTGGTTTTACAGTAACCAGGCCGGCAAACATATATACGTGACTTGTTCAAATAGCGGGCTGTAAGCGTTGGAGTGAATTTACACCTGGAAAAAAACATGTTGTTTTTTGAAGGGATGATGACATCTCCTGTATAACGGGCGTCTCTTCAAAGACTCCTTTGCATTTCCCTCTTCTTTTGCTGTCTAACCTCCCCCTGCGAGGCTGGCTGGAGAAGACCCCTGAGCCCTGTGGTCCCATCTGGGGCTCTGTGAAGCTGAGGTGGCGGATGGTGCGGGGCTCTGCCTTCACACCACAGCCTTGCCCTCCGCCTCGCTCGAGCCCCGTTGAGCATCTCCCCATCCTTAACGCATTTTTCCTTGAGCGCCCGCTTCTTTTGGAAGTTAGTTATTTAAAAGGGAAAGTTAAGTGCCTGGCTGAGGGTGCAGAGAGGAGGAAAGGGCTGAGGTTGGTACTTTCTCCGCGGCCTGGTTGTCTTCTCACCTTTAAGTTATTTGTATGCACAGTTGGCTTCCCGCACTGACTGGCACTGAATGAGTCGGGATAATGTCACGGTTGCCCACAAAACTCTGCCAGCATGAGAGCACAACCTTGCCAACGCAAGGGCATTGATTAGTGCAGAGGAACTAGGGCAATCCAATTATAACTACAAATGCCATTGGCTTTCTCAAATTCTTACTCGAATAACTGCGGACTCTCTGCTGTATTAAGGTGGTCTGGACTATACCAAGAAATGGGAATGCATAGGACTTAGGTAGTGCAGAGTAAATGGGATTTAATTCTTAAATACTCTCTTGCCTATTCACACATAGGGCAAGAGGATAGTATCTTTCAGATAGGTAGAAACTGGCCGGCCCTCTTTGCCTGCCTTGATATTAGAGAATGTAATTTTTTTATTTTTTTTTTTTAAATTACTACAAAATATCCTAAAAGGAAACTAAATGGGAAAAATAGCTAGGAAGTTTCCTATCGTTTCAATCTTGTTTGAGCATTGAATATTCCTTTGTTCCCTAATACTATGCTTCCTCTAACCCACTCAGTGGGTCAGATAAGGAAATGTGATATTTTTCACCACCGTGACGAAATTAAACCAAGGCTACAAAGAGCATGAGGGTCGTAGCCTGGAGTCTTAGATAAGTAGTTCAGATCTGGCTTTATATTAAATGCAGAAGCGAACAGTCTCTCATGGATGAATCACATTCAATTAGCTACTTCCTATGATGGACTGATTAAAAATTAAGTGGCATCAAATAAGACTGATTTTGCTCTTACGTTTAAATAATGCTATAATTACATACTAATCAGATGGTAAATCTTAATTGTACATGTTCCATATGTTTTATTTGCCTGTTCTCCCTCTTCACTTTGTCGTCTTTGTATCAGCATGGAGTATATTTTCAGGCTGCTTTTATGTTTGGCCTAATTGAATATCAAAAGCAGTATATGTGAAACTTCCTGAATTCTATTCTTTAGCCAGTGGCAGCTGTGCTATTAGATGACCTTTTCATTCCCGTAGCACAGAATAATAAAGGGAGGGGGGGAATTGAAGCCCAGCCATGTTATTGTTAGAGACAGAAATAAATCATATATAATTGCTTCACTATGAAGGCCAAATCCTGCCGTCCTTCATGCCTGAGTTAGAAATACAGGATTTGGACCTTTGTTTCCTGTGGTTTCCTGGCCACCTTGGACGTGCCCAGAATCCTCACGCTGCCGCTGCGGTGGCTGATTACCATCGCTGGGCTCGCACCGCGTTAAACTGAACTGCAGCCCAGGCTCCATCCCTCCTGCGCAGGCAAGGAGATGGCTCTGCTGCAGGAAAGCCTTTGCCTGAATGTCCACCTTTAAGTGCCATTGGCTTCCATAAGATTACTTTAAAAGTTAAGAAAAACCTTAGATGCTGGATTACATGATGGGCTTCCACAGCGTGCTTTTCTGGTTTGGTTAGCTCTTTCGAACAAGCCTGCTAACTCTTCGCTGAAGTAAATATGTACTTTGGCATAACGTGGTATTAACTTTATTCACTCCAGAAGGTACTTTATGGTTTTGTCTGCTTTTTAATCGTAGATCATGAACACAGTCACAAAAAGAACAAGCGGAAACACTGGAGAAGACAGTGGGCAGAAAGCAGCATATTGTCTGACATGGAGATGCTGAAGCACAGCCTGGAAGTGAATTCGTTCTCTGCAGATAGCAACAAGACTGGGAACGTCAGCGAAAAGAAGAGCCACAAACGAACAAAGCGGTTTCTCTCCTACCCTCGGTTTGTGGAAGTGATGGTGGTGGCTGACAGCAGGATGGTCGCCTACCATGGAGCCAACCTACAGCACTATGTCTTAACGTTGATGTCAATAGTGAGTATTCAACTGGGGGGTGTAGATCCATCCACGGATTGTTTTCTAGTGGTCATAGAGCACCCTTTGTGCTGTGTTCATATAGAATACTGTCATTTTGCCTCGGCCAGGCATGGAGATAATGCTGGCTTTAGAGTAAAGCTTGGTAAAACTTGGCTGGGGAACACTGGTGGGAGTCTTCTTCCTTCCCAGACCCATCATGTTTCTTAACCCTTTCCACACCTCTCCCTTCCAGCTTTCCGAACCCCAGGCAGCACGAGAAATATCACTGGCCCTTTTAGTCCACATGCTGTACTCTTTATTTAAGCCCATGTGAAATAGCAGCTAAATTAAAAAGGTGCTTCGGGGACTGTGCCTCCCAAGGGACTGATGCTAGTAGGTTGTGCGGTTGCCTGACTTCCCTTGCTGTTGCAAGGAGAAGGAGCCTGTGGTCACCTTGATCCTTAGCACAGTGCTAGGGTTGGCTTTCCAGGCTGAGGGCAAGCATTTTAGTAGCTGCTGGTACTGGGATGCAGCAGTGCAGCCCCCAAACAGGCAGCTCTGTTGATGGAAGGTGACTGGAAGCAAGTATCCAGCATAGTTGTGTCACTGGGGGGATTTTCATCCAATTCGAGGGTAGAAGTGCAGTGAACATGTGGTCTAAATCTGTGCATGTCAAAATGAGGCACTTGAGAGAATAAGTTGCTTTTGAGCAGCCTTGGTTGGTGATCATTGTAGCTCAGAGCAGAATGACCCTGTAATTGGGTGAAATGTGTGCTAAAGCTAAAGGAAATGTTGGGTTTCTGGGATACCAGCAGGTTTATTTCCTTCTAAAATTGTGCTTCTGGCAGGAGGTCTCTCCAAGTAGCATCAGAGCACTGAGTGGGGCAGCAGAGCAGCTCAGGAGAAAAACAGTTGTGAAATGGAAAATGTGTGTGTGTTGTCTTAATTTTTGATGTCCTTGAATGTTAGCGATAATTCTGAATATTTCTTTTTTTTAACCAGGTGGCTTCTATCTACAAAGACCCAAGTATTGGAAATTTAATTAATATTGTTATCGTGAAATTGGTCGTGATACATAATGAACAGGTAATGAAAGTGATTTTCTTCACCTTCTGTCTGACAGTGGCGTTTGTAGTGAGCATTGCAATGAATAATTAAAATACTTGCTTTCTCTGCATTGCTTTATTAGGACGGTCCTGCAATATCTTACAATGCCCAGACAACGTTAAAAAACTTTTGCCAATGGCAGCAATCCCAGAACCACCCTGAAGGAAGTCACCTTCAACACGATACAGCCGTGCTTGTAACCAGGTATGGTGAATATTCTCATGAAGACTGTAGCCAGTTGTGTGCCAGAGACTGTGAGCGTGGGACATATCCAGCTATGGGAAATGTTTGGGTTTTGCTGCGGGTGTAATGACATTTGCAACTGTGGGAGCCGCGTAATTGTGAGCAGAACTGGGATAATGTGTCCACCATAGCTGTAGATGACTTTGAGAGGTTCAGGACTGTCCAAAGTCTGCCCATGGGTTCAATGTAAGATGAAAAACTCTGGCTATGGTAGGGAGTTGGTTCAGACTCTGACTAGACGATGTGGCAAACCAGCGTGAGAAGGTCCCTTGGAGGACCAAGAATTGCTTTTGGATGTTGTTGTTATTGTGCTTGTACCTTAACTCACTGCTGCATTGAAAATTAATGTGTCAGGTCTGTTCTGCTTTCAGACAGGATATTTGTAGAGCGCACGACAAATGTGATACTCTGGGTAAGGAAAAGCTTTTCTTTGTCTTTTAAGAACTTTTTTTGTAGTGACAATGTTAGTTGCCTGTGCTG
>NW_009258661.1:1625925-1641278 GCF_000687185.1 Egretta garzetta
GGTGCTGATCCGTGGGCAATATTTCTTTTTCTATGGTAAACCTCTTTGTTCTCTCCTAGGTCTGGCAGAGCTGGGCACAGTCTGTGACCCATACAGGAGCTGTTCCATTAGTGAAGATAACGGACTGAGCACTGCTTTCACAATAGCACATGAACTTGGCCATGTGTATGTTTTATGTAAATACATTTACATTTAAATAGCCCAAGATTTATGCTAGCTAGGGCTTGCCAGCCAGGCTGGGACTTGGTACCTGCTGAGCATAATTATTTGTGAGGAGATAAATACACTTGGGTAGAAGATGCACCACTGAGGAAGATTAAGCTGTGATGTGACTCTGGGAGGTGGTGGGGTGCTCTGGAGCCTATCTGAGAGCAGCAAAAGCAGCAGGACCCACATTTTCGGGAGGATGAGTGATAGGGTCCCCCAAGCAGCACCTAAGCAAGGGAGGAGAGCTAACAAAAGGTCTGTTATTACTGCCTTTTCTCACATCTACATGCGGATGTCAGCAGGATCTGCCCCAGCAGCCCTGGTGTCCTGGCCAAGCCACTGGGACTAGCCAGGATTTTGGCCAGAGCTGGGAGGTGCTGGGTGCCTCAGGGAGGAGCAGGGCGAGGGTCATGGGCACATCTCACCTGGCCTTCGGGACTGAAGCCTGCTCCGAGTGCAGGTCCTCCGCCTGCCGCAGCTTGTCCCACCGCCACGTGTGGTGCTGCGGAAGGCAGCCCAGCAGATCTGCGTGAAGGCAGGAATTCACCCAGGGCATCTGTACAAATGAGCCTGACCCACCTCCCAAACAACTTCACCAGGGAAAATCTCATGCTGCTGGACATCCCCAGAAGAGATGCTGTCGTTCGAGATGCACCTCCTCCAGCAGAAATTTCTTTTAGCTGATTTTGACTTGGTTTGAGAGCGGTAGTGAGGAAAATCATCTTAGATCACCTAGTCCTTTACCCCCTAGCTACAGCTCTTGGGCAGCTGGTTTGCAGTGGAGGTCTGTAGGTGCGGGATGGGTGAGTACTCAGGAACAGATCTCCCATTGTTTTAAACTGCCTTTTTCTTCCCGGAGAGCTGGCGGAGACAGTCTATTTTTAACCACAGTAGTATTTGTTTAAATGAGATTTCCTGACAGAAAGTCCCCAAAGGTTTGGCGTTCCCCACACCTAACCTGTGGCTAATTCCTTCGCTAATGCTGCCCCAGAGCTGCCGGAGGGGTTAGCGGCGCTCCCGAGCAGGAAATGCCTCTTTGCTCTTTTACAGGGAGCAGAGCGAAAAGGTGGCTCATTGGAGGCAATCTTAATGGGATAGAAACTCCCCAGCCTTCGAACGCAGGATCACACCGGGTCATTTCCCCTTCTCCACTTCAAACAGCAAAGTGCTTTAAGCCGTTCTGTCTCCCTTACCGTATTTGCCGCATTCTTCAATATGTCATGTGCTGCAAACTTTGCCTGGGTTTCTGCTGATATTGATGCTTGATGGCATTTTGTAAACCTACCGCATAAAGTATAGGAGCCAAGTCTATCCCCGGTGCAACCCTATTTAGGCAACAACATTGAGGGATCAGCGTGGCCCAAGGCCTGTGGCAGCCAACGTAGGGTGCTGCCTGTGAGGGACTTCAGGCAGCGGTGGTCCGTGGGCTCAAGTCGTTCATCTCCTTCAGAAACCTGTTCCCCCCACATCAGCTCTTGTCTCTCTGGCTCAGTTCCAGAGAACTTGCCATTTTTATGAAGGTGGGGCCAAACTCCAGCCTGCCTGCAGGATGGTGACTGTCAGCTGAAAAGGAAACTGCAGCTGAAATTGCATCTTACTCCAGGCTATCCCAAGGACTTGTCTGGCTATAATATATGCGGTCGTGGTGTGGGGAGCTTACCAGGGTCCTGCAAAGCTTTTTGCAGACAAGAGCTAGGAACCCAATTTGAGCAATGCTCATTGACACTTATGAATATGTGCATATTAATACTTTTATTCTCTAGTATCTGTCAGTAGCGTATCTAGGAAAAATTCTTGGGTTTGCTTACATTTAGTCCTCACTGTTGCTCTTGCTGTACTAAACACTTGGCATTTGCCACTTAACTGACTGTGCTTTTCACTGCTGTTGTTCCCTTAGATTTAACATGCCACACGACGACAATCATAAGTGCAAAGAAGATGGAGGTAAAAATCAACAGCATGTCATGGCACCGACGCTGAACTTCTACACCAATCCCTGGATGTGGTCAAAATGCAGTAGGAAATACATCACTGAATTTCTGGAGTAAGGCCCTGCATGTGCACGTCCTTAGGCTGTTTTGACATGTTCCTGCATCCCGTGGGGTTCATCAGTTAATCTGAAATCCTAGTGTGCAGCGTTTGGAGGAAATCAGAGGGATTTTTGTGTGCACGCATCCTTTACATAGAGCAGGGGCCATCCAGTCCCTGCCAGTTCAGCCTCGTGATAAGCTGGCAAGGACCAGCTTCTCTATGGGGTGGAATAAGTCTTCCCCCATGGATATTGCTTTTAAGGAATGTGCGTTCTCCTCGAACCTGAAGAGTGAGTTTTTCCAAGCCCTGTGGCCCAGATATGGAGCTGTGTTTTAGGAGGCAGATTGAATCGGCCTTTCTGCTCCACGGGTCAAGATAAAGCCCTGGCACTCGTCCATGGTGGGAGCACTGTTCCAGGAGCCCATGGGTCAGTTTGATGAACAGCGATCGCCCATTTTTGCTGTGATGCCTTCCCACGTGTTGTGATGGGGAGCAGAACGAGAGCCACGATGGTGTCCTGGCAAAATCTAGGAGCTCAGTCCCTCAGGCAGTTGTTCTGCTAATCAATGATTTTCTTTCTAAATATATACCAGAGTGTGCTCAGCAATGCGAGTCGTGCATGCTCAGAAATGCCTTTGCCAGGGTAGCTGACAGCACTGTGGCGGTCAGTTCTTAGCCGAGCACGGGGGTGGCGGTGAATGGGTAACGCAGCCTCCTGCCCTCCTCTGCTTGAGTCTGCAGTAGCTGTTGTGTAGTGCTTGTTAAATATGGCATATGTGGTGTGTGTTTGCCCGAAGGCTGGCTCAGGTAAACACCGATGGGTTCTGGTCTCATCACCTCCTGTTTAACACCATTTTTCCGCTTTGTGTTGTAGCACTGGTTATGGGGAGTGTTTGCTTGATGAACCTTCATCAAGAACTTACGCCTTGCCTCAGCAGCTCCCGGGGCTGATTTATGATGTCAACAAACAATGTGAGTTAATTTTTGGACCTGGATCTCAAGTGTGCCCGTATATGGTAAGTGAAGTTCCGCACCTTGGTTTTCCTGGTGTTGCCAGGGCAGAGTAAGGCCTCCTGGGGTTGGATGAATGGGAGGCTCACAAGCCATCAAATTATTGTCAAGCTTGTGAGTTAATGATAAGTCTTAGGGGGATAATTTCATAAAGAATCATTGATCCAGTAAGGCACATAGCACATATTTATTTAATATTTTGATCTTTTCAATAACTTAAGCAGATGCAGTGTCGGCGACTCTGGTGTATTAACATTGATGGCGCGCACAAGGGATGTCGTACCCAACACACACCTTGGGCTGATGGGACAGAATGTGAGCCTGGAAAGGTCTGTAATACCTGGTGGTTCGTGCCTCATAGCTCTGTTTCCCAGGGCTCAGGCTAAGCATATCAGTCAAAATCATCCTATCCCAATGGCCAGTTGTATGGGGCGCCGCTTCTGACCGCAAGGGTGGAAGCCCAAAGAAGCTCTGTGTGTTTTAAGTCTGGTATGTGTAGGTCAACTCTATGCCAGATAATGTGATTAAAGTCGACTGCTTGGCATAACATTTAAAGCAGGTATTCCTTCTGGAGCGCTTATCTTTTTAAATTAATGCCCTTGAGTGAACTTTGAGCAAAACGTTTGCAAAGCTTCCTTAGGCTTTTATTAGAAATTTCCTATGCGATGTGAGCAATTAGTAATTTTGTGTAACGTAAACTTGCCAACTGGCTTCTCATCTTGACAGTTTCAGAGTAAAATACAGAACCGGTTGACGTTTTTCTGTATGGAACAGTTTTGGCAGTAATTCATAGAACCTTTCAGTTTCCGTGTGCGATGCTGGTTTCCAGCTAGCATTGTGGTTTCTAGAAGTAGTATTCATTTTTAATTGTCCAGATCTGAAGAAAAATAGTTGAGAAGATTTTTCTTTTTATTTTATTGAGATACCGAAGCTTTTGAAGAAAATGCTAACTAGTTTTCAGAGTTTTTGTCTGAATAAAAGCATTCTCCATCTAGGTCTAATAAAAAAAGGGTGATGTTATTCTACAAGGTATAGCTTAAAAATTTGCTTTTCTGGCTGTTAAAGATCCACAGTTAAAGTTTTCTCTGGAAAGACTCAACATTTTAATTCATAGTCTTTCAAATGTACTTTAATAAAAAGATCTGGATGCTATTTTAGATATTTTCCATAAAGGTTTGGTAATTAATGTTTTGTTGCATGGTCTGAAAAGTTAATTGTTCAATGACACTTGACTGATTTCCTTCAAGACAATGGGCACGATGTATCAATTTGCCTTCCTTTCGTAGGGAAAAGCACAGTCAACGCGTTTGTTTTTATTGTTGAGAACGTGCATTAGAGATGTGGTTGCAAATCCTATTCCTGTGCTACTCTTTGGAGCCAGTGGTGCACCAATATTTAACGTTTTTATGTAAAGTCCCCCCCTTTTTTTGAGACTCAGGATAAAGCTTAGGCTTCTGTGGAGTCCCCTTGACTCGAGACCTTGTGTCTTCAACTTCTCTGTTTGTCAGAGTTGCCATGCCATCCAAGAGGCAGCATCCAGCTGCACGGCTCTTAATAAAGCCACGTTAGCAAAATGTTTCAGTCCACAAATTTAGATAATTGGACAAGTTTAGACAAATTAGACACGTGTGACCTGAACTTCTCAGCTGAGAGCTGATGGGCTCCTAAGAAAAGCTAAGGCAGCCCACTCGCGTTCAGGCGTTTGAATGTATTCTCACAAAAAGGCTTTACAGAGTACTTCTTGTATCTGTGTGTTGGTCTAATTCAAGCTTAAGGTTTGGATCGCCATAAACTCTCTTCTCCTCAGAGTTTGTTTAGGCTTGTGAAGTGCTGAGGTGCGAGTCTGGAGTGCTTTTCATTGGAATAAATCACTGTTTTGGTAGTCTGCTGTGGCCAGGAGCCCCATCAAACTGCTGCTTGCTGACTAATGCCTTGCCTCAAGTCTGCATGTTTAAAGCCTGTGATATATGGGTTGGCAGATGGAGAAAATACCATGCCATTTTTTATGGAGATATCTTTGGAAATGAGGAAGCCTGAAGAGCTAAGAAAAATCTAGCTAAAACTACTGGGCTGTAGATTTAACTGGGCTCTAAATTTATTCTTAAATCAAGGACGCTAAAACAGCACAGGGGTATTAGCTTGTGCAGATTTTGCATGTGAGGACACTGAATTTGATATCACTAAATCAAGTAATAAGCCCAGCCCAGAGTTTGGCTTTCGCTGGGTGAGCACCAGCCGTGATGGTTTACAGCGTTTCACAGCACCCGGTGCGTTGTAGGGTGGAAATAAATCGCTGAAAGAAAATAAAGAGGGTCGTAAACTTGGGCCTCTATCTCTTGTGGTTTTCAGGGTTGTTTAAAGAGTGGTAAAAGAAGAGTAGACGAATAGTAATCATTTCTGTCTCCTGCCGTATGGCAGCAGGTAGCGTATATGTTATGCATGCATGAAGCTTCACAGCACTTGTCTACCCCCTGCTAATCTATTCAGCCAAAGTCAGCCCAAGGATGGGAGCTGGATTTGGGGAATTATCTGGGACTCCAGTGGCAAGACAAAGGAAAGGAAAGTCTGTTGTAGTGTCTCCCGTCCCTGCCATTGCTCTCCTGCTCAGCTGTGTGTCTAAATTATTTTGAACTTGCTCCAGACAAAAACTCTTTTATTCTTGTCGTTCTCTGATCTGTAAGCTCATAGGAAAGAGAACCCTGGCAGGCTTTTTAGTTTTTCTGTTGTAACTCAACATAGAAATTATTTTTAAAATACAAAAGGCATGAAGGTTGCACAGCCAAGACTATTCACAGTGTGCTTCCAAGAAACACCACTGTGTTTCCATACCATAATCTTGCTGTTTATTTAAAACGGCTGCTCTTCCCCCCGCCCCCTTTGATTTACCATCAACTCCAAACCCCCAATTTTTAATGAAATCAAGGGATGTAGGTGATTTCCTGGTTAATTCTCAACCATCGGATGGGAGACGTATAGGTCACGTCACGGTCTGTTAGCTGTGTACATTCACTAGTTAGCTATTCAGTCGTCTTCTCTGGGTCAGTGGTGCCAAGCGTGACTGTGGTTATATATTTAGCTGTGAGCATCAACATTGCTGCGAGAAGTTCTCTGTTGGGACAGCACTGTTGGATTGGTGTCATGTATTTTTGTATGTTGATGATAGCTGCCGCACCATTTTCTCCCTGTACAGCGTTGGCATAGGGGTCCCCGTCCTGCAGTTTTTCAACCCTCTAAATGCCAGGAGGAATTGTGCATCATCAGAATTTGTCCTGCAGCAAAGAAACAAGCATTACAGCTTATTTTATTCCTGTCCTTTACTGTAACAGATGTTTTTCAGCCAGTTTCTATCTAGGGAATGAAATCTTCAGATGAAAGCAAATCCAGGGCACATTGCAGCCTAGAGACCATGCTCATGCTTGAACAAACGCCACATTTAGGGCCCAAGCTACAAGTTGTTCAGCCATCCTGCAAACCATGCCCATAGGCAAATGCACCCGAGATCAGCTTTCTTCATCAGCAAAGCAATGTGGCAAGCTGGCCATCAGGGGCAAAAGGTGTTAAATGTGCTGTGGAGCCAGTGCCCTATGAGCTGGGTGGGCAACCCCCATGATAGTTTGATTTTGCTCTGTTTTCCTACATACCTTTCTCTAAGGTCATTCATAAGGATGTCTAAAAGGATGGTGTGTCTTGATACAACCTTGTTCTGGCATTAGTGAAAGGGCTGGAGAAACAGGGCACATCAGTGAATTCAACCCCATTGCCATAAAAATAGTCAGGTGTTTCCCTGCCTGAACAGCATCTGGTGCAGAGAAATATTGCAAGGGAATATTTTAACGATGCACTACATGTTTTCTTCTTTAAGTCTGTAACCTCTTCTAATCTGCGAGCAATCAGCAATGTTTGGGCTTCCTATAATTGCAAAGATTTAGGCATCTGCCAGCAGATGAGCACGTCTCTGGGTTGAAATCTGCTTTAGCGAGCACTGTCCCCTGAGAGGGGAGCCCGGCTCTCACGGGCTTTGGGGACACTTTTCCATCCACTCCGGTGGGGCCAGAAGGTGACTCTCCCCTAGATCTCACCTCTACAGAGGTCTGTGTAATTGAACTAGCAAACATACCCCAAAAGGACACAATTTGTACCATAAAAATGGGAGACGGGGGCTTGCCAACATAACTCAAGCCAGTTTTCCAAACAAAAGAAAACAAGTTATAGCTGGAAAACAAAAGTGTAGGCCAGGCCTTGGCAAGTCCCATGTTATGGCTGAGTGAAAAAAAAAGTACTTTGGATTGAGGAATTCATTTTTCTATTTTATTTGCCCTTTGGATCTGGAAGTTTCCTTTCCTGCTTTGTACAGCTGTGGGGAGGTTTGAGTTTCCCCTGGTGTTTTCCCCATTGCGTGTCTCCTCCCCTGGCACGGTGCAGTTCCTGCTGCTCTCCAGGAAATCGGAGAAGCAGATTTTTGAAAAGCCAGTGCCATGAGCATTGAAAAGCCAGTGCCACGAGCATTGCTGTGCTGTTTGGCACCAGTAAACAGGGAATATTCGGCGGTTGCTGTTGTCCTCAGTCTTCTTCCCATAAATCATGCCTGTGGACTCAGCACCTTGCTTTCGCTTCTCTATTTAATGGTGCAGAGAAAGAAAAATATGGGGGTGACAGAAAAAAAGTAAAGAAGTTCAGTTTTGTTTGATTGCAAAATCTTTGCTGCATTTTGCGTGTGGTTGAGAAGTAAGAAAGCCTGAGCCTTGTCGTCAAGGCTGGTCACTATCGGTCGGCTTGTAATGCAAAAGCAACACAAACCCACCTTTCCCGTCTCTCTCCTTTGCGTGCAGCACTGCCGGTTTGGGATGTGCGTGCCCAAAGAGCGAGAGGCACCGGTGATAGATGGAGCATGGGGGACGTGGAGCCCTTTCGGGACCTGCTCGAGAACCTGCGGCGGTGGCATAAAGACGGCGATACGAGAGTGCAACAGGCCCGAGTAAGTGCACAGAAGGGAAGCGCCAGTGGGTGAAATGGGGAAAAGCATCTGGGTTGGCCAAATGGGCTGAAATCCCCTTCAGCTGTCCCCAGCCCATGGGTGCCCTGAGGGCTGGTGGCTTTGCCCCAGGGATGGGTGGCTTTGCCTGGCACAGATAAGGCAGCATGGGAACCCCAGAGGTCACAGGTTTGGTTTGTGGATAAAGGGCGCTCAAACAGGATCCATTCAAGAGAGAGAAAAGGAAAATGCTAATATCTGTGTGGATGTATTGCCTCCTGTTTCCCTGGGGAGGCACAGCTGAGTCCCACTTCCAAAGGTGTTTTCCTTCCTCCAAAGTTGTGGATCGGAAAGGAGGGAGAAGGGAATAAGCCAGGTTTTTATCCATTTTTCCCCATTTTACTCCTGCTTCGGCTGGTTTCTGCAGCTGATCCTTTATACAGTTGCATGTCAGCTGGTGCAGGCTAGCCAAACCTCAGCAGAAATCTGTGCCCCATTAAAGAGCGGCACTCAAGAATGTCTGCCGTCAGCCTGGAATGCAAAATCCTGCACCCTTTGAAATGGCAGAGAATTGTGCCGTGGGCCTCAAGGGTACGAATGTGTGGCCAGCGAAACATTGGTAATAGGTTGAGCAACCGGTATGAGCACAGCCTGTTTGCGTAAATCGTGAACTGTGCTGGTTTTTGTTTCTGCCTCCTTTCAGCCCACGAGAGCAAAAAGGGGTGGGCAGGATGCTTTCCAGACTCTCATTTGCAGAGAGAAGAGGGGTATTCAGAGCTGGTTGGACCAAGGGGTCTTAAACAGACTGAGCAGGCTCATTTCCCTTTCTCATCATTGGTGTCGGGCGGCTTATTGCCAAGGAAATTGCTGTTAGTGATGCACCAGTGGCGTTTTCACCACTGCTCATAGGGGAAGGGAGAGCTTGTACCTGTGGCACCGGTGGGGAAGTGATGGGAGAGGCTGGCTCAGCATGGCTGGGCAAGTGTCAGAAGAGAAGAGAAGGGTTGAGGGTAAGGGATTCGGACACCAGCACGTTAATTAACATGATGCTGAGAAACACGCAAGCACAAAGGAGTTCTCGTCTCGCTGTGCTGAGTCAGCACACGCCATATGGTCTTCCAGTAGCCATGGAGACACAAAAATAAAGTATCTTTCCCCACGCAAAAATAGCTATGCTGCCAAACCTTTGGATGCTGTCAGTGAGATGTATGCCCATCTTCTGGAGAGGCATCTGTTTGGACTGA
The DNA here is from genome assembly GCF_000687185.1 of Egretta garzetta. Taxonomy (NCBI): domain Eukaryota; kingdom Metazoa; phylum Chordata; class Aves; order Pelecaniformes; family Ardeidae; genus Egretta; species Egretta garzetta. The sequence continues at coordinate 1,635,391 of NW_009258661.1, forward strand.
TAGCTTTTTGTGATAGAAAATCTCCTTTATCCTAAAGGCGAGCCAAGGGATTTTAAATTCCATCTTCACTTATAGCTTGTGTTTTGTATCTTGGTGTTTTGTGAGGCATATTACGTTGGCTGGGATTTGCAAAAGCACCAAAATACGCTAGGCACCAAGCTGCCTGTGAAATCCCCTGTGCTTAGCATTAATAGTGGCTCTTTTCCAGGCCCCCTTTTGAGAGCTGTGTAGCTGGCACTGGCCTCTCCTCCAGCCCCTCGCGAAGTCTCTGTGGGGAGTCGTCTGCCCTAGCGCTGTCCACGGAGCTTTACACCAACTCTGTTGCTTTGTCCCCATAATTTGACATCGTAGCGTGGGCTCCCACCATCTGTGCCCCTGTTCTCGTGGGGCTGCTGAGATGATGCAAGTGGATGAGACACTGCTGGGTACTCTCCTGCCTCTCCACTTTTCAAAGTACTTAAAAAAAAATACAGAATAGGTCTAGTTGCTGTTTCTCCTCTGTTGTAGAAGGCAGGAAAACCAACCCAGGTACCTTGAAATCGTTTTCAGTAAGTCTGTCATATTCAAAGATGGTTTCACTTTTTAAAGCTTGTTCTGTGCACGAGGATCTGGGGCGGTGTCTTGCATGCCTATAAAATATTGTGTGAAATCTGGCATTGAAAATGAACCCCCCTGCTGTGTTACAGAAAATGAGGCTGCAGCTCCTGCCTCCGTTTGTAATGTGCTCCCACACCTACGTGGACGAGTATCTTGCAGGGCTGTAGGAAGAGCTGTAAGCCTCTGCTGTGGCAGCAGACGGTGTTTGGACATAGACTGCAGGAATGTGTTAGCTAACCAGACCAGACCCTTCTCACCAAGATTGCCCACTTGGGAATTCGAGGCTGGCTGGTGCAGACAAAGCCCACGGCTGCGGTGCATCACGTAGAGGGGCTGTGGTGCAAGCCCTGGTTTTCAAAGCAAGGCATAGCTGCAGAATTACGGGGAAAAGGCATGTTTCATAAGGTATCAATACCAGGAGCCCTGTTTTCAGCAGTGGCTTTCTGGGTGGGGGAGTGTTACCTCTGGATGCGAGTCCAAGCGCGTCTGCGTTTTAGTCCATCTCAAAAGTATCCACCTGTGCTGAAAGCTGTCTGAGCTTGGCATGTAAACACATTTATAGATAACTGTGCTGGCCACTGGCAGCACGTGTACCAAATCCCAGTCCCAGGATGCTGCAAAGGAGATCTCAAACTGGTCTGTGCACTCTAGGGCTTCACAGATTTTCCTGCAGTCACTGCATGAGTGCAGGCACATAGGCGCGTGTGCAGACAAGCACGCGTGCCCCACAGTTGGTCTTCAGGGTCCTTTCGTTGTGTCAGCCTGACTGCCTCCCGGCAGAGCTGCTGCCCTCGGGGCTGAGCCCCCCCCAAAGCTGGGCTTCCCAGCGAGATGCCTCTACCTGCTGCTCTGGGGGCACTGAGGCTTGGGTGCTGCCTCAAGGTCTGCATGTGAAAACATTCAAGGTTAGTAATTGCAGATGATGCATGAAGCAGCGCACATTTAAGACGTGCTGGGAGGAATGTCACGAAGCCGGGGTGTGCGCGGGAGCTTGTAAGCAGAATGATGCTAGATAGAAAGCGGGTCCACACCGGACATTTGTTGATCAAAGAGATGAATCGGAGAGAAGGGAAATCAAGAGCGAACAGGGAGGTTTCTATGCATGCACTGCTTTCCCTTCCATCTTGCGGTACATCGTTGACATTATCCATAAAAATGTTGCGTAGTGTGAAGCATCCCATATTTCTTCATCACACTGAAAATCGATGTTATACGAGGCTGACTTATTTTTCAGGGTCAGCTCTTTCTGTTTACTCAGACTCTGTGACAAGCAATGTTTTTTTAAAAACACCCTTCAGCTGTTGGAGTGGTTTGGGGCTGTTTGGAAATGTCAGAGGTGGGAATGTGATTCAGCCCCGAACGCTGGCTGCGGGGAGATTTGCTGCCGCAGTTACAAAGCTGACAGTTTGCAACACCGATGGCAAGTTTTAGCATCCTTCAGTTTGTGGTGTGTCCGTGTGTTCAATGTTATCTCAGTCTCTCGGGTCACGTCTAGAGAAAAGGAAACTAGCTTAGGACCTTGGGATTTTGTTGGGCATACACTTAAAAAAGGAAAAAAAGAGGCTCCTGCATGTTGTTCTTAACTAACTTAATATTCAAAAGTCTCACTTTAATTAAATTGATTTATATTGGGACCAATGTGTTTACCATAAAAATGTTGTCATTGCAATTTTTTTTAAAGAAATGCCCTGCTAGAGGTTTGCATAATTTAGAGCCTTGGTCAAACTGCAACAGTCCTGTTGCAGTGTAAATGCTTTCGAAGTGAAAATGATGAATCCTGTTAACTCCCCCCTGAATGCTTCGGGCACACCGAGGTCTGGAGTGTGCTGCTGCCACAGCTGAGAAGTTTTCCCTGTGTGCTGTGTAGTGAAATGGTCAAGGCATCCCTTTATAGCTGGAGGTAGATAATGTGCCTGCATGGGGAATAGTCCACAGGATGAGCGCCGGCGGTGAGAAACCCCCAGCAATCACTGATGAGCCTGGAGGCAGGAGGAGTCCGGGATGTATCCGCAGGGGCTGCTGCCCTGGGTCAGCTCTGGAGCGGTTCCAGGTGTAATCAGTTAAATTAATCCAAGTTGTTTGTCATACCGAGGTAAAGAATAGACTAAATCAGTACAAACTGGGTTTAGACCTGCTCTACTAGGAACTGGTGTGAAATCAGTCTGTAAACTGAAATCTGCACCGGACGCTGTGTGGTTGGTTGGGCTATTTAGCGCTGTTAGTTGCCTAATTGCAAGCACCAGAACCTTTGCAAGTGACATCCGTTTAGTTTCCAGATGGCATGTGAGAGTTGCCCTCGGAGCAGGCAGAGCTGATGTGTTACCAGCTATGGCTCTGGGCTGTGCCTAAAGACAAATCATACCCATTGGCATTGAGGAGAGGACTTGAAGGGTCTGCACCAGGGTGAGGTGAGGATGCTGGCAGGAAAAATCCCGTGTGTGTAGCTGTTGGTGCCCTGCATCTCACCCATGGCTGCTGGAGGAGACAACTCCTCCTGCCAAAGCTGCGAGCATCCCTAGCGTGGTGCTGAGGGGGTGGTGGGAAGTCTGCCCGCCCTTCCCTGCTTTGCAGGTAGTCTTTTAGCAAGTGCAAGCCCCTCTGTGTGCCTCTGGCTCCCCATTTATTTCACAGGAACCCTGCTATTTGAGTCACAAATAGTTTTCAAACATAACAGTGAAGAATTGTTAGTTATGGGAGAAAAGGCACTGCTGGGCTTCCTAGGTGGTTGATGTGCAGAGATGCTAAAAAAAATTGTGTTCAGCTGAAGCAATTTGTTAACTCATTGTGTGTAGAGATCCTCGTACATGTGCAGGGGGGTTCTGTCTCTGTTGTGTTAGGAGATGCTGGCTGCATGCAATGTGGAGAGCTTATGGTGGGCATCTCCGTGCTAAGGGCAAGGGTGGTTCCTGTTCACGTTGGTTCACGTTTTGGAGGCTCTCCAAGTGTGCAAACCAGCTTCCTTCCCAAGGAGGTTCAGAGGGAAGATGCACTCTGCCAGCATCCCTGGAGCACTGATGGGCGTCTGGTCCCGGGGTGAGGCAGAGCCAATCCTGAGGAAAAGCCCTGAAAGGCAGGAGGTACGGGTGCCAGGACCTCAGCGCCTGGCGAGTCCCTTTTATGATCTGCACTTCTTGCTAGCGCAGGCACTTGCTTTGTTCAGGGGTTGGGTAGAAGATGTAGGTTTGGTGGTTATTTTGCAGTAGAGACAGGAGCTGGGCACAGGCATTGCCCTGAACTTTGAGGGCTACTCTCTGCCTCTGTACATGTGCCCCACCACAATGTGATCAGGACACGGCGGCTCTGGCTGCTCAGGATGCTCTTGCCCTCTGCTGACTCCTCTGAGATGGTCTGTTAGAGAGGCTGGGGCCAACCTCAGCTGGTGGAGGCTTTCCCATGCTGATGGCTGAGATGCATGCTAACTTCATCTCCCTTGAGTGCAGGTCTCAGTTGGTATCATCTTTCCTTTTTTGGATAATTTTACCTTTGCTCAAGTTGACCCTGACGACGTTTGCTCCAGATCGCAATATCTTTCCTTCTACATTATCAGGGAATAGCAAAGCTGCTTGGGTGCTACTGCAATTTTTATTATGCGTATTAATGGTGGTAGCTTGTAGAAGCCTCCACTGTGCCCTCCTAATTTTATTTGAAGTTTCAGGAGAGAGCAGTAGAGACGGTGGGAAGTTTTTTGGAAGATTTAAAGCACGGTGCATCCTTTTTTATTTTGTTACTACAATTTGTGATATACATAGAGGGCTGCACATAGATGGGCATATGAAATCTTACCCGTGTTCCTGGAGGAAATGTCCCTTGAACAGACAGTAAATGGGATAGCTTGTTATCCCAAGGGTACTTTCCTTGCAGTGTGACCATAGCTGAAAACGAGTCCTCACCAGAAAAGTGCTTTCTGCTGGGCTCCTTCAATGCCGTCCATGAGCAGCTCCCTCCCGCACCGCTGCTGACAGTGGCTGGAGTGGGAGACGCTTTTTCGGTCCCCAAAGTGAGCTGTTTTCTGGCAAAGGCTCCGTCTACATACAAAGACAAAAATAGTTTCATGACTACAGCCCTGAATCTGGGAGTCGAGAAATTCAAAATGACAGTTTCTCCTAGGCTTATCTGCTGGCTTTTATGTGGCTTGGGTAACATCACTCTCCCCAGTTTATACCAGAGTCGTCCTACTATTAAATGGGGGTAAAGTATTTATTGGCTGTCTGTGGTGCTTTCTGGAATCCATGGAGATGAAGTTGTTTAAAAGTGTCTAGCATTACCGTTTCTACCATTTTGGGCTAGAAATCCTGAAGGGCTGAGTGCTGCCTGGCCTTTCAGCCTCTGCAGGGAAGCCCTTTCTCCTTTCTGCCACGATGTTCAGTTATTTGCAACCCACTAGGTCACATGCAAACTCTCAGGGACCAAATCCATGGGACCGGTGGGGTTGTGGAGGGATGGTGCCCCCATATGGGATCCCTCAGTGTGCAACTAAATCCTCAGATGAGGCAGAAGATGTTGCTCTTCATCTCTGGCTTCTCTCGTTACTGCTGCATTTGTCAGCAAATATTCCCTTTTTCATCCCTTTTTAGCAGTGCATAATCTTTCCTGCTTCTCAGCCTGGGATATTTAATTAAAGACATGCGTAGATGTAGGGGGTTGGACTAGATGACCTCTAAGGGTCCCTTGCAACCCAAAACGTTGTATGATTCCATGATTCTGTGTAGACAGTGCCATCAAAATGGTGTTGCAAATACCGATTGTGCTGAACAGGTTGCAGAACTGCAGTTGCATCTCGTTTCCAGCCTGATCCCAGCCCGGCTTCTCTCTCTTGTTTCTGCAGGCCTAAAAATGGTGGGAAATACTGCGTGGGTCGTCGCATGAAGTTTAAATCCTGCAACACTGAGCCATGCTCGAAGCTGAAGAAGGATTTCCGGGACGAGCAGTGTGCTGACTTTGATGGGAAGCACTTTAACATCAACGGGCTGCCCACGAACGTGCGCTGGGTTCCCAAATACAGCGGCAGTAAGTGGCGGGGCGGGGGGGGGCGGGATGCAGACCCTGCCTCCTGCCTCACTGCATCAGGAGTGGTGGCATTCGGATAACGTGCTTCTGGTTTTCCTCCCTCCCATCTCCAGTCCTGATGAAGGATCGGTGCAAGTTGTTCTGCCGAGTGGCGGGAAACACGGCGTATTACCAGCTGCGGGACCGCGTCATCGACGGGACGCCCTGCGGCCCTGACACCAACGACATCTGCGTGCAGGGCCTCTGCCGGGTAAGGATTTTCCCTTCTCTTTAGCGAGGGTGAT
>NW_009258661.1:1642265-1652188 GCF_000687185.1 Egretta garzetta
TCTCCAGTCCTGATGAAGGATCGGTGCAAGTTGTTCTGCCGAGTGGCGGGAAACACGGCGTATTACCAGCTGCGGGACCGCGTCATCGACGGGACGCCCTGCGGCCCTGACACCAACGACATCTGCGTGCAGGGCCTCTGCCGGGTAAGGATTTTCCCTTCTCTTTAGCGAGGGTGATTGCAGCCCCGCGTGGCAGGACGGCACTTGTGCACCTTGCTCCCCCCGGTTGTTGGCGTGCCTTCTTTGCCCCGCAAGCCCCAGCTGGCCTGAAGCTGCACCAACCTCCAGATTTGCAGGAGAGCCGCGTGTGGAGGATGTCTGTACATCTGTACGTCTGCCCTAAGTTAACTGAGGGCTGTGGAGGTCTCAGCCTGAATCCAAACGACGCTTCCTTCTGTGCTCTGCCCCGGTTCTTCCCAGTCAGACCCTGGAACAGTTTACTTTTCCATTCACAATTACTTTTCACACTTTTCTCTGCGGGAACAACTGATGCAAGAAGTTTTTTTCTAACGAAGGCATCGCCTGGTGCAAATGGCCATTCTGATTCTCGCTTTGTAAAAAAGCCTTTTGTTTGAAAATGGTGTGGGATGGCCATACTGTAAATCAGCAGAAAAGTGTGGGGAAGCAAAGCAATTTGTCTCACGGCAGCCTTTTGCATACAAAGCTTTTGTATGCCTTAATTGAGAGGTTTGTAAATGCTGTTCTAGTCCGTATTGGCTCATTCTAGGTTTTTTTCAATTTTTCTCTTAAAGCAAGCTGGATGCGATCACGTGCTGAATTCAAAAGCAAGAAGAGATAAATGTGGTGTTTGCGGTGGGGATAATTCTTCATGCAAAACTGTTGCAGGCACATTTAACACGGTGCATTATGGTAAGAATCTGTTGCTAAAAACTTTATAGTGAAAAATGCGGGTCTATAAAAGCCATTAGCACACTTAATCTACAAAAGCACTGATGTAAAATGCAAAGTCCTTCTAGCTACAGCATATTCCATTTTATCACTATTTATACTTTCCCTAAATGAAAAGTATCGGCTTGTGTAATGTTGAGGTAATTTTGCTCATTTCCCTTCCCCCCGTAAAAAGCAAATGAGATGTCTCTGTAATAGGCTCGACTTGCTGTTAAATCTTTCCTAGGCTATAACGTTGTGGTCCGCATCCCAGCTGGTGCAACTAATATTGATGTGCGTCAGCACAGTTACTCAGGGAAACCAGAGGATGACAACTACCTGGGTGAGTTGCAGTTCTTGTTTCAGTCCAGAACTCTGCTTTATTGTCTGGTTGTGGTGATAGATCTCCGGGCTGCTCTCTGCGAGGGAGGATGAAGAATTCATTTAAGGGAGATGTTTTTGTATTGAGAATTTATCTCATATGCCTACCAAACATTCAGCCTTATCTTTTAGGAACAAGATCCAAAAAGAGGGATCTTTTTGTTCATGCCGTCCTTGATGCAAAGTTTAGGAGGTTCACAGATTATCAGAAATATCCCCTTAGAGTATCTCTGGAGCTGGGAAGGGCTATTGAGCCTGGGCTGTGGGTGGGAGCTAAAGCACAAAGTTGGGAACCAAACGGGCTTCTGAGTTCTGCTGGAGTCTCCTCATTGCAACCTAACTCATCTTTGCTTGTCACCATGCCTTGGCTGGAGAGTAAATATGCCATGCCCTGAAACACATGTGTACATACAAATCCAAAGAGAAATTATTTTCTGTTCCTCTGAGAATAGTAATTCCGATTTCACTTAGATTGAGCCCTTCTCATCCCTGCCTGACAGTGATATATAACTGTAAAGACAATACCCTGCACCAAAGACGTTGGTTTGATTTAAACCTAACGATAACTTGGCCTTTGGCTGTTGGACATTTATGGTCACTGTTTTCTCTAATCTGTGGGTATGTCTCTAGAGGAAGATGAAAATGCTCGTGGTGCTGCATTAGACCAGTCTCTGCACGCACATATGCTTTTAGCACAGCCACAGGTGTCTCTTCCACCGTGCTGATCAGTAATTCACCCCACAGAGAGTTCTGTTTGGGTTCAATAGTGGAGATAACACAAGCGCACATTACGACTGATGTTAGAGCTACCAGTCGAAGCCTGACTTGGCCATTAAGTCCTGTTTTGGTCCCTCAGCGTCTGTTCAGGCTGCTGTCGGGGCAGAGACTGAGGCTGTGGCACCTTGCAGTCCCAGGGAGGTGGCTGCTCTCCCAGCTCTGTTCCTCCTCTCCTGCATGCCCCGTGCCTGGCACCGCCAGCCGCACTCCGGTAGCGCGGGGTCCCGCATTTACATCCCTGAGCAGGGCACTTCACCTTGTTTCATCTCACAAAATCCCCGAGTTGTTGAGTGTTTTTGCAAAATATGGGGCTTAGCCTAAGTGCTCGCTGTAATTGGGTATGTTCAAAACAGGACTAGGCAAAGGAACTCACTTGAGAAACACGTAGACGATGCTATCATGCACCAAAGGTAAATGGTGCTGGCAGCATTGGCTGCTGCTCTGAAATGCCATCCATGTGGTTGGACCCTTCATTCAGGCAAAAAGCTGAGAGGATCCTCCCCGTCCTCATTCCCAGACTGGGGTTGTGCAAGGCTGTCCGTCCCTGCACGCATGTGGCCCATCACTTACAGCCACCTTGCATTGTTCCTGCACGTTCACAGCAACGAAGTGAGATGGTGCGGCACAAATGCACATCAATAGCAAGAAAACCTTACTGAGGTGTGATGGTTTTCCATTCTGGGGGAGGGAGAGATGTTCCATTATTCTTGTTTTCTAGAAAAACCATCCTCCCTGTTTGTGCCTGTTCAAACTGGTTCACCCCAGAAGGAGCCCCAAAGAACTTCTCAGCTCTTCTTGGAGGGCCCTTAATCTTCTTGGGAAGCAATGAAGTCAAATCTTCTTTAATGTTGCTTTAATATTGCTGGGAAAGCATCTCTTCACATTAGGCCTGACTAGAAGCAAATGAGAAGTGTGCATGTGTCCACTTATTTTGCAGCTCACTGAGTGTGAAATCTTGGGCCCTCAGTACTGTGAACCTTGTAGTTGCTTAACAATTTAGGAGGAATTTGATGTTGTCATCAAGTCCAAGGCATGTACCTACTGTTGTAGGAGATACAGTAAATGGGAAGGAATCCTTTAATGAGTTTTATTACTGCCTAGTGACATTAAAGCCTCCAAAGTGTGAAATTTGGTTGAGTATAGTGTCTGTTATGTGAGTTTTCCTCCATCTATGTCTGTTTGCTACCAGGCAGTGTTTTGCTTCATTATCTCTCCTCATTCGGTGTAAAAACCTTCCCTTTGGTGTTTTGGTGTTAAGTTTAGATTTTTCAGTACAGAGGCTTTGTAGTAATGTAGCTGTGATGGGTGAAATGGTGGGGAAACTAACTTAGGAAATTAGCTACATAATCGCATTAGTGTGAAGTTGTGCAGCAGACTGCTGTTTTCAGGAAACTGTTCCTTTTATAAAGCATTTAGGCTTTAAGCCTTCGGTGCTTTCACATACCTTAAGATTTGGAATAATAAAAAGTACGGAGGGAGGAGGGAAAGGGAGAGAAGGGGGCAGGGGGGGATACTGACCAAACTCCCTGTAATTACCTACTAGAAATGACGTTTGGGCAATTAGGGTATGTACATTTACCCTAGGAACGCACCTGGAAACAACAGGGAAGCCACCCTATCCGCAGGACTAACACAAAGATTTGGGCAGGTTTATTTCTGCAGCGTATGAGGGGATACAGATGGTGCGTTCTGCCTGCGGCAGCTGGCCCGGCATGCCTTTTGGGTATCCCTCTGCCCTGGGTTATGGGTGAGCTATTTAGCAGCGGCTTCAGGCATTCAGCCTTCGCTTTAATGAGGCTCTCTGGTGGAAAGAGGAGAAGGCACGATGTCTGTAAGAGCTCTGCTGCTCCCTTTACATCGTTTCTATTTGAGAGTGCCAGCGGGCTTTCCCTCCCACCCCAATGAAAAGGAGCACTGCGAGCGCATGACCCACGTTATTATGTACGTATGAGTTAATTCTGCGTCTTTAGTTCTTGTTTTTTGCACCTATGCAGCCTTATCTAACAGTCAAGGAGACTTTATATTAAATGGAGACTTTGTCGTCAGTATGTTTAAAAGGGAAATCAAAGTTGGGAATGCTGTGATCGAATACAGCGGATCGGATAATACTATTGAAAGGATTAATTCTACAGATCGGATTGAGCAAGAAATAACGCTTCAGGTGAAGTATATGTTCTGCGTGTGGAAAAGTCTGCCCAGCATTATTGGCCTGAAAACAGTGGGCAGTGAAGTCTGTTGGTTTATTCTGCTTCATCTCTTTTTCTCTCAGGTTTTATCAGTGGGCAATTTGTACAATCCCGACGTTCGTTACACATTTAATATCCCCATTGAGGACAAACCTCAGCAGTTTTACTGGAATGCGTATGGCCCGTGGCAGCCCTGCAGTAAGCTCTGCCAAGGTGGGTGCTTGGGAAGGCTTAAGTTTTGTCTTGGATTTGTCCGAGATCTGGGCAGTGCTGTCAAGTCCCTCTCCGTTTGGTTTCTTTGAGGTTCTCACGTTGTGGGCGTGATGGTTTCCCTGGGCTCTAATAGTTGGTAACGTCGTAGGAGGCGTAGCACTGCTCTGCCGCTTCTCGGTTTCGGAGCAGGGCACCTCTACGGCCCCTCTGAGCCAGAGGGTTTGCGGGGGAGGAAGCTCAAGCACCGAAAAGGTTACATGGCATTTCCTAAGGCTGCAAAAGGTATCTCTGTCCGGTTTTGGGTCTGACGCCCGGCCATTCCCACCTGGGGAACACGCGGAGCCTGTCCCTGCAGGCGTGCTGCAGCTCTCTGCCTGTGCCCATCTCCTCTGCGTTAACCCCTTCTGCTCTCCTTACAGACTCTTAACCCCCTCCCTGTTTCTGAAAGAGATTTAAAAGCGTTAAATAAACATCTCTTAATTGCTACTAAAAAAGGAGTAAGAGAAATAACTGATTTGATTGCTTTCCTGTACAACCCAAACACCACCTTTTTTTCCTGTGTAGGAGAACGAAAAAGGAAACCCGTGTGTACGAGAGAGTCGGATCAGCTCACGGTGTCGGACCAAAGATGTGATCGAATTCCCCAGCCTGACCCCATCACTGAGCCTTGCAGCACAGAATGTGAATTAAGGTGCACTCTACTCAGCCATGTATATACATTACGTCGTACATTTGTTGCTTACTCCTCTTTCCTTTCACCTCTCACCACAATTCCTTTTCTCACCAGCCCATATTAGATTTAAGAAAAGAGAAGGATTAGCAATCGCCTCCCTGTCAACCAAGAGGGATCAACGTCCACCAGCTGTGTTTTGAGAGACACTTTTCTACGAGTTCACATTTCTCTTGTTGGATTAAATTAGTACTAACTGTAAAAAAAAAAAAATTCTCCTAATGTTGAAAAATCTCCCTGTGCCATTCAGTGCCTGAAATTCCTATCTGCCTGGATCAGGAATGCTCAGCGCCATCCTACAAACAGCCTGCAAAGAGGGAAAAGCATATGCTCAAAGCAGAGGAGTAACTCAGTCTTGGATTTATCATCATTTGCTTAAAGCAAAGAATAGGCTTAAGTGTGGAGCAGGTTTGGGGCTGTCCCCAGACAACTCCTGGCGAGCTGGAATTGATGGAGCATGGCCTAAATCATTACAACCCATTTTCCTTTAAAAAGCAATGTTTTCCTTTCTGGGGCTTAAATATGGTAGCATTAAATGGCTGCTTGTGAAGCAACTCAGATGGCTGTGTTTCCCGAGGGTTTTCTCAGGCTGTGTTAAACCCGAGGCTGTATAGGGGCTATAGAGGGGCTGTAGGTCGGGTTGTCGCGGTAACAGCTGTTGCCATTGCAACAGGTTGGAAACTCGAGAAGAGCAAACGCAGGAGTTTGAAAAGCAGTCCAGGAAGTGAGGGCTCCCACCATTCAGGAGCTGTTTGACTCCAAATCTCCTTGATCTTATTCTTCTCCTAGCTGTGCTGAAGTTTGCTCCCTGGGCTTAGGATGGGCTTTTGCTCCCTGGGCTTAGGATGGGCTTTTGCTCCCTGGGCTTAGGAGCAGGGCTCTGCGCTCCCCACACGGGCACTCGTAGCAGCCCAGGGGTCTGCAGGACCCACAGGGGACATCACTGCCTCCTTCCCCAGGAGCCACCCCTGCGAGGCTTGGGGGGCAATTGCCTTCTGTTGACTCCAGGGTCTCTGACACCTCCCTGGATCAGGCCCTGTGTCCAGCATCTCTTCCCAGGGCTGCTGTAAAACAGGGGTGCATCCCCAGGTGGGTCCTTGAGGGCCACCAGCACCAGCTCTTGCTGCCCATCTCAGGAAGGAGGCACCATGGTGGGAGTCTGCCTGTCCAGAGGGAACACCCCTCATCCCCGCTGACACCTCTGAGGCTCATCTGTCTTGGAGCAAGTCACTTGCTCACACTTGGGAGAGCTGAAACTGTTTTGCAGGCATCCTGCCACGTGGAGTGCCTTGTCACACCTTTCAAGCCTGTGTGGATCATTTTCTGACGCTGTATTTTTCAGCTTTTCCGTTTTAGAGGCCAAGGTGGCACTCCTGCAGGGGAACGCAGGGTGGAAAGCCTTCAAAGCGCATCTCCTTGCTCAGCCACCGACTCCCCCGACGCCTTGCATGATCCCACATGGTCGCAGTGTGGCTTTTCTGTGCCTGTAAGAGGGACCAGGTGACAGTTCCTTACGCCCAGGGAGCAACGCCTAGGTTTAATTGCTTCATATTTTTCGAAGCCAAAAGCTTTGGGAAGTAAACAGCCAAAACATCCAGTTCAAGAACGTATATGCCCTGTGAACGTCCAACACACCCGAGCACGTTACCTGCAGAGTCCCAGAGCCCCACAGTCCCAGAGCCTTTCCACCTCTCCTGATCCTCTCCACGGCAGGTGCCTTCACGTGGGGTTGTGGTTTTTTTGCTGCACCAAGGCTGATGTTTGCTTTCCTGGGCTCAGGTGGCACATCGCGAGGAAGAGCGAGTGCACGGCGCAGTGCGGGCTGGGGTACCGCACCCTGGAGATCTACTGCTCCAAGTACAGCAGGCTGGAGGGGAAGACAGAGAAGGTCGACGACCGCTTCTGCAGCAGCCAGCCCAAGCCAAGCACGAGGGAGAAGTGCACTGGAGACTGTAACGTGGGAGGGTGGCGGTACTCGGCTTGGACCGAGGTAAGGGATGCTCAGCAACACGGCAGACGCTGTCTCCTCTTTGCATGGGGCTGTCAGGCTCTTCAGGTTGCATACAGTGTATAAAAGTTGGCCACAGTGATTCTGCATCCATTGCTTTCTCTGGAGGACAATGTTGTCCAGATCAGCCCAGTACTCCTTATTTTCCACTGCAATGAATTTACGCTTTTAAGCATCCCAAGGTCTGTTGTCTTTAGGCTGAGCCCCACTGGCTGTCTTCTCCCATCACAGCCAGCCTCACTGGCAGGAGCCAGGAGGACATGTTACCATCAGTGGAGGACTTCTGAAATTTGTTTCCTTTACGCTTTTTAGCAGAATACATTTCTGTGGCCAAGAATATTCCTGAATACAGACCTAGCACCAAGAGAATGACAAGCCTGGGGCTTTCCAGGGAGAGCATGGTGAAAGGGGGTTGACTGGTTAGAGAGAATTAATCTCTCCTAAAATGAGAACAAGCAACAGCCATTTGGGAGAACTGAAAGGCAACACTTGTAAAAGTAATAACGGGGTTATAACCTGAAATGAATTTGTGAAATTTATTGCCGTGAGATTTTATTAAGCTTAGCAAGATTGGATTTTTAAAGGAATATATAAAGTAACAGCCTGTTACTTAAAGTACAAATTGTTCTTCCGGAGGTTTTCTGCAGTCTCTTCAGAGCCCTGACTGCAAGGAGGGAGAAGGCAATAAATGGGCTCTCGGCCTGTGATAGAGTGGCAGAAAGTATTTACTCGGTGTCTCTCCTTCCCAGTGCTCCAAGAGCTGCGGCGGGGGCACGCGGCGGCGGCGAGCCATGTGCGTGAACACCTACAACGATGTCCTGGACGACAGCAAGTGCAGTCAGCAGGAGAAGCTGACGGTGCAGCGATGCAGCGACTTCTTGTGCCCCCAGTGGAAAACTGGCGACTGGTCCGAGGTAGGTGCTGGTCACCACGGTGGGCTCGCCCTGCTGGTCCCCCACCCCGAGGGGCTGGCGCCTGCAGAGAGGTACCCCTCTCCCTGCTTGTCCCTCACATTTTGTTGATGTAGCCTGCGGGTGCCGTGCCCTGGGGGCGGTGGTGCCCTGCCTCCTGCAGAAGGTCTCCCCAAGCCTGTGCACAGGGAGGCTTGAGGCAGCAGGCAGCAAAGTCACTGGCCTCGTCACTGCTGGTCAAGTGGCCGATTTCCTCTCTGCAAAGCCACAGGGGGTTAATGGCTCTCCAGTCCTGCAGTAATTTCTCCCCAGTTTTTCCACGATTACTCTGCAGCTTTGGGAAGAAAAATACTTTCTGCCCTCATTTTCCATTGAGATCGTCCTCACGAGCCCCAGCAGCTCTGGCTGTCACTGGAGGGCAGGATTTCACCCCACTAATGTCTTGCTCAGCCCTCTCCCTGCTGTTTATTACCACTACCTCTTCCACTGCTGCTGGTGTCCTTTGCAGTGCAACAAAACCATATCTTCACAGCCTGTTCCCTGCAGCAGGACCGGGGATGCTGGAGAACAGTCTTCAAAGGCTGTTTGTCACCTTTGTGGCCAAATAGCTCTCATTTCTGTGAATCACGTTCTTTTAGGAAATAATGAAAGTGATTAAATGGGAACAGGGATTGTTTTCTGCAAAATATCTGTCTTCTGGGTCAAGCTGCTGCCAGCCTGAGCCGTGCTGGGGTGGTGGAAGAGGCGCTTACAGCCTGTGGGAGCCAAGACCCTTACTGCACACACTCAGAGCCAAGCAAGTTGTTCTGCAAGCCTTCAGCACCCTGCTGTGCACAGCTAACGCCCTGTCAGGCAGCACTGTGGCCTTGCCCCATGTCTCACAGCTGCTGGAAGTGAAGAACCTTTGTGGTCTTGCTTTGCCCATGCTGAAGGGTCCCAGCCTGGCTGTGCTCTCCCACTCCAGGCTCTGTTCTGGACCAGCTCCTGAAAGCAATCCCGTCTTGTTGCAAGACGCTCATGTGTTTTCCAGCGCACGCGGTCATTAGCTAAATAACCACCTCTCGGCACCAGTTTTTAAGTGGTGATTTGCAGCGGGTCTCCAGGTTTTTTTTCAGTGCTGGGGAGGTGCTGAGCTGGCAGCTCATCCCCGGCACTGCCTGAGCTTGCGCTTTACTCCTCACAGTGCCTGGTCACCTGTGGAAAAGGGCATAAACACCGCCAGACCTGGTGCCAGTTTGGAGAAGATCGATTAAACGACCGTTTTTGCGATCCCGAAACGAAGCCAGAGTCTGTGCAGACGTGCCAGCAGCAAGAGTGTGCTTCGTGGCAAGTGGGACCGTGGGGCCAGGTACTGCAGAGCCACCGCGGGGCTCCTGGCCGGTGGGACCTGGGTGCTGGTGGCTGAGGCTGGGCGCTACCCTTTCATCCAAATTCAGCGGCATAACTGTGTTAATTGATTAGCAGACCAAAGCAGCCCTCTCTTTGCTTGGGTTCGGTGTATGGGCAGCAAGAACAGTACCTGCCCTTTGTGCTAAATTTAATCTGTGTCATACTAAATTGGCTGTCATTTTCAAAAAAGGGGTTTCCAAGGTTACACTCCTAAATCCATATTTAGGCATGTAAATAACATGGCCTAATTTTCACAGAAAAGCTGCTCCTGTTGAATAGCTTTTGTTGCTTTTAATGTTTTCCAGTTTCTGGGTTGGTGAGGGGTTTTCTTTTCTGTTAAAATACAAGTTGCTTATTTCTCCCGTAGTGTTCTAGCATCTCCTTTTCCACAAAGCTGTTAGCTCTTGACTTGAAAAAAAAAAAAAAAAAAAAAAAAAAAA
>NW_009258661.1:1652886-1677169 GCF_000687185.1 Egretta garzetta
CCCAAGTGTGTAGCTTTTTACTTTAAAAAAAAAAAAAAAAAAAAAAGGGGCAACAAACCCAGACTAGTTGTCCCAGTCAGACTTATTTCCCATCAGCAAAATTATTCATTAGCTGCTTGTGCTACCATGGGGCTGCACAACCGGTTTTAAAGGAGGGATACAGTGTGGGTTCTAGCAGACTGGATTTACTGTGTGCAGCACAGTCAGTTGTTTAAGTGCTCGCACCTTCCTTCCCGAGAAAGCAAGTGAAGCGTGCAAGCAGACTAGTTGTCCCAGTCAGACTTATTTCCCATCAGCAAAATTATTCATTAGCTGCTTGTGCTACCATGGGGCTGCACAACCGGTTTTAAAGGAGGGATACAGTGTGGGTTCTAGCAGACTGGATTTACTGTGTGCAGCACAGTCAGTTGTTTAAGTGCTCGCACCTTCCTTCCCGAGAAAGCAAGTGAAGCGTGCAAGGCTCTGGTGGGAGCAGTGAATTAAAACTTTGACCTAATTTAAAGCTGAAATGCATGAAGTGGAGAGAAACCAGAAGGGAAGCTGGGTTTTATTTTTGCTGCTCATGCTGCGTGCCTAAACACAGGCTGGGCTGATTAGTACTTTCTAACAGAAGCATCCCCTCAGACCCAGCATTTCTTTCTCCTGCCTGTCCTCTCTCAGTGCACCATGACCTGTGGCCAAGGCTACCAGATGAGAGCAGTGAAGTGCGTCGTGGGCACCTACGTGTCGGTGGTGGATGATAACGAGTGTAATGCCGCAACCAGGCCAACAGATACCCAGGTAAATCCTGCTGTCCTATCTCCATCTTTTGCCAGCGTGCATATGGAGGCACCCAGGTTGTGGCTTTGGGGGATGTCTTGCTGCAGCAAAGGCTTGTCCTGAACGTCACCCCATGCAGAGCAGTATCTTGGTCTGCTAGATGTCTGTTGGAGAGGTGCAGCGCAGCATCTCATTTTGGTAGAGATGGGACAGAGAAGCTGTATTTGGGGAGTTCCCATCCAGACCCTTTCTATGTGGTTAACCTTCTGCTCTGAAGCGCCAGATTGCCAAAAAGGCAATGGACAGCTTGTTACAAGGGCATCAAGACTTCATGGGGTAAAGATTACCTTTGCTTATGCTTTATATCCATGGAGCTCTAGTTATAGGGTGGGATGTGTGAGGGGCTGTCCAGATTCAGAGCTAAAGCTGGGCTCTCAGAGCTGGTGAGCCAAAGAAGTGGCAGTAGATGAATATGGGAAGACAGCCAGAGAGCAGAAGGGTACACCTCCTTTGGCTTGCTTGGGGTCTGGGATGCTCGGCTGCAGTCTGGGCTCACTTGGCTGCAGGACAGTTGCTGTGTGGTCCTAACGATGACCAGGGGCCATCATTTCTTGTCTGCTGCACGTGACAATATAGCGTACGCGCCAGCTACAATTTCAGACACATCCCCCCGGATGGATAAATTGAGAAATGTTGCACGCCCTTTGCAAATTTGCTGAAGAGGCTTTCCATGCTATGTTCGCTGGTGCTTGGAAGCAAACATGTAAATTCCCATTGCAAGCAGAGAATGTGCCCATGGTGTCTGAAGGAGCTGAATAAAGCAGAACATTACCATCTATCTGTCATCTAGGGAAGTCGTAGTGCTGATGCCCTGCCCAGCTTTGGTCCTGCATGACTTCACAGAGTTTAACTAAGGCCACAACATTTAGGAAAGGGCTGTTTTTCCCATGTATGGAGACCAATTGCACTGCAGTCAAGGGGTAGCAAACCTACTTGTCGTCAGCCATTGCCTGGTATGCACATCGCCAGTCTAAGTAAAATCACAGCAATGCGGAAATCATTTGTGCCATTTGTCAAGAGCCGGTCTCTCCCTTGCGGTGACGATCAGTATTAATTTCCTTTTTGGCCGTGACTACTTGTAGGCTCACAGAGTAAAGTCATGGCTATTCATCATTTCTGTTGCCAGACCTCCCAGGAGGTCCAGACAGGACCAGAGCCCCCCTGTTAGGCACCGTACCAAGACTGAGCAGAATGACATGCCTGTCCCCAAAATCTTGCATGCTTAGTGTGTGGTGAAGATCAGCACGTGGATATAGGTGGTCTGGTGGGCTGCAGGGAATCAAAGGGCTGCAATCAGCTCAGCAGCAGAACCTTTACTAAGTGGGCTGCAGGTCTTGCACTGAAGGAAGGGAGCTTTGGAGGGAGATAAAGTTGCTGCTTTGCAGATGTGTGTTCATACCAGAACTCTCTTAATGAACTTTCATCTTTTGCCTCAAAAACATCTGGTTTTAATGCATGGAGATGGCACATGGTTATGGGGATTCCTATTGTAGAGTGCCGAATAAGTCAAAAATCCACCGAGGTTCTGCATACCCTCAGGGTATTCATACCAAGTTTTGCTGATTCAACAAGAGGATGCAAGGAGAAAGCCTGCCAACACACAAGCATGCAGGTCGTGGATTTTCAAGACGTTGTGCATTGTTGATAATTACATCGGAGAGGAGGTGGTTTAACTGAAACATCTGCAAATTCTTTATTTCCCTCTTTTCCCTCCTGTATTTCATGCATAGGACTGTGAAATAGCAGCATGTCCTCCCCATCCAAATAGTCCCGAAGCCAAGAGATCCATATCAGGCATTCACAGGACGCAGTGGAGATTTGGATCCTGGACACCAGTAAGTGTGTACCGTAATAGTTTCCGGATTATTTTACAGTAGACAGTGTGGTATTTTTAAGTGCATTCAACCAACTTCTCATTCCAAAGCCCTTGTGATATGTATCAGGGAACTTTCTAGTGGAATGCTTGTTGCTCTTCCCTAGTGCTCCGCAACGTGCGGGAAGGGTACCCGGATGAGATACGTCAGCTGTCGAGATGACCAGGGCTCAGTGGCCGACGAGTCAGCTTGTTTCCACCTCCCGAAGCCGTCAGCCACAGAAATGTGCACCGTGACGCCATGCGGGCAGTGGAAGGCCTTGGAGTGGAGCTCTGTAAGCATCGCGCTGCCTCTTGCAGGAAAAGCCTTATAGACCTCGTTGCTGGAAAAGTGTTTCATTAATCTGTCACACTTGCCCTTTTATAACTGGGGAGATGAAGGTTTTCTGCTGTTCGTTATTAGCAATAGCTGTCTGCCTGATTTCCAAAGCTGGAAAATGTGACTGTGTCTCCTTTTCCCACTGTAATGCAGTGCTCGGTGACTTGTGGTCAAGGTAAGGCAACGCGACAAGTGATCTGCATCAATTACAGTGACCAGCTGGTGGATAGGAGTGAGTGCGATCCAGATGACCTCCCTGCCACCGAGCAAGACTGCTCCATGTCTCCTTGTCATCCAAACAGCCATGACTACGGCAGGCCCATCCACCCTTTCCTCTATCCGGACCATCGCCTGAAACTGCACCCTGGAGGCAGCCCAAACCAAAACCGTGCACATATACCAGGAGGCAATCAGTGGAGGATTGGTCCTTGGGGTGCTGTAAGTGCCCTGGTTTTCTTATTATTCTTGGGTTGGGTTTTTTTTGTTTGTTTGTTTTTTTTCTGGGCTAATCCAGGCTTTTCTTAACATCACCACAGAGGGAAGAGGGACCCTTCTCCCTACTTTCTGCTCTCTGCTCACATGACCAGTAGGGTGCAGGCATCGCTTAGCCTCTCATCAGCCTCATATCTCCAAGGTCCTCCAGGCAGAAAGCTGACGGCATCATTTACCATGAGGCAAAGGCCAACCTCTGCTTCTGAACCGTCTGCTGGGACGTTTACAGCTGCGCAGAGCGGTTGCCAAAGCACAGCAGAGCCTTAACGCCAGCTGCTCTCACCCCAGCCAGTTGGTGATGCTTGTTCATGGAAATCCCTAAAGGGAATTAAGCACAAATGGGATGTCAAACATTGCATTAAAGGCAGCAGGGATTACTCACCTGCTTAACACTAGGCTCGTGTTTATTTTCTTTGCTTAGTCAGCACCTAAGCCATTGCACTGCTTTTAGTAATAGCTGGGTTTTGAAGTTAATAATGCCTGTTAGCTGTATTAAATTTCTAGTGGTACATTCCCACGGTGCAAGGCACCGGGAATGAGCTGGGAATGCAAAATTATTCCTGGACTCAACAGAGCCACGGGCAATTGTGTCTTCCAGTGCTCTAGCACGTGTGCGGGGGGGTTCCAGCGGCGGGTCGTGGTGTGCCAGGATGAAAACGGATACACCGCAAATAACTGTGATGAGAAAAGCAAACCCATGGAGCAGAGATCGTGCGAATCTGGCCCCTGCCCTCAGTGGGCTTATGGCAACTGGGGAGAGGTGAGTGCATCATTCATCCTGGGCTCCCGGCGCCGGGGAAGGCTTTCATTAGTGGGTGACTGAAAAATGGGAGAAGAGGGAGATATTGCGGTGACATTTATTAGAAAGATTGGAGCATGAAAGGCAGCCTCTGATAAATGAGCGAACCCTAGCAACTGCTTTGGTGGTGTTTTCCTTTCCATTTCTCATGGGAAAATTTTCTTCCCAGGTAAAAGCAAATTCTACAAATGCAATTTTTTTTTTCCTTTTTAAGAGAAGTTTAAGTAAAGGCCTTTTTTCTTAATAAAAACACTGCTCCCTTCTGAAAATTTGTCTGAGGGGAGCAATTAAGAGATGTGACCCTCCAGCATCATGTTGGGTCTGGCAGTATCTTTGTGGAGCAGCACAAACAGCTGTGGGAAGAGAGAAGCTGAAGTGGCTGATGCCGTGTCTGAGGCTCCTACGGCATTTGGGGGGAGCTGGCCGGGGTGGGTTGGTTGGGAACAGAAACAACCAGTGGGTCTTGAGAGGTGCTGGCGCTTCGAGTGACTGGCTAGCAGTGGTTTTGCTGCCCAGATGGTGATTGCTGTGTCCTCTGCTGAATTCCAGTGCACGAAGCCATGCGGGGCAGGGACGAGAACACGGCTGGTGGTGTGCCAGCGCCCTAATGGAGAAAGGTTTACGGATCTGAGCTGCGAAATCCTTGACAAGCCCCCGGACAGAGAGCAGTGCAATGTGCAGGACTGTCCTAGAGATGCTGCCTGGAGCGCTGGTCCTTGGAGCTCGGTACGACCATAAACTCTTTCTCTTTGTGAACCGTTTTGTGGATATCCCGTAACAACAGATTTTAATTTGCTTCAAACCAAGGTGCTAATGCTTCGTGTCTTAAAACTGCACTTAAAGAGGATTATTGACAATATATTCAGAATAACACCTGTTCAGGAAGGGCTTACGTTAGGGGAGCTCGAGTCCTTTAATTTAAAAGGCACTTTCTGCTAAGTACCCACCTTTGTCCATTTTATTACACTCTGCGAGCACTGTGCATTGTGAGTCTTGGTTCTCACTGAGTTCTTTGCATATAGATTTAAACCTGGCATTTAAGCAGCACATTTCCATTGAAGTTAAAATTGTCCGGATATTTAATGGTAATACTGCACTGTGCACCTACTGGTTTACCAGTCGCGTGTTCTCTGCCAAAAGCAAGATGACGGGGGGAAATTGTGTACCAAATTGCATCAGCTCCCAAGCACGTACAAGTGTGTGTAGATGTGTGTGCGTGTCCCTACCTGCCCCCACACACAGCTATATAGGAACGCGTGTGCATTCACACCCGTGCTCCGTTTCTGTTCCCATGTATGTGTAATATGAGTGTGATGCACTGTGCAAAGGCATCTGTAAGCTATTCTCATGCATCTCTCTGGTTCTGGAGAGTTTTTGTCTGGCCTGATCTCCAGCTGCTGCTCTAGATACCATTAAGTCAGCAAGGGATCAGCAAGGTGGTGGAAGGCTTAAAACCCTGGGATTTTTCTAATGACAAAATAGGGTTTGGAGCAGAGGTGTCTTACACTGCTCCTTTGCCGCTGGAGGAGTCTGCTACAGAGATGCTCTTGCGAGGGCAGAGCCACCCTGAACCGGGGGGCTGGGATGCTGTTTTGGGTCCCACAGCTTTGAAATTCTCCCTGCCCAGAGCAGCACCTCCTGCTCAGCGCAGAGCCCCGGTGTGCAGCACGGGGCTGAGCCCTGCGCCAAGGCGAGCGCTGCGCTTCTGGCGCACTGGAAACCATGGACCTGCCGGTTTTGGAGTGGCCTTCAAACAAATGTCGACCTTTATTGTGTATTTTGTTACAAAAGCATTTGAAGAAGATTTTAAAAAAAAAAACCAAACCAATTAATCTGACTCAAAAGCACTTTATAGGAAAAGAAAAAAAAAAAAAAGGTGGGGGGCCTGTTTGTAATGTATTTGACTTCCTTAATTGTCATGGTTTGAAAAGTCATCTTGCTAAAACGTAACCGCACTCTGGTTTCTGCGGGTGCTTTCAGTAACGCGGATGCCTTCGGTAACACTCCTCAATATTTTTACCATACCTCAGTGAGTTATGCAATAGCCATAAAACTGCTGACCTGGTGTTTATACGGTGCTTTACCAGTACAAGGGACAGTGATATGAAATATTTCATTTGAGGTGCTAATGTATCACTTGTACGCTGATATAGTTGGTGCTAAAAATGAGCGGGGTGAGCTAAGGAGAGCTAGCAACCCGTGCGGCGGCTTCCCCGCAGAATTACCGGCTGGGAGCTGCTGCCAACCTTTGTTACCTGTGCTGGACCATTTGCAAGAACCAAAGGTGTGGACAGAGTTGCGTTGCGTTTTGGTGTCGCTCAGCGTTCAGCCTCTTCCCAGCTGTTCAGGAGCAGGCTCCAGGGCTCTTCTGTGTTGGAAATGCAAGATGCAGTCCTGGGTTTGGGTTGGTTTTTTTCACCCAGGAAAAATTCCCTCGACCCTTATACTAAGTCGTATTAACTTTGGTGGGTCGTCCCTTGCTCGGTCTCCTGGGAGCGGGTGGGATGTCTGGCAAACGGGCGGAGGGCAGGGGCATCCTATCCTGCCCGCAGCATCTCCTCCCACCTGCCCGCGGGGCTGGCAGCCCCCCGGCCTCCCAGAGGTGAAGGGGCTGCAGAGCTGAGCCCCGGTTGTTGCCACCAAGTGACTTGGATTCTTCAGGTCTTATTACCGAGGTGTCATTTGGCTCTGACGTAGGGGACCCCAGAGCTGTTTGAAGACTGAATTGTATCTATGGGGTCAACAGGGCTTCGTGTCCCTCCTGCAAAATACTCCCCATATATGTCTACCTCGTGCTACTACTGTAGGTAGTAACGTCCAAATTATTTTTCTTTAGTGTGGTATCACCTGGATTTGCTTTAGCTCTGTCATTGGTTGCAAACACCTTTCTGTAGCTGTACATACTTCATCTGTTGGGATGGAGTGTCACTACCATATTTTTTTGGTCACTTTTGAAACAAGAGTATAGTATTAGCTGAAACTTTTCAGCAGTATGGATTTATGTATTTATGTAAAAGTGTATTTATTTTTCCAATATTGTTATTTAATTTTATATAAATATTGCATACATTTACAATGTTTAATGTTAATGTTGAACAGTGAAAATTAAAGACAAGTAGAATGTAATCATAAATGAATTTGTATAATGATTTCTTGAGTCTTTTGCTAAATTAAGAGCATATACTTAGTTTGGGTAACTTTTACTAAATTTTCTGAAATGGTACTGCAATATTCCATCATTTGACTCGCTTTTATTTTATTTGCTTTGTTCTCCAACAGAAACTGTCATTCTCAATAATTAAACACCACAGTTAAAAGTGTACGAGTTATAAAGTTTGGATAACTAATTTCTTGCAAACATCTGATTGGCTTAGCTTCACTCAAGTGAAATTAGTGCTACAAAATACAGACAAATTAAAGCAGAGAACGCCTGAAGAGTCCAACCCTCTGTCCTCAGGCGAAATTCCACTGGGATTTTACACAGTAAACAAGTGATTTTATCTGGCTGGTTAAATCCAGGTTTTAAAGAGGTAATTAAATGAATAAACAGATTCTGTATGTAAATGATAATTTTCTAACAGGAGACTGGTGAGATGCCTTGTCATTATAATGTATGTTCAAAGAGGACTAAGAGGAGGTGACACTTTTATTTCCTTGTTTATTTAAGAACATGTATTTAAACACCGCAGAATTGTACGCCGTGTGATAGACCTGACCTTTTAATTAAAATAATGCTTTAGAAAACATGCAGAGACTGTCACCAGGATACAGAGAGTGTTTTTTCTCCTCTGAATGCCTTATGGTATGACCGCAGATCTCCATACATGCTCTCGAATACCGAGAGGAAATCTCGCCATGTTCTCCAGAACGAGGGAGATGTTCACAGAGTCTAACCCATCGCTTCATGTAAAGCCCGAGGCTGAACCCACTTCTCTGGGAGCAAATCTGCTCCTTGCACTAATCTCTGTGAAATTTTGAGTTTGCCATAATACCCAGCTGTATCCTGACGCAATTTATGAATAATGCTGAATTCACTTGTCGTGGCCTTCTCATTCTTTCCGCGTTAGGAAATGGGCGCAGATAAGGTAAAACAATTATATCTCACAGCGCCCTGCCCTGGGCCGGTCGGGTGAGTCCTTTGGGCTTCGCTGCAGCGGGACAGTGATCGTGTGGATTTGACCTGTGGAAAACGAGTGGGTGGATGGATGTTTGGGTGTTGGTTTGTTTTTTCTTCCTAGAGAGTATTACAATTTAAAAAGTAATCTGCTTTGTCAAGTACTTATCGCTCTTGGGTATCAAAAGTTCTAGCTGCTAATGCAATGGTTGTGTAGCTCTTAATGCCTGCAAAACAGCAGCGTGTGCTTCCCACCTCCTTATCGAATAGGCAGAAATGCTGGTATCTTTGAGGGCCTTTTGATCTAACGGTGAAGAATTGGAAGCTTAGTGTAGAATAATTAGAATATTAGCTGGCTAAGCCCCAAACTCTGTTACTGTCGATGTGAATTCAGGTTTGGGTTAAGACAATGATGCCGTATCCCCGTAGCCAGAGCTGGAAGCTGCTGGCACCGATGGCTCTGCAGGGCTCTTTGGCAGCACACAGGGATGCAGGTAGCAGTGAAGGGGCTCCGGACTTGGTGGGAAGCAGGAGGACTCTGTGTCGGGGAGGAATTTTAATCTTAAAATTGGTGTCAATGGAAACTTTGGGTTATTTGTATTTAATTCGGTCAAAGCCCCAGCGCATTGTTTACAGAATGCCTTCCCCATGAAGCTGGCTGAAAATAGGCTGTTCAACAGCAATATTCTCCATGTCGTTGTTCTGATAATATTCTTAGCAGGCAGGATGTCAGCTCTTGCTAAGGCAGAAGTGATAACCAGGGGCAGATTTGGTTGCAAGTGTGTATAAATCTGCTGTTCTCTTCCTCTCTTGTGCAGAAAATGAATTTGCTGTGACAGCAGCATTACTGCGCAGCATAGGATTCTTTGCACGTGTTTTTGCAATGACAAAGCCATCCTTAAAAATGAAGTGATAGGCACGTTGAACTTCTCCAGTCACTCAGTGATTCACGTTGCTTTTTCTGTCCTTCATTCATATGATGTTGGTTCAGGCACTGAGACTGCGGCAGCAAGTCTGTATTTCTCCATAGTGCCAGGCATTATCAGAAAAGTAATAAAACCAATCCTACCCTGAGAGCCTGTGGGGGAAGGACAAGTGTTGCGGCAGCAGAGGAAGGCTGCAGGTATGGTCCCAGCACCCATAACCCCGGCAGAGGGATGCACTGGGTGGCTTGCATGCCTTTAGAAAAACAGATGGAAATAGATGCCTTAGTGAAGATTGAATAAAGCTGATCCAGACCAAAATGAGAACTTGGTAGCCTATGGATATCCCCAGCCATCTGTCTGAAGCTGTCTCTGTCTCAGAGCTGTTTACTGTATGCTTAGGCTGGCCCACCAAGGCTGTTGTCCCTCCTGGGTTCCTGGCTGTCTCCCCTCTAGGATCACTCAGACCGACTGACTCCAGGGACTGCCGGTTTGGTGTGCTGAGGAAAGGCAAGAAGTTGTCTGGTTTGGTTCCCTGGTCTTTGACAGTGCAGACCTCTTTGCTTTTGTTTAAAAAGGCAAACCAGACCCGTTTCAGCCCTTCCTCATGCCCCCTGCTGTGTGTGACCTGGCATGAGCATCCCATCACCAGTGCCCAGCTTCAGCCACCCTCCAAAACTGCACGTCCCTGGGTGATAGCTGGGATGGGCAGAGCTGTGCCCATCTTACCATCCAACTATTCACTGTCTTGTGCCCTTCTTGGACCTCATCCCAGAGGGTAAATGCAGTTGGGATTGTGTTTGTAGAGTTCCAGCCCGTTGCTTCTGCAGGGCAGCAATGATGGATGCTTCTGTGGCTCTGTCCTCAGCTCAATGCCCACCATCCCTGCTGGGACTCAGAGCCACAGCTGGTGGCTCTAAGCTGGTTACAGGTGGGTGAAGCCAGTGGTGCCCAGTTGCCTGGCAGAGGAACATCACTTCATTCTCTCTTGCTACTCTAAAATCTCCAATTTTTATTTTCCTTTCCATTTTTGTGGTTTGCCTATCATCACCAGGTATCTTTCATTGCCACTTCTGTTTCTCCTTAAATAAGGAGAACTATATAGATGTACTTTTGTTATCGAGTCTGCTGTCTCCTGTTTGCTAGTGTTGATGCTCCATGAGCATGAAAACAACCGTGGAAGCCCATCTGCTGCACTGCAGGTGGGGGACCACCCTGCAGCACCACGTGCTTAACACTGTGCCTGTACTTAAGTGCTGCTGGATCGCAGCACTGATGTCCTGCAACTTAATGCTCAGCTGTCACAATCCACGCTCCTCCCTTGCAGGCACCCATTAGTCTTGGCACCCGTTGTGATCTGACCTGGTGGTTAAATCTCGTGTCTTTTAGTCTGATGGAGAAGTGAAAGGAGTGTCCCCTCTAACCTCCCTTAATCCCATGACCGAATGCTGGGGAAGCACCAGGGCAATGAGCTGCAGAGCATGGCCGGTCTCCTCTGCTCTCCTGCCACTGCTAGCACAGACGTGAGCTGGACCAGTGGTTGCACTCAGGAAGGTTATTTTCTTGTATCTTGAAACTTTTCTTATTCCCCCGCCCCCAGATGTTGCATCTTTCCCCCAAGTTCCTCAGTGCACTTTCCCAGTCAGGGCAGGTAGGTCCATTAGTATTCACTGATGTTTCTTACCATGTGTAGTCCAACCCAGGTTTCTGTCCTAACTTACTGTAAAATACTTGCCTCTCTCCTCCCAAAGAAGTACCGTAGCCATTTGGCTGCATTTGGACCTGATTGTGGCCTTTCAGTACCTAAAGGGGGCCTATAGGAAAGATGGGGAAAATCTTTTTAGTAGGGCCAGCTGTGACAGGACAAGGGGTAATGGTTTTAAACTAAAACAGTGTAGGTTTAGACTAGATATAAGGAAGAAATTCTTTACAATGAGGGTGGTGAAACACTGGAACAGGTTGCCCAGAGAGGTGGTGGAGGTCCCATCCCTGAAAGCATTCCAGGCCAGGTTGGACAGGGCTCTGAGCAACCTGATCTGGTTAAAGGTGTCCCTGCTCACTACAGGGGCTTGGACTAGATGACCTCTGGGGGTCCCTTCCAACCCAAAACATTCTATGATTCTATGATTTGGTGTGCCTCCGTGGTTGCCTTCCTGCACCTCCCCTTGTAGGCATTTGCTCGATGAGATGGTC
The DNA here is from genome assembly GCF_000687185.1 of Egretta garzetta. Lineage (NCBI taxonomy): Eukaryota > Metazoa > Chordata > Aves > Pelecaniformes > Ardeidae > Egretta > Egretta garzetta. The sequence continues at coordinate 1,664,419 of NW_009258661.1, forward strand.
TCCGTCCAGGCTGCTCACGGCTGGCCTGAGCTTGCCCAACAAGCCGTGGGACGGCTGCGGAGCAGTGGCTGGCTTCAGTCTGGCTTGGCCCATCCATGGCTGCTGGCTTCATAAAGGCTACAGGCCTCCTATATACACACATATGCACATGCTCACATGCATGCAGGAGAAATAAAGCGACAAATACCAGGGCAGTTGCTGGGAACATTTGTCTCCCAAAGCGCTGGCTTTGAGTGCAGCAGCTGAAATGTGCGTCAGACTGCAGGAGACGCGTTAGAGCGGTAGCGTGCTTTCAAGGATGAGCTGTGAAATTCAGCATCTTCAGGCAGACCCCTGAGCGGGCCCTGGGAGGTCAGCCTGCATTTTTTTGCCCACGTTCAAGCTGTGTACCCCAAACTGCAGTAATTGCTGTGGCTCAGATCCTATGGATTGCAGCATTTAGAAATGAGGATGTGTGATGATGAGGGACACTAAGCACAAAGACACTTGCTCTGTTTCTAACTTTCCTGGTGACTGATCTGTGCAGTCATTAAGGAAAACTGATGTAGTCAATCTTGTTCCAAAGGCACTTAATGCTCTATTCATGTTTTAATTTTTACTCGCTCACAGGGAAGGCGAGTGAGCCAGCAGCATGGATGAAAATCTGTCTGATGCCCAAGACCATATGCAGGCTGACAAAACCAGTATTTGATCCCTAGTGCATTAAGCCAAGATTTTTCTTTATAAATCTGGGGAGCAAGAAGCAGCCCAGTGCTCCTACAAACCCCCGGTGTGATGCACGCCTGTGCAATGGGGCTGACGTTCCTTGGAGAGCTCTTTGCTTTGTCTTTCACTCCATCGACACGGAGAAATCCTGTTCTTGAACGGGACTTCTAAATGGCATTGTAATACAACTGTTCACTGAACACATGAAGTGTTGGTTAGCCTGGGCTGCTTGCTGCTTCAACTGCTGCTTTCTTAGAAGTGCCACAGCATGGAAAATAGGCTTCATTGGTGCCTTCCCGATCCCGTTATGGGTCCTTGGGTAGCTCGCGCATCTCCTCCTAACTTGAGGAAATGCCATCTAATGCCTCCTTCCCCGGAGAGACCTGCAGTGGCTAGCTGGGGGCTTTTGCTGGTTTGTTGTCCAAGTTAAATAGGGTGGAGCAGGGCAGAGAGGCAGCTTTTAAGGCAGTTTTGTGTGTTGGCAACCCTGCTGATTTCTGCGCCTGGTGAAGTCTTTGTATGGGATGTAACAACGGGGCAGGGGAAAGAGGGGGAGAAGGTGCTACTTCTTAGGCAGACACCATAGAAGAGGAGATGCATGGCTTCTCCTCCTGCTGCAGTTCCCTGCTTTTCTCACATGTATCCTGTGGCTTTCCCAGCCCAGGGAAATTATTGTATTGACTTCAGTACTCACAGCCTTACATCTTGCAGGAGTTAAAGAGCCCAACACCATCCTTTCCTCTGGGGCAGTCTGTGCTGCTGGAGGAACAGGCTCCAGACACACCAGTGTCTTCTTTCTGCTGCAGCAATGCATCAAGTTGTACCCTTCTCTTTGAGAAATTCCCCCTTTTTTTCCTCTTTTTTTTTTTTTTTTTTTTAAACCTGTTATGAGACATCATCCCAGGTCCCTGGCCAGTCTCTGTAGCTTGATTTGGCAGCAGAAAGGTGAAGGTTTAGCAGATTGCTTTATTTCTCCCTCTTGCAAATAACCACCTAGGGAAAGTCTGTGCCTTTGCCCCAGAGCTGAGGGCAGAGCAGCCGGAGACCCCCATACGCTGCCCCGTGAGCCAGCGCGGGTGTTCACCCGTGCCCGGGGCGAGGAGCGCTCCTCGGGGACACTGGGGCAAAGCTTACTCTTGTGCACACCCAGGGCTGCCCTCTGGCTCGGGGTGGGCTCCTTGGGATGTTTCCACAGGGGCTCTGGACAATGCTCACAGAACTTGGACCATATGCTCCAAATTCCCTAATGTTCATGGTTTGTTTGTTTGTTTTTTTTCCCCCAATCCTTTCATTTCCCTGGGAAGTCAGCACAGATTAAGCATTTCTAAAGCCTCTTCCAAACTGCAGTGCAATGCTCTGGTTTGTTCTACTCAGGTCTCTGGTCCACTTCCCCTCCCTTGAATGTAGAGACCACTCTTCCCTTTTAAAGGTACAGAAAGCGGATCTATTTTCTGGCCTCGTACCAGCTAAAAATCACCATCACCGTGCACTCTGGGCAGCTGTGTGCATTAAGGTATGGCTCCCTCTTACAGTTTTGCAGGGAAGGAAAGCCCAGCTGGGTGAATCCTGCCCTGCGCCCCACGTTCCAACCCTGTGGGCATGGTCTTCACGCTGTGCCAAGGCAGCCAGGTGTGAGACCACGCCAAAGGTGGAAGGAACAAGGTTTCAAAGCAGCTAGGAGCAAATATTTCCTAAATATCTCCTAAAGCACTAGAGCCACTGGAGAAACCACAGCGTGGAGCTGCCCCCTTGTTTTAAGCCTGTTGTTTGTCTCGCTGAATCCAAAGGAGTTACCTGCTAAAATACCTTGCTGTTGTGAAGCTAATCAAGTTAGTTTGGATGCCGCAGAGCCTCTGTCACTGAATAACACAAAGGCTCAGGCGTTTTAAGACCTCTAGCAAAGGTTCAGCTGGCGAAGCACGATCCAGGCTTTCCTTGGTGGTTTGTCTTCTGATGTCCTTCGTGCTCGAGAGACTTCAGAGGTGCAGATGTTACACGGCTGTGATTTCAGCACCTGATAGCAGCAGCGTGAGTTATAGGTAGAGCTGATGCAGACTAATAGGATGCTGAAATGGAACTATGAGGGTGTGTGGTTGGGCTCTGCTCGTAGCTGGAGAAGTTTGCTGACATCCAGGAGCACGGCCCCTCACGGAAAGGGGGTATAAAGCATTGTAGGGCTCCATCGTTTTTCTGTTTTATTTCATCGAGCACATGTTTCAGCTCAGCTTGTTGGAAAGGATGAACGAGGGCTTACTTACAAGCACTTACTTTCCATATAATCCTTAATGTGTGGAAATCTAAACCTACAAGGATTGATTTTAATTTCCTCCAAAAAGTTGCTCCTGGCAGAATCTGATAAAGCCTTTTTTAGCCTAATTCTTCCCAGCCCCTAGCCCTGCCCTGGTGAGCTATAGAGCATACTTATCTTTGGGAATTCATTTGGTGATCACCGCAGCTTGCATTCATTATCTCAGATACCTCCCAAATCGTAGGCTGATGCACAGGGGCCTGGAAAAGTGGTCTGACAGCATTTTCTGAAACTTTTCACTTTTTAGGGAGAATGTCCCCGGGTTCTTGCTGGTGGTTTGCTTTTCTGCCCCCACGTTGAGCTGCCTGTTCAGCGCAGAAGGTTAAGGAGAAGCAAAGCTGCCCCATAGCTCTTGACTGCTCCGTGCTGCCGCTTTCTTTTCACCAAGAGTTGTTTATTTGTGCCCAGGGAGGTTGAGTCCTTTCACTGCCAGACCCACCTTGCCCCCAGCCTTCAGCCTGGCAGTGGCACAGCCCTGAGGGTCAGAGGAGGATCAGAACCTGGGCCCAACCAGCCAGAAATTTTGTACATATTTTTAAGAGCTTTTGGGGTACATATTTTGTTTTTTACCTGCTGCCAGCCCAGTGACTCGAGTAGCAGCCTTTCTATGTTAGAGAGGTGTTAATGAACAAGATGTACCCTCACCTTCCAGAACGTCGGAGTAGGAAACGCAGCAAGGGTTGGTTTAAAGCAATTTGCACATACTTGGTAAAACAGAATGATCTTCGTCATTCCTGAACTCTGAAACAGAAAACGAATTTCTGTGGAAACAAAAACACAAGCTTGCCGCTGCGCTGGAGCAGACTGATGCATTGCAGGAGAGATTTAGCATAGTGTTCTGACATTTCTGGAAACAGTTGATATGGAAATATTTTTGTTGTGTTTATTTAAACTTTTTTTCTTGCATTTATTTAAGCTAGGCAGTAGTATATTTATTTGAAAAAATCAGCAGCATGCCAATCCCCAGTTCTTGGCATCTTAACAAAACTACTCATGCAATAAACGTAATACCCTTAAATCTGTGCTCAGATGCTTTGATCCTAATGCTATTAGGAAAGTCCCTTTGTTCTTATTCTCTATGTAAAGCACCAGGTGTGACTGTGGTAGTTTTAGGAGATAATAAAGATAATGACAAGAGGAAGGTTTACATGAGTCTTTAGTGTAATGGCTATAGCTGGTTTTTGAAATAGTACTTCTCTACTATTTTATGTGCCACAATCATCTTGGGGGTTTTTTTAAGAAACAATACAATGTGTTGTTTTCACGCCATCCTCCAAGCCTGGCTGTCCTCCCAGGTTCACCCAGGGGTGCTATGTGTTGCCGTGTCTCTACCACAGGCTGGCAACAGCATTTCAGAGACATGTTTTCAAGCACTCGAGGGGAGGGAGAGGTGGGTAGACCATGGGCATGCCTAAATGCATGGGATTCTCCACTCTAGGAGGTGGGTGAGTGAAAAAAGTCAATACAGTACCTTGGCTACACCTTCAGGGCTGGTTCCACAGGTGATTAAAGCCAGTAGAAGTCTTTCTGTTGACTTCAAAGAGCCTTGGATGAGGCTGCTATTCCACAGAGAGCCACCCGTCTATCCCCAGTACTTTGAGGTATTTTCTACGGGAGGTGGGGGATAGGAAAGGAATCAAGAAAAAGAAAGAGGGATATGAAAGGAGTGGTTTTATCTGTGCTTTTCAAATGTTTTAAAGAAAGCAAGGTCAAAGCTTGCCTCACTATGGCGCTGTTATTGATAGATACTGAAAGCAGGCAGCAGCGTTTGCAACGATTGAGAGTTCTGCTAATGAAATACAAAGTTTCTCCGGGATCCGAAATAAATGATGAGGCTGATGGCAGTAGCGAGGTGTATTGCTTCCCTAAGTCATGTGGCGTTGAGACAAAGTCCATTATTAAATTATTTTCTGCATGTGGCTCACATATGCTTAAAACCTATGTGCCAAATAAAAGTTGGAAATACCTGAGATGAATTAGAAGGCAGTTATGAAGTAGATTCTTTGCAAAAGAATTTTCAGTCTCTGGTACTTGGCTACATTAGATTATTCAAGCTCTCTTTTCTGCCAGTGCAAATGAGATCATAACTCACATGTGCATGAAAGCAAATGAGAGGTTTAGATCTAAAAATGCACAGCTGCCTAACTCTGATTTATATTACAGACAGCCATAGAAATTGTTAATTCAAGAGTCTTGGGAATTACGTTTAAGTAATAACAAAATTAGGCAAATTATGCCTCAACCTCTGAGTGCACCAAGGTATGCATGCAGTCTTCTTGTTTGATGGTGGGATGGGCGAGAGAAATGTCAGAATCAGGCTCCGGGTCAAAGTTAAGCAATTTGGAGAAGGGGGATAACAATTTTGGAAATGACTAGTGCCATATTCATTGTGAGTTCAAGTATTTATCAACCAGCTTCAGGTCCCCAGAAACGTCCTTGCGTTATTGCACAATGGGGTTATTCCTCCTTTAGAATAAGTAGTATTTTTTAAATTAGAGAAAAGATGCACTTGGCTGTACTGGCTTGGGATGCGGGGCAAGATCAAGTGTGTGAATTTGCTCTTTAGCTTTGGGTCTCACAGTAAAGTGGCATCAACCTGCATGGAGGGCGCTTACTGAGGAGCACTTGAATTTTTGCTAAAGTGTCATTGTTGGCCTTTAGTCCAAAGGTAGTAAATGGATGCAAGTATCGGAAGTTTACAACTGGCTTTGGTAGGATTTGACATGTCCCTCTTGCTGTTTATGTTCGTTGCCTGGGGAGAGATGTAGAAAGAACGAAAAAATGAACTTCTGACGAAATTTGAAGGCTTATAAAATTGGGTAAGACTAACTCAATCCTTTTTCTGTTGATCCTGAAGAAAAAAGTGACAGTTATGAATCTGGGTAACTCGTGAAAGTCTTATTTGAAAACAACGGACAGCAGTTCCTCTCTTTCTCAGCACAAGGTCGAATGCTGCTCTTTGGGGTTTTTAGCTTATCTTGAAATTGGAGTGGGGCTCAGGAAAACTCAGAGGTGGTCAGCCCTGCTGCAGGCTCCTCCAGCTTCCCACCTCTCACGGAGGAGCATCATTAATGGCCCTCAAACCCCATTGACCGCAAGGGACTTCAACTACCTTCTGGCAATCTGTAACGGGTTTTGCAGCAGGAAAACAGCCTTTTTCAGGACATCGCTTATACAAGCTTTTAAGCAGCAATGTCTGATCTTAGGAGTTACATCCATTTCTCTGCATGTTGGTCCGAACCTTTCCGTTTTGGAGCAAGTTACTGCTCTCTCGCTGGTTCTTTGTGTACCTCTTAACACAATAGGGGCTGAATGAGTTGGAAGTAGTGCTGTAATTTAAAATAATCATGGCTGTCAATGCATATGCCAATTTCTATTCTAATGGATCTTCCAGAGCTGCTACATATATAAATCATAGGTTTTTAGGTTTTAAATATATTCATAGGCTGGGAAGAGCTTGGGCTGTATTTTATTTCTTAGGAAATATACTGGTGGAGCGGCTCCAAAACGAGGAAGAAGCTGCATTTCTGAAAAGAAAGCAGAACGTTTTATATTGAGAGATGGTTGAAACAGTGTGTTTGTGCTCGAGGATTAAACCAGGATGCCTGTGACATAGCATGTAATGACTTGCATAACATGTAATGAAGAAATTGAAGCTGAGTCTCTGGGTGCATCATGCTGAGTAAGAGGCTTGTTCTACACGAAACTGTCATATTAAATTCTTGTCGTGATTCCAGACCCCTTTGATTCCTAAATCTTTTGGAGGAGACTAATCTGAAATCAAAGTGAAGTTGCTTGGGGTTTGCATGCCAGAAGTGGTCACATTTGAAAAAGTTCAGTGAACCTGCAGAGGGAGGTTGAAATTAGTTGCTTCACTACAAAGCTTACAGCTAACATACCTGCTGATTTGCTTTTTGCTTTGATTCTTCAGGCTCTGCCTTCTTGCCACCTTCTGAGTTGTTTTCAAAATGCATAAATCTTAAGGATGAGCACGTCCTCGTTTCAGTCTGTTTAGTAAAAGAAAAAAAAAAAAAGGAAAATCAGTCTACATTAGTTAAAAAGCCTTGAGCTTTAATACCAAAGACATGGAAAGACTGCATTTTTCTCTTCTGCCTTGTCCTTTGTGGAGTTATTTCCCTCTGTGAAGGTGTTATCGTGCTTTACTCTCCTGATTTACCAACATTTGACCTCCCTTTGTACCCAGGGAGATGGAAATGGTTCCTTTCAAGTTGTTCTAAGTAGGTATTGAAGGGTCCTGCCTTCATCCCTGTAAGATGACCCTCCTCCTTTGAAAGGAGCCAAGAATCCGGCCTGTTATCCCTGCTGAATGTCAGACGCTTTCTCTGTTTTGATATTGGCATTTTGGGGAGCTTTGACCAAGAATATCATGCAATATTAAGCGCAAATGGGAGCATTTCCAGCAGTTATGTTCTGCCCTTCTGTAGCCCCCTCAGGCTTTGTGTAGGCTGCCGGTGGGGCTGGGGATGCGCTTTTTGGTCCAGTAAAAAGAAAATACCTTGGATAGCCGTGGCCCCCGTATAACTGTGTAGATGGCCCTGCATGAAAGCTGATTTGTTCTTACTTTATATTTACAGTGTTCTGTCTCCTGTGGAAGGGGCCAAAAGCACCGCAATGTGTACTGTTTGTCAAAGGAAGGGAGGCATGTAGAAGAAGATTATTGCAAGCACCTTGCTAAACCCAATGTGCAAAAGAAATGCAGAGGGGGCAGATGTCCGAAGTGGAAAGCAGGAGATTGGGGACAGGTGAGATGCTTTGTATACCCTTTTACACCCTTTGATATTCCTCCTCCATCCAATTGGTTAGAAGCTGGTTTTCCCATCACTTCTGTCCTCTTGAATTTTTCAAGGGTAAAAGTTTTGGGCCAGATCCTCAGGTGGCATAAAGCAGTGTAGCTTCATGGGTAGCAGTGGAGCAGCACTGATTTGTACCAGCTGAAAAGATGGCAACTTGCTTTTATTATCTGACTGGAAGCAGATTTCTTAGTGTATGATATTCAAGAGAATCTACTATTTATTCATGGTTTTAATATAGTTATTATTTAACTATGTCAAATCCCAAGCAAAACCTTCCTTAGTTTCAAGAAATCTGAAGTTATTTTTATTATCAGCTTCCTGGGAACACCTAAAGAAAAATCCAAGCTGTTGATTAAAAATGCTTTTCGCTACCTTTTGTTTCTTAACAAGCTCATCAGTTAATTTTGCTTCATTAAAGTCAGACACTGATGCATAGACCAGAGGCTGCTGGAAATGTGGAAGTGCTTGGAGTTATTAAGCATCTTGTTTGCTGAAAGCATAGCTTGAATCCTTGTTTTCCTGAAAATAAGGTCTTTGTCATCACCGTGAATCTGCTGCATCACATTTTTAGCTCTGAACCTTGCTTTTCCCTCTACCTCATTAGTGTACTAATCAGCAGTATTATTGAAAATCCCAGACTAAATGAACTGTTACTTGTAAAACATCATGTTCTCTTGCGGTCTGTCTTCCAAATTAAGGTACAAAACACCAATTCTCACTGTACGCAAGATCCCTGAAAGATAAACCATTAGCATCATTTCAGGCACCCATGCAAGTGTTAGGACTAGGACAGCATACTCTTGTTTAATGTCAACATTTTAAAAAGACAATAAACCCATTGATGTTCTATGATTGTTTTCAGACTTGTATTTTTTTTTAATGCCTACCTTTGCATTTGTAGGATAGCAGTATTTGCCATGACGTGTGTGAAGGGCTAAGTGTGCCTTCACCATGGAGGTGAGGTCTGGCTCCTCTACCCGAGGTACGGCTGGGAGCACCCAGGTAGCCCTGTGAAACGCACAGCACTGCTCCCATACTGAAATATTATTACCTTTATTATTACCTTTATTACCTGCAGGGCTTAAACCTCAATTTTATACAGGAAGCTAGACGGAAAAGAAACGTGAAGCCGTTAGATAGTCTTGTCATATCCAATTTGGACCTTATTTAAAGTGACTGCTCCTGAAAGCAATTTTTCACAGCTAATAATTGTAAACATAATAATGTAATGGTCTGTCAATCGTGTTAAAATACACTAATGTTAATTGATAAAAGTGTTTTAAAATTCCCAACATTCTACTGTGCAAACAGAGTTAATTTTATGCAAGTGGAGAAAGAAACCCAAGTTAATAGGAGGATGAGGTGATTTATGGCCTAAGGTGATCTCTTGTGACTAGGCAATTAAGGAATATTTGTATGCTGATGGGAAGAGTAAGAACAGGCAGAGCATTTCCAGCTTGCAGGGTAGCTGCTCAGCCCAGGTCCCTGATGCTGTATGTGCTCAGCCAGCCGGCATCTTGCTTGGGGAAAAAATAAAGGGCTGGAAACACCCATTCTGCAATATCAAACTGGGCTTTTTAAAGGCTTTGCGAAAGAGTTAATGCCTCCGAGCCAAGGTGGATTTGGGTGCTGAACTTCTCATGAAGACTGTGAAACAGGCAGGGGTTTAGCACTCAGGGTACCCAGTAGGTCAGGATCTAAATGGACACAGAAGTTCCGTGTCACCTTTCCCATCACCGGTGACACTGTTGAAAATAGGGAGCCATGATCAGTTTGCTCTTAGATCCTATCGAAAAAACTTTCTGAAGGCCTAATTGCCTCCGACAGATAATCCCGAAGCTGAGCTGCTGTGAGCTGAGTGCCTTTTGTCCTGGGTAAACCAGCAACATTCTGCATGAGAAATAAGGCAAGGTTTTCCCATTAGAGTGCATCCTTCTTGTCACCATATACACACGGGACCTGTTGCATGTGCCTTTAGGGTTTTTTTCTTTTCCTTTTGGGAAAAGGAATGATTAAAAAAATCAGGATTAAAAAAATTCAGGAATAGTTTAAAAATTAATCCTAGCCAGTTGAGCCAAGTGCTCCGCTCCCAATTTTTTTTTCTCTCTGGATGTTTTGAATACAGAGGCTGGGTAATTCTTTTCTTGATTGTTATGAATCCACTTTACTGCAGCAAAGCATTTTTAATGTATCTGTAATAATCAGAAGGGAAGAAAAAAGGCTTTCTCTCCAAGTTTTAAATGTGTTTGTATCTGCACTGAAATGTCAGATTTAATGTGTTTGCATCCTGTAAGTAGTATCAATTGTGGCCATTTACCTTTCACTTAGCAAAAATACCAATATTTATTCTGCTATTTGGTATTTTCACATTTCAGTTACAGGCTGAAATCCAGCCCTGTCTAAAACCGCAGGTAGAGTATCATGTAGAGCTTCTCCATAGCCGAGCTGGGGCTTGGCAGTTTGATGATTGACTTTCTCAGTGGAGAAAGGAGCACTCCTGGGAAAACGTATAGACTCCACAGAAAGGACAAACAGGCTGCCTGGCTTGTAGCAACCCATAGGGGAATGTATAAGTACAGCACAGACTGGCTGCCCCCAAACTGAGTATCTTCTGGCAGTGTCAGCAGGCTGTATTTCCCCAATGTAGACACAGGTTGGCTGACCAGTATTCTGGATTAAAATAGCCAGGATGAGAATGGTGCTAAACCCCACCTTTTCTCGCCTCTGTGGCAGAGCATACTGGGTGTTATTTTGAAGCCAGCCATAAATCCAGGCAGAGGCACAGCCCTGCAGAAGCACCGTGCAGCAGGAGAGGGAGGGAGATGCCTCCATCTGCTGGGAAAACTCCTGTGGCCCCAACTCCCCAACTTTTTGCCCAAGCCGGGCACCGCTATTGCCCCCTCCTCAGCAGGGCCCCGTGCCCTGGCAGCAGCTGTACCCAGTGTGGCCAGGTCAGCCACACTGCAGCCCTCCTGTGGCCCCGGGGCCGGGCTCACCTGTGGCTCCATCTCCTCTGGCCGGGGCCACTGCAATCCCTGTCTCCCATGCTGTGGCTGGGTCGCACCGTGGCCACCCTGGGCATCTGGCCCACCGGCTGCACTTAGGAAGCCCATCCAGCTAGGGAAAGCCTCCCCTACGTACACTCTTGCAGTTAGTCCAAGGAAAAGCTCCTTGCTTGCATGCTCACTTGCCGCAGGGGAGTTCAAATCTCTTCCACGGGATGGTCCGGGACTCAGTTGGTGTGCAGCACTTATCCTCATGGGCTTACGTGCAGGCAAAGATTCACCCTAAGTGCGCAGCAGGATGAGTCTATGGCTTTGCCCTGTGCCATGCTTTGCCCAGCACAGCCAGGGACCAGCCACCCCCTCCCCAAACCCACTCTGCCCGGGTGTCACATGCAGCGCAACCCCCTGTCGAGGAGCCACAGCGTGACTTGCTCTCCCTTACCATAACATCCCCAGGCATGTGCTTTTTAGGTGGGTGATAAATGCAACCCAAAAGGTGTTTTAGAGCGTGGTATGCATCCTGGTGTATATGTTTCTCCAAGTTTGTGGCCATTACTCTGATTAACCGTCCCCCAAGGAATGCGTAGGACAAATAGCGCTGTTAATCACGGGGAGGCAGCGCAGCATATGGGAAGCATTTGCATCACCAGTGACAGAAATCTCACTGCTACTCTCAAAAGTTACACAAAAAAACCTCCCACCCTCTTACAAATACTTGAAGCCAGGCAAATATTCACAGTCAGCTTTTCTTTGGTCCTCTTGGCTTTACAGGACGTTTGGATAGTAAAGCAATGGAGTGTTACAGAAGAATACTCTGCAGAAGAAAGAATTGCTTCCCCGTTAGGCACTTAATTCCCTGCCTTAAGATGGCTCGCTTTTATGGGTATTGCAATAATGGGCTGTAAATTTGTTTTCTTAGTTCCTGATGTATTAATAAGGTTGCTTATATTAATCGTTAATTCAGAAAATGCTTAATCGTAATAGCTGTGTCTTAAACGCATACCTTTGATTTTTACATGCTTTCTTCTATAAATGCAAATTCTTTTTATTCCAAATCTATATCATATACTTGAAGATTTAACCAGGAAGAATCCATACCAGCAAGAAGTTAAGGACTGCTAAACGTATTGCAGTGTGCAGTCACAACAATAAGAAGTGTTGCGAGAAAGAAAACCCAAGCGGTTAAAAGCATTGTAGTGTAGATAATAATTTGAAGATGTCTGAGAAACTCAGGCTTTTCTTGTTGTGCCTAGGAGTGGGGAGAAATATGCCCACAGTGTAGGAAATGTGCCCGCAGTGAAGGAAATGTGAAATGCAGTTAATTTAAAAAAAAAAAACCACATTTATTTTCACAAACTAAGAGCGTGCCCTGGCTTGTGTGCCTGTGCATGTTTCGATGCATGCTGAAAGAAATCCCAGCTGTATCATACCTTTGCCTCTCTCTTGCTCCAGACTTTCTTCTATATAATTCAAGTTTGCTTTTCATTAAAGTCCACCCCAGTGGCACTCGTGGCATTTGATATATTTTGAACTATTACTTTTTTTGAGCCGAGTGCCTGAGAAGTAATACGCAGAGCCTTGCCGGCGTGTTGCAATGGCTTAGCAGTGCCGCTATCTCCGCAGGTTTTTGCCATACAAATCCTGTCTGGGAAATCCTGACCCCACTGAAGCCAACAGCAAAAATTCCCGCGGGCTTCAGCGGAGCAGGGATTTCAGCCTGTCTGCTCTGCCCTTGCAAAATCTTCCCCTCGCGCAAAGAGGAGACTCACCTGGGAGTTTCAGCGCCAGCGTTAGGGCATTGCTATCGCTGCCGCTGAGCACAGAGCAGAGGGTGAACCTTGGGCACTTACCGCGACGGGGACCGCCACTCACCTTTTGTCCCTTCCTCCAGTGCTCGGTGTCCTGCGGCCGGGGCGTCC
>NW_009258661.1:1677282-1679315 GCF_000687185.1 Egretta garzetta
GCCGGAGGGAAGGGTTTTGGGGTTGCAGCCCGGTTTTGCCAAAAAAAAAAAAAAAAAAAAAAAAAAATACAGAAGAAACGCTCATGCGTGCTGGCTGGAAAGGGGAGCTGAGAGACACCTCCGTAGGGCTAATGTATTGCTTTGTGCTGCCCGGTGTTTGGCGGGGACCTATGCAAATATTGAGCAGGTTTTGGGTAGGGCAGATTTGGGTCTGTTCTGGGAGGCTGAGCAGTAGTCCCCCTCAGACCGAGCCCTGCCATGCTGCTCTGGCAGCGAGTCCCGCGCATGAGGGTTTGAAGGAACTGAGGAACATCGGTAATTCCCATTTTCCTGCCCCGTTACCCTGGTTCCATCTGACAGCTCTCTCCTTTCACTGAGCACTGGATCTATGCTTTTTCCAAGCCACGAGCAGCACTGAGATGAGATGAGATCTCCCACAGGAGATGGTGTTTTTTCGAGTGACCAGGATCGGTTCCTGGCAAAAGCAACCCCTTAGGCTGGAGCAGGGGATAAAGCTGCTGCTCCAGTGGCTCGGGGAGCAACTCTGGCTCGCCTGCACTGCGGGCGAGGGGTGAGCCCCAGGCCAGTGGGTGGCAGGAGGAGAGGGGACTCTGGGCAGGAGGAAGGGGTCCAGGAGGAGACCTCCTGCCAGTTGCTCACAGGGTGCCGTGGCAGGCTTCGAGTGTACAACAGGTTTTGACAGAGAGGGTTCAGGCACCAAATGATCCTTTTCATTCTGGTTTCATTCCATTTTCAGCCATCCCTGGGTGAAAGAGCCCTGCCTCAGTTCTCCCCCATCCCCATCCAACTGTCCCAGGCTCTTCCCTGCGGTGCAGGGCCTTGGAAATGGGGAAGGCGATGGAGTTGCCAGCTCTGGGGAGCTGACTTGTGTGTCACAGTCCACAGAAGAGGCCACCACTTTGATGGAGAGGATGTCCTTGTCACACAGGGAGAAGGGGATTGCCCATCATGGGCCCTCCATGGGGATGCAGGGGATGGAGAGGGACAGCAGACACCCCCCCCCCCCCCAACCAGGTCCATCAGCCTCCCTGCAAAACCACTGCTGGCCCCAGTGGCAGGGCAGCAGGGGCTCAATCCTGCACCCTTGGAACAGCAAAGCTTCTGCTGACTTTGGAGGTGTGTGATCAGAGCCTGGTCCTGGTCCTCCTGATGCCTGCGGTGCACAACTCCGGGGAGCAGGATAAATATTAATCAAATGGGGCCCCAGCTTTCACTGGCAGTCAGGCTTTTATGTTGCTCCTGCATGGCCCATGGGGGGGCTTGAAAGAGGACGAAATTAGTTGAGGTCCCTTCCCCCGCTGAGACAGTGTAAAGAGGCCACGGTTTAAATGCAAAACAGGGCCTCCTGCTCCGGTAACAAAAGATGGGGAGGCACCACTGGCTTCTTACTCAAAGTCTTGGTGTTTGCAGACACGTCCAGAGCCTACCTTTACTGTGTAAAAAAAAAAAAAAAAAAAAAAAAAAAAAGAGAGGGAGAATAAGAAAAGCAAATTTACTGACAAGAGAAAAAGCGTTTCACACATGCAGAGGCTGTGCAACTTTTCCTAATATCCCCCTGCCCATGGTGTCTTGGCCTGGCGGGGATGGTGCAAACAAGTTCAGCTTCATTTCTACGGTCTCGGAAATGCTGGGAAGTTGTAATGAGTTTGTAATGAGTTTGTAATCCTATGTAACACATCCCCGGCTACAAGAGGCCGGAGGGGACTGTGCCCTGTTCCCACGTGCCAGGGAGCCGAGGGGCGATGGGATGCAGCAGGAGGCAAAGCCGAGCTGACCGTGCAGTGGTACCCGATGGAAACATCCCAGCCTGGAAAAGAAGCGTAGGAATGGCTGAGGGGGCTCCAGCAAATTCTTTGCAATGAACTTTTGCTTTTACAGAGCCCATTACATTTCTTCAGTAGTAAATTTACAGGTGGCAAAGCAGGTAACCAGGCAGCATGCAGTTGCAGTCCTTACCCAATGGTGTAATTAGCCCTGAAAAGCCATGCCCTCTACCCTGTCCTTTTGCTTTC
>NW_009258661.1:1679335-1704678 GCF_000687185.1 Egretta garzetta
TTTGCACCTTTTCAAACCAGCAGCAAGAGCCCCCAGCCTGCCAAACCCTTGGTGGAGGCGAATGCTGATGTTTTCCTAAGTTTTCCAGGGCTCCCCATTGCACTGGGGAATTTTTTAATGCGTTACAGAGACTTTTTTTTTTTTTTCCTCCGAGGGAGCTTTGCTAGCAGGGTGGGCTGGAAGTTTCCTCATCCATCAATAACCATCAATAGAAACATGCAGGAGATGCTCAGTGTGAGCTCAGCCCTTTGGATGACTCCAAGCAGTTCTTCTGAGCACTTCTTATTTTGTTGTGATGTACCGGTGAAGAAAAGTAATAGCACCTTCTCCCCAGCCATAAGTAGTGGCTTCATGTTATTTATAGGGAGGAGGCACAGACTGCATTACTACTCTCTGAGCAGGGAACAGCAATGAACCCTAATTGACACGAAAGGCGGGATGTAAAATAACATCCCAGCACTGCCTTGTTCTTGATTTCTTACCTTTAAAGGGAATCTGTTGAGAGGGGGTTTTTTTATTGTTCCTTTTTGTTGTTGTTGTTGTTGTTTAGAAAAAAGTTGGTCTTGCCAATGAAAAGGAATAGGGAACTTATTGGAAATGGTTTATTGCTCTTTGGTTATCGCCATTAATTCGCTGTTCTCCGTGCCCACGCCAGGGAGAATAAAGTCAATAGAAGGGGCCTTGCTAATGTCAAAGTAAAACCCAGACCCGGGTCATGAAGAAAAAGGGAAAACTGGGAGAGAGGAGGGGTTGTTTTTTAACATGAACCTCTGTGGAAGGACAACACATGGCTCTGGAAGCTCCAATGCAATTCTTGAATCTTTGACATTTGCTGTTTGGGGTAAAATCGTGCCATCCTTGCCTGATTTGGATTGCAGAGCTACCCAAGGCATGTTTGAAGTGCTCGTGGCATGGGGTTTTGTTTCAGCTCTGTGTCAGATTTTGATTTGAAAAAAAAAAAAAAAAAAGAAAATAATGAATGCTTTCACAAAGCAATGCCTTTGGGCGTTTTAAATTATTATTGTTATTATTATTACTCTTCTAAAACAGTTGTAGAAGTGCTTGAAATGATCCTTAATTTGAACTGCCAGCAAAATAGTTCAAAATTTGGGAAATGAGGCAAAAGAGACAAATATTGTCAAATGCCTGACCTGTTTTTCAGCTCCTGCTGTTATCCCCTAGCCCTGCTGTTTTATGTGAGATTTACATCGGTCACGAGCATGAGATTTCATGCAAAATCTATCACTGTATTAAAAGGAAAAATAGCCTTTTCACGCTAGCTGAACTGTCCACTTCCTATGGGAATAATGGTTTATAACCTTGGGGTGGCTGATTGCAACCTCTGCAGTGTTTCTCTTTGGTTGGTTTTATGATGGCCTCACTGTCTTTGAGCTGTATTTAATATCACAGTGGGATTATTTTATTTACCAGTTATCCCTTCAAAATACAAATAATCAAACCTTAATTTACTGATGATGACAAAACGCACAGAGCTGGCTCGGGTTTATTTGGCCATATGAGGGTTATCTGCAGAGAAACCCAAAGCAGGCTGGCGTGTGTTTGAGAGCATCAATCTCTCATCAGCAGCTAATGATTTTAAATGAGGATGGGCTGTTGATATGATAGCTCTTCACGGCCAATGTCAGAAGACCCAGTGATGGCACAGAGATTATTCAGCCTCCTAAAATTAAGCATGAGACAATGTACTTTGCAAATTCAGGCTTAAATACACGTTAAGGGGAGGAGACGAAATCAGCCTTGTTTCTTCCCCCTCCTTGCGAGGTGTCTCCTTTGGCTGCAAGCTGGGACGATTCACCCTGTGCTGGGGACCATGCGCTGGGCTGATGTGCGCCAAACCAGAGACAAGGGGAGCTCTGAGCATCCCAAAGCCCTGCTCCCACTGTGCCGGAGAGTCCCTCGTTAGGAGGGAGCAGGAAGGTTGGGATTCACACTGCCTCTGCAAGGTGCCACCCAGGGAAGCTACGTGGCGATGGAGCGCTCGTGATGCCTTACCCACGTGCAATAACACCCTTTCAGATTTTACTTATCTAGTAGGGAGGTATCGGAGAAAGGCAGATACAGCACAGTTTGTTTGCTCTCTAGCAAAATCACACTCCAGCAAATTCCTCCAGCCCCTGTAGGATCGCTGTGTTTCAGCACAGACCTAGAAGGAGCTTCCACTCTAAGGACTTAAAGCAAGAGAATAAGTAAGGTTGAAAGCGCACGAAGCCCTTGGGGTCTTTTGGCAGGCTGCGGATTTTGCAATGTTGACTGTTGCCTAAGAGCTCCTAAGTTATTCCTTCGGAATAAACGCTGCTTTGTGGGGCTGCCTCTCCTTCCCTGTCCCCCCTCCACTTTGCACAGTTACTAAATATTTACGACCGACGTGACGTTGTGCTCGCCGCAGCTCTCCTGGCGTGCCGTTCCTGCCACGGATTGATCTGATTTTTCAAAGCTCTCACATAATTTGCAATCTTGGTTCTGACACCTAATTACAGAAACAGGGGCCTGATAGTGCCTGTGTTTTTGCAGTTAGGTGAACTCACTAAGATCTTGCTAATTGTGGGCCAGCCGGGAGAGCAGGAGCTGTGTCCAGGAGGCTGGAAGCAATGTTTGGAGGGTGAGACTCTTAACTAGATTAAACTGGCACGGTCCTCTGAACCTAGGTGACTTCAGACGGTGTTTCTGTGCAGATAGGGAAGGTCTGATTGAATATTTTATCCTTTTGCTTAGGGTAAGACATTTCCTGCGTGTTATATAAAATGATTATTTTCACGCATTTTTTCTCCTTGTTAATCCAGTTAGTTGAGAGTGTTAGAAGTCCATTACAGGCAATAACTTTAAGAAAATACAGTTTTATCCAGACAGCTGCCCTTACACTGATTTATTTTGTTTTATGTGCGTGCTTTGTAAGATGTGTTCCCAACACAGACTCGCTCCCAGGAGCACAGCCTCACGGCCTGGATGGTTTTTCCAAGATGAGCAGAGAAAGAACAGAGTCCTTAAACTCTCCAGAAGCCCCCGGGGAGCAGTTGTGCACAGCTAGCAGGGGTTGCTCTTAATATCGGGCAGAGCAGCGTTTTTTAAAAGAGAATAAATGCATAGGGCCCCCTCTGCTGCAGCGGTTGCAGAGATGTGCCCCCATGCCATGCCAGGGCAGGGGCTGCAGCTCCCCAGCTGGCAGGGACCAGGCAAGGGGCTCCCCCCCAGCCAGCCACGGCCAAGGGTGCAGCAGCCTGTATTTTGGAAGGGGGATGGCTGAATTGTCGTTCTCCAAGCAGCTGTATTTACTAGGAACTGAAACGATGGGGATTGGCCCCTTTCTTTCCCCTTTGCTCCATCTCCTGACCCAGCATGCCCACCCCTGCATCTCTTGGTCCCATCGCAGCTGGACCCCACATCCACCCCATCCCAATACCTGCTGCCTCTGTTTCTCCTCGCTCCCTACACCTGCGATTTGGCTTGGTACCTCCAGAGGATGGGAATAATTTGTCACTGGATGCTCCCGTGGCATCTGGCACAGCAGGGCCCTGGTCTTAAATTTGCCCCCGAGTGATACCCATGAGAGACACCCACATGGGGCACAGAGCCATCCGCTCACTCGGGCTGCTGGGAGGAGGGCTCACTCGCTTTGCAGGTGTGGATTAATTTGCTGAAGTCCCTCGTGGATTGCGTGAGCCGTTGTTTCTTGCAAACAGTGCATGAAGACGTGCGGGGAGGCGTCCCGGTACCGCAAGGTGGTCTGCATGGATGAGAACAAGCGGGTGCAGAACAGTGGCTACTGCGACGCCAGCAAACGCCCCCCCGAAATCGAGAGCTGCGGGCTGCCGCCCTGCGAGTACGTCTGGATCACCGGGGAGTGGTCGGAGGTGAGTCCCCATCCCCGCACAGGGACCTGGCCGCATCGCTCGGCGCTGGGCCACGTTCTCCTCCTCTCACCGCCAGCCTCGCTGAGATATTGCAACCCAAATCAACAGTGGCAGGGCAGTGCTGTGTGGTTTAGGTTTTTTTTTTTTCTGGTTTGTTTCTGTGTGCAATTTCCCTGCTGGAGAGAAAGGAGCAGGGCTGTGGGAGAAGACAAGGATATTAAAGAGTAAATGCCAGCATGCTCAGGCTCCTAGCTAGTATCTAGAGGCAATTTTCTTCCAAAACACATCATATCCAGCAGACACCCTCTTTGGTTTTGTGCCATTTTATTTCATTTTTTTATTTATTTTGATTTATTCCCATCTGGTCCGGGGCAGCTCTGGGGCCCCACGAGCTGTGCGAGGGTCTGGGTGAGCATCCTGGGGGAAGGCGAGCCTGGATGTGACCATGGGGACATGTCCTTCCTCTGTGCCATCTTGGGCAGGAGGGAGGACCTGGCGTGAGCGAAGGCAGCAGCTTCACCCTCACGGCTGGGAGAGGGCTCGGCAAGGAAAATAGATGAGTTTTCCTTGCAGCAGGCGCTGCATGCGGGAGGACTTGGGCTAATCTCAGCCTGTTTCCTTCTCCAGCTAGTGAGGGATTACTTTCCACTTGGAGGAACAGCAGAGGGGAAACGACAAGGCAACTGCTGACACAGCACTGATTAAAAAGAAAGAACAAGAAAAGGGAAAAAAGAAAACATGCCGGGGCTGAGGGGGAGGAGATACAAGCCACCCAAGATAGTGCAGGAGGGAGAAACGTGGAGACGTGAGAATTTCTCAGAGCAGCCTGGCCTCCTGGGTTCTTTCGTAAGGGAAGTATTAGGGTGCCTGTGAGGCTGGAGCCCTGGCTGCCCCTTGCCCAGACACCCTCTGCCCACGCCTGTGACCCCTGGGAGCACTCAGGCCCATGAAGACGAGGAGGTGGGCGAGGGTTGGCAGGGCTGGAGCTCAGCTCATCCCTGCTCCCGCCCAGCCGTTTGATGAGGAGGACAGAAGCACTGTTTGTCCTCTAATTAGAAAGAAGGCTTTCCCTTTCTTCCAGTTGCTGCCAAGTACCTGCAATTCAGGGTCAGTCTTGACCATTTTCTTTCTTTGTGCATCCCATGGCAAAAAAAAAAAAAAAAAAAAAAAAAGACAAAAAGGAAGAAAAAGGAAAACCCAAATAATAGAGGCATTTCTGAGTTCTCAAGGATCTTCTGCTTTCTGCTCCTTTCTTTGCCCTTGGGGAGAGATAACTTGTGCCCAGGAGCCAGCCTGGAGTAAGGGGTCCTGGAGCAGCTGTAGGAGCAGCACAGGGAGGAATTGGGTGCTCAAAGGCAGTGTCAGGCACTGGCCCACTTTTAGCCACTCACAATACTCATGGCTGGCATAAATAGTTACTAGTGATCCCCCCGAGCATCTTGCCATGTCAAAAGCTGGCAAGCCTGCTTTTCCTCCCCATTCCGGGCAGCCTTCCTGAAGGGCGCCGTGCTAACGGGCACTTCCTCTGCCCGCAGTGCTCCGTCACGTGTGGAAAGGGATACAGGCAGCGCCTGGTGTCCTGCAGCGAGATTTACACCGGGAAGGACCACTACGAGTATGGGTACCAGAACACGGTCAACTGTCCTGGCACACAGCCGCCCAACATCCAGCCCTGCTACCTTGGGGAGTGCCCCGTCTCTGCATCCTGGCGCGTCGGCAACTGGGGCAGCGTAAGTTTGGCAAACTTCTTTTTTTAACCAAAAAAATTGGAACAAACTTATTCTCCTTTACACGGGGGACACAGTCTGAAGGTTTGGCAGGGGAATGTTTAAGAGCTGCACAAATGAATGCAATGAATACCCTCATGCAGCGGCAGCCCCAGTGTGTGGGTAGGGCTCCTGCTCCAGACTGAACCCCATCGTATGGGGAAGTCCCAATAGCCACAAGTCATGATCTCTCTGAAAATTTGGATTTAGCCAAAATTTGTGGCGGTGTTGATGGTTGTGCTGAATGCTTAGTCGGAAAGTGGGGTCATAGCCAGAAAACAAGGGTTTGAAAGCCTTGTGCTAGAGGGATCTGTAATGGATAGCTGGCAACTGGGGTTGATCCCTCTTGGCCACGTGTGTGAGCAAGACTTGGGAACCACCAATAGCCCAAAACACTGGTAATTTGAGCCTTAGAAGGATTTTTCTTTCTTTTTTCCCCCCCTTCCTTCTTACACATGCTGGGACAGGGCAGGGGAAAGAACTTAGCCTTTCTGCTAAAGTTATTTGTGTGAGCCTCTTCTGGGGCCTGAACTACAAGATCAAATTTTAGTTAAGGTGATAACATTTCACTTCTTTAGGCTTCTGACATTCTTTGAAATGTGATTTTTCTCCCATAAATTTGATTTATTAACCCAGCTCAGGCATTTGCAGGAATTGTCAAACCTTTACAAGGCAATGAGGGTCAAGTCAAGCAAAATGTAGTGGAAGTTGTTACAATAAGTGGCAAAGCCATTTGAAACCTAAGTTCTTCCTGACCCATAGGAAGCTTCAGATCCTCCCTGCAAGTCAGGGCAGAGAAGTTACAGCAAAGAGCTCAGCCTCGATTAACGGGTATTGTCTCCCAGAATTTCAGTGTAAAATGTTCAACTCTAATACAATTTCATTGCAAAGAGTATCCATTTCAGAAAGCAAGACCTTTCTCCTCACTTCTGGCTGCTGAAGGTCCCAGCAACTAACAAGTGCCATGACCCTTCTCATCTCTGTTTTTCAAAGGGTTTTAATGTAAAACACCATCACCTTTGATGGACTGAGAGAGTCCTGCTCAGCTCCTTAGTTAACTTTTATGGATCTGAACCTGATAAAGAGTAAATGCCAGGTTGCAAATACCATGAGCCGTTGAAGACTGTCTCCTTCGTGTTGTGCTCCTTTAGACTAATGATTTCTAAATAGATGAGCAGCATCTTTCAGTACTTAAAGGGGGCTTATAAAAAAGATGGGGACAAACTTTTTAGCAGGGCCTGTTGCAATAGGACAAGGGGTAATGATTTTAAACTAAAAGAGGGTAGATTTAGACTAGATATAAGGAAGAAATTTTTTACAATGAAGGCAGTGAAACACTGGAATAGGTTGCCCAGAGAGGTGGTAAATGCCCCATCCCTGGGAACATTCAAGGTCAGGCTGGATGGGGCTCTGAGCAATGTGATCGAGTTGAAGATGTCCCTGCTCATTGCCAAGGCAGTGGACTAGATGGCTTCTAAGGTCCATTCCAACCCAAACTATTCTATGATTCTATGCTATGATTCTGTTCTATCATTTTCATGGCAGCCTAACCTGGTACCTGTAGAAAGAGCTGATTTTCAGTTCTCAAGTACTGAAAGAAAAAGTTGCAGAGGGAGAGCAAGATGCTCCCACTTCCCATCGCCCATGCTCAGCAGCAGCCAGCGCAGACAAGCTGCTGCTCGGCAGCTCCGGTTAACTTGTGCAATTTCAGCCTTAAGATTGCCCTTGATTTTGGCTGTTTGAGGATGACCCAATGTTTGTGCAGATTTAACCATTTTTCCAGAGGGTGAGGGGAAAGAGGGTTTGGAGGCTGTGGGGGTTTTGGTACGATTTGGATAGAAAACAACAAACTGTGCCATGTGTGTTCAGAGGCCCCTGTCACCTCCTAGCAGTCTCCCAGCCTCCAGGAGAGGATTTCTACCATTCAGGCCTTGTGGTGAACATGTCTGTCTTGTACAACCTTCCTAGTGTGAAGAATAAACAATTTCACATGAGTGCGTGGTTCACCTTAACCGATACTGCCTCATCCTGTAAAGTGCTTAAATGCTAAGCGAAGTTCAGTATTCTTCTCGAAATAATTAGTAACGATGATAATAATGAAGGGATTAATAATAAAAGGGATTACTTGTTTGATTAAAATTAAGCCTGTGTTTGAACACTTTGCAGGATTGGGGCCTTTGCTGCTGTCTCTTGGCACAAGGGAAAAGGGCTGTCTCTGTTCTTCTGGAGCCCAGAAACCCTTGAGATAAAATACAAATCTCTGTCTTGCAGTGCTCCGTCACCTGTGGAGTTGGAGTCATGCACCGGTCGGTACAGTGTCTGACGAATGACGACCAGGTCAGCAGCTTGTGCCATGCAGATCTGAAACCCGAAGAGATGAGGACATGCCACAACATCCATGAGTGTAAGTCCGTGGATTTGCACCTTCCTTTGCCTTTCTCATCTGTTGAGCATCTGTTCCCATCAAACTCCTAGAGATGTGCAGTATTTCCAGGCATTGGGAGCCATCCAACTAAGTGCTAAGGCACTTCAGGAAGGCCTCTTAAAAATAAACAAGGTGTTTTGATGCTTTGGATGCCTCACAGTGTTACAAAAGAAATTTTGATGTTGCTCAGTGGCTACAAGTGTTTCTGCTTTGTTTCAGGTGAATTACCAAGGAGTTGCAAAGATGTTAAAAATCTCAAAGGTGTCACTGAAGATGGCGAATATTTTCTTCAAGTCAAAGGAAAGATGCTAAAGGTGCGTTTCAGCAGCAGATTGATCATTAACACATTGCCTGAAGGTGAAGAGGACCCTGCATGTGCTCTTCACTTCCACTCTTGGATTTTCTACCTTTGGTTTTCTCAGCCATGCCTTTGCACATGATACCTGACAAAATTCTGGCTTCTCTCTCTCAGGTGTATTGCTCTGGGATGCAGACCGACAGCCCAAAGGAGTATGTGACCCTGGTAAATGGGGATGCAGAGAATTTTTCAGAAGTGTATGGATACAGGTAAGAAATCCTTTAATCTTGAGCTTCACAATGTTTTTGTTTTCCATGGCAATATTTTCCAGTCATGAGTAGAAAGGGTTTTCTTTTGATCTAGATTGCATAACCCGACTGAATGTCCGTATAACGGGAGCAGACGAGAAGACTGCCAGTGTAGAAAAGATTACACAGCAGCTGGGTTTTCCACCTTCAGCAAAGTAAGGCTGGACCTGAACACTATGCAAATAATAAGTGAGTAAAAACAGGGCCTTGCCATTAAAAGAAAATGTTTATTTTACACAAATATAGCTGTCACTACAAACAAGCAGTAGTACTCTTGCGGGCAATATTCCCGAGCTCTCCTGTTAAAAGCTGCTTTTACACTTGGTCACCTGTTTGCTGCTTTACACTTGGAGACTGCGACTTGAGTATATCAGAGATGCTCATGCTATTTCTCTGTAATATGGGAAAATATTAGGACAGTCGCTGGTGCATCTGCTATACAGAATGAATATTTGCATGCTCCCGACAGGCCAGTGTATTTTTGGAAGGATTTTATTTCATTTGGTCTCCTGTTTTCAGAATGGACTCTGGCAGAAAGCTTAACCAGGGAGGAGCTGGCCCCCCATTTTACAGACGCGTTGGGAGATCCCGGTGCAGGGAACTCCCCTGGGGTCTGGATGCTGCTCCCTGAGGGCCAGGGCAGAGGAGGCTCTTGGCAGAGCCAGACCTTAGGGAAATAACCTGTGCTGAGAGTGATGGAGCTGGGGCCATGGATTTCCAGGGGAGGAGGGCACTGTAGCTGATCTAATATATCAGCTGATATAATATAATATAATATAATATAATATAATATGATATGATATGATATAATATAATGTGATACCCTGCCTCTCTCATCATTCATGGGAGCTGGGAGCCTCCCGCCGCTGGAGAGCCTGCAGCATCCCATAGAGTTACGGTTTCAGTCCCCCTGAGTCCAGGGATGCTATCGGTTTCCAGCAAATGTTTTAAAAATACAACACATTGTTGGGGGTTCATTCAGTAAATAGCAGAGATTTTTTTTGGCAAATCAAAATCCTTCCTTGTAAAATGACTCTTTATCTGATAAGGGGTTTTTTATCACTTCATTTTCAAGGCATGAGACCTCCCAGTCTATCAATCTGTAAAAAGCTACTAATAGTCTGTAAAAGCTCCTAGGTAAAGATCTGAAAGGAACCACCCTCAGGGAATTTGATACCAGCTCCTTTTGAATTTCAAAAGGAGCTGGGCACCTACCTCTGTCAGGCAGGAGCTATCTCACAGCCCCATCTAAATGAGTCTGGGTTACTTCAGATCCCTCCAGAGCAAAATACCCTAGTTCCCTTTGAACCCCCGACCCCTGGGCTGGGGCAGCCGGGAGAGCGCCGAGATGGTTGTTTGCCTTTGTTTAAAAGGGAGATTTAGGAGGTCCTGTGGCCTTCTTGAAAGTGGGGAGTTTTGTGATAGAGAAATAAAACCCGAGTCATGGCTTCGAGTTTTCTTGTTATTTATACATGCCCTAAATCACCAGTGTACTTAAACTGAGCTGCAAACGTTGCGTGTGTAAGTGTCCTGCTAAATTCAGTGCTCACGTGCCAGGAGTCACATGTGGGATGAATTGGGGGATTTAATATTAAAAATCCAGCAGTCTTGACTCTCAAGATTAATGTACGAAACCAGCTTTAGTGAATTTAAACATCAGTGAAGAGCATGTTTACATCTATTTTGTCTCTCTCCCTGCATCTTTTTTCCCATGTTGTTCACCAACCCTTCTCCACAGCGACTGATTTACAGTTTGCACGGACACATGATGGACGACCCGTTCCTTATGCCACTGCTGGGGACTGCTACAGCGCAGCCAAATGCCCGCAGGTATTTGACAATAGCATTTCATAGGAATTGGGGCCATTTGTTTTGTTTAGGCCCTCTATTAATTACTGCTGATTGCATCAGCCCAGTGACACCAGTGAGTGTCGCATTCTCATCTCAGTGGTCGGAAACTTTTCCCTTTGTCCGTGCAGAAAGCACTCTCCATTTTCCATATGGGAAAATGTCAGGTTGTTATCAGACCAGCATCAGAACCGGCTGAGGGATGTTCCCCAGGGCTCCCGCAGCCCTGGAGAAGAGGAAGAAGAAATAAGCTGTGAGAGAAGGGGTGGGCGCAGGGTGGTTGAAGGTTGGGGGATTGGTCTGTGGCAGGGCTTGGTGGAAATGCTGGGCAGGGAGAGCAGTAGTGAATCAGGCCGTCGGGATGCCCTGGGACCCTGCCTCTGCGTTCCACAGTCTCATATCTGCAGAAACTGCTGTTTGCAGGGGGTGGGAAGATGGGTGAGAGAACTCCTCTGGAAGGAGAAGGCAACAGACAGACAGCAAGACTCCTGGCAAGCCAGCTCAGGGGGGAGATGCCCGAGAAGGAGAGGGCATCTGCAGGGCAGAAACAGGTCAGGTTTCTGCTGCTGGACCAACAGACACCGTCAGTCAGGGACTGCAATGGTACCTGGCAGCTGCTGTCCCACCATCCCCATGCCTTGCTGCTTATTTTTGCAGCAGCCCAGTGGGACCATCGCTCACTCCACTCTGGGGCTGGGAGAACACTGACAAAATCATAGAATCATAGCATGTTTTGGGTTGGAAGGGACCCCTAGAGGTCATCTAGTCCAACCCCCCTGCAGTGAGCAGGGACACCACTGACTAGATCAGGTTGCTCAGAGCCCCGTCCAACCTGGTCTTGAATGATTCCAGGGATGGGGAATTTGCCCTGATGCAGCGCCTGTGCATCAGGGCAAATCCAGCCTGTCCCAGCACCACAAAAGCACAGAGCTGGGCACAGGCTAAATTGCATCCTCAGTAGCTTCAGGAGGCAATGAAGAACAGCTAGCCCAGTTGCTTGGGAGAAATACCCTTTCTTGAAAGTCTTTAGGAGATTAGTTAACACTGTGCTACAGGTGGCTTGCTCCATGTTCCCAGCACATCTAGTTTCTGTGGAGCTGGGGGATGATGATAAGTGGTATGTTTGGATGGTCCAAGGTACTGGGTAGACCATATTTGCAAAGGGCATTAAGTAGGGAGTTGCAGCAACAGACGGCAGAGGGCAAACCTCTCCATCTCCTTCCCTCCCTACTTTCGGAGCTGACACTTTTCTGCACAGCTCAGCAGCTTAGGGATTGACTTCTTACCTCGGGAAGGCTCATGAATGTTAATATCCATCCACCTGACCCAGACAGTTTGCTCCTCACAGAAAATCAACGTTCCCAAGGCAGCGAGTGCAGGGAGCAAAGCTAACAGCCATCTGGTACTGCACAGCTTGGGGAGGTGGCCACAGGATCCCTCCTCGTGTCCAGAAACGGGCAGGGCTGGGGTCTGCCATGGGGGTAAGAGGAAGGTGGGGGGCATCTGCACTGGAGGCAGACATAGTCCTTAATTTTCCACCGGTTTTGTGCATTTGAAGGCAGGGTGGAATGAAGTGAAGGACATTTTTAAGGAATGAACGAATGAGTGAGTTTTGATTTTACTGAAGTCTGGGGAGAAGAGAGGAGGGGGAAGCCCAGTGGAAAATAAGGAAAATAAGGACAAGTGTGCCCCCTCCAGTTGAGAAAGGAGCAGGGAGAGCGGCTGCAGCGCATCCCTTCCCCACCGGCTGCCGGAGCAGGTCGGGCGCTGCAGTTTGCCATGGAAAAGCCAAGAATGCCCTCAGCCGGCAAAGTGCGAAAAAGCAGAGCGAGCCCGAGAAGCAGCCGTGAAAAACCGAGATCGAGCCCCTCCTTCCCCGTAGCCACCAACGAGAAGGAAATTCCTAACCCGAGACGTGCTGCGATTTGTACAATATGTGCTAATCACGATCAGAGCGATGGAAAAAATTGAAAACATTGCCAGCAAGATCCTGGTAGAAAAGTGACACCGTGGCAAAAGCACAACATTTTGGGATAACCAGGCTCATTTGCTTGTTTTTTAGGGTCGCTTCAGCATAGACCTGTACGGGACAGGCCTGTCCTTAACGGGAACTGCAAAGTGGCTCTCACAAGGGAATTACGCCGTGTCGGAAATTCAAAAATCCCCAGTAAGTTGTAATTTTAATTACGGTTATACCCACTGATGAGAAATTTCTAGTTGTTGTCTTTCGTGGCAATATCTTCCCAGTAAAGACTAACAAAAATCTAACATCTGACCTCAGAAATTAAGTGTTGCCTGTAACTGTATTTGAGGCGGGGGAAGCTAGAGGGTTGAACTTGATTTGAGTTATTGCGATTAATTAGTGAGCCTGCTTACCCGTGAAGCTGAAAACTGAGTGCTGTGGGGCAGACATATCCTTAATTAGCTGAGATGTCCGGCATGGAGCATGCATCACACAGCAGGCAGGACCAGGGCGCTCAGGGACAGGGC
Source organism: Egretta garzetta (assembly GCF_000687185.1). Taxonomy (NCBI): domain Eukaryota; kingdom Metazoa; phylum Chordata; class Aves; order Pelecaniformes; family Ardeidae; genus Egretta; species Egretta garzetta. Next base: position 1,692,340 of record NW_009258661.1, read on the forward strand.
TGCAGAGCAGGGCTTGACCTGCTAGGGAGGGTCTGGGTGCCAGGTGAGTGCCCTGAGTAGGAATTGTTCCCAAAATGTTGCTAATGAAGTGTGGAGGACGTGGACCTTCCCAACGGGCTGGTCTGGGTTTATCTCCTTGGGAGAGACCTGAGTCACCCAAGCTCCGGTGGGCTGGGGCTGCCCCACAGCACCCTGGGGCATGGTCCCCTGCGGCTGCCTGTGGCTCTGCAGACCCTGAGGCCTCCGGGTAAGCCAGGCAGGCCTTCAGAATCACTCAACAGCTGAATTTGAACTTGTACGGCTTAATTTGCCTGCCCAACAACCCCTCTGCCACTGTGTGCCTTAGTGCCATTGCTCCTGTGTCATGTTCTGAAATTGGAGAAACCCGGGCCCGCTTTTTTGGCTGTTACTTCATGTGAGTCATTCCAGTTGCCCCTGTTAAAAGCTAAAACTCTCCTAAGGAGGTCACCATAATCATTTAACAAAAAGCAATTTGCAAAATATCCTTTCCTGTACTGCTTTCAGCCTCCCTGGCTCTGGGGAGCCCCCTGAGCCCATGAGCTTCGTCAGTGCTGGAGCTCTTAAAGGAGAATTAAATGCTACCAGTCCAACCATGCTACAGCAAAATATCCTCCAGTACAGGTAGAAGAGGACCAGCACAGGCCCCATGTGTTAGTTCTGGCAGGTGCTTTGCTATTCTTCTCCCCTTCCGAAAGGAGAAGCCCGGGCAGGCGACTTTGGGGTTGCGGAGAGCAGCCACAATCATGGCTGGCAGAGTTAAAACAAACTTTAAGGGACAGGGGGTCTAAGAGACAGCTCTTACCTCCATCACCCAGTGGCATCTGTCAAACGCTGTTCCAGGGCTGTAATTGCCTGCGGGAGGAGAAGAAAGAAAAGCATAGCGAGAAGAGATGATGGCAGTCTGCTGCAATCACAGATCAATAGTGTCAAGGGCAGGATGGAGCTCGTTTAAAAATAAATGCTTTGTGCCAGCTTGTCCTGCACTTAAGTCCAATTTTCTGGTAATTAAGGGTTGAATTCCCCTTAAGGACTGTCCATTGTAATGATCAAGAGGCGAAAGACTCTGCAGAGGTGGGATAAGGAAGGCCAGAGGTATTAATCTCCTGACTCAAGACTGGAGTCGCACCACGCTTTGCTGGGCTCTCCTGGAGACAGGGCCAAGCCCAGGACCTCTCTGTGTCTTCTTCTGCCTCTTCTGGCTGTGGTAATGCAGAGCTAAGGTGGGATGGCACCTTAGCAAGTGGCATTGCCTCACCCCATCACTTTCCCTCTTGGCTTGGCTCTGGAGCCACTCCAGGCCTTTCCTTTCCCGATAGATGTTTCTTGGTGTTGCCTGCAAAAATCCTTCCCGTGCCCTTCACATGCTCAGGCACAACTGAGGTGCTGTTCTTATTTAGATGTAGTTTTCCTCTTGCATGATCCGAGTTTTCTACTCATTACAGTTATTCACTCTGGGGCAAATTGGAGAAAGCAGATACCCTTGAGATATCCCTCCAAACGGCCTTCTCCTTGGGCATCACTCAGTGTAATAAATCAAAACTACCCTTTCTTATTTGTGTTCACCATCTGACCTGGCAGCACTAAAGAGAATTACATTTGCATATATTTAAATATAACGGTGATTTCATAGATTGATTTAGGCATAATTTGTTTTCCTTCCAAGACATTTTCTATTAAAAATCCTGGCTAGAATAACCCAGATCTGGCCTTTTCACAGCATGGAGTTCCTGAGCCCTTACACGAGATGTTATTTCTGATTTTGCCTGCAGGATGGTACCAAAGTAGTAGGAAAGTGTGGCGGTTACTGTGGGAAATGTACTCCATCATCTGGAACAGGCCTCGACGTTCAGGTGTTATAGCCATGGTGAGTCCCCAGCTGCTTCTGCACGAAGGGAGATCTTCCCGAAAACATCCCGAAGGAGCAGATCAGGCCACGCTTGCAAAAGCACTCGTGTATGGAGTGCACCCGTGACAGCCACCCACCCCGCGTAGCATCCGGGGAGCAGTGGGATCCAGTGCTCCCAGCCCTCGCCTCCCCCAGTAACGCTTGCGTGGGTTTAACGCTGTCAACTGGCAACGCGCTTCCCGCCTCGCCGGCAGCCGCCGGGGCTCCGCTCGCCTGCTGGTGGCTCCGGGTAGGCTGCAGAGGCAAAGCTGATGATCCGCTTCTAACGTGCGCCTCGTCTGTATTTTCCAGGTTCTCTGAGAGCAGCCAGGAGAGAGATGAAGGATAGGGATGCAATACCTCTGCCTTCCGCTTTTTTTTATCTGTTTATGTGTGTATATAGATTGCATATTCTTAATGTACAGTATAATATTTATGTTTGGAATTATTTATTTTGATTTAATATTTTTGTACGTAAAATCATTATATTAAGGCTGCTTTTACTATTTTTATTTTTTATTGTTAAATCCTGCAGTCGAACCACTGCATTTTGCGTACTCTACATTATATGTAGCATTATGACAAGTGATACTTTATTGTCACTGTATTCAGTTGTTTACTTTCAATCAGTAATTTTCCTTCAGTTATGGGCTGCTTTGGCCCTCTACGGTGCTACACAATCTGCACAGGGGTATTTTTGGCATTTCAATCTGTCTGTATGTAAGGAAAACAGACAAGATGTGCTTAAATTTTATTTTTAGGGATTAGGCCAACAGTGCTCAAGGAAAACATGACAATGAATACAGTGCTAGTTGCATTAGCAATCTTTATCTTTTAGGTATGTTTTGAATTTCACATGACCTCTGTGGCCAGTGCTAAAAGCACTGGTTTGGTGCTAACGTGATATTTATTAATGCTCTGTAGTTTTAGTTAATCCAGTGCCTTTATCAGTTGGGAAAGAAAAAAAAAAAGCAAGAAAACGGAAAAAAAAATTCAGGTGATTCAAATAAATTAAGAATTACCCCAGGTTCAGGAAAATTCCTGCAGATGGATCTTCAGCTCAAGCCCCTTTTTTGTAGGGCTCCGAAGTGAACGCGCTTTTTTAAAAAAAAACCATATATTTGTCTCCTAATTGCATGTACCACTGTGCTTCCTGGCTCCATCTGGAAGCGGGGTATGATCACATCCCAGACGGGCTGATCAGGCCATATGTTTCCCTGGGCTGTGCACTGAGAAGCGCTGCAGTTTCTGACGGCCGTGGTCGCAAAACCCTAACGTGAAGCCCAAAGCGTCCCTGCCAGGTTCTCTCCCCGTGGGGCCGGTGAGGACCACGGGGTCTGCGGCAGGGGACGGGGTGCAGCACGCCCAGCCAAGCCACCCCTTCCTCTTGGCTGGGGGACTCCATTGCAGCACCTGCAGCGTTTCCTCAGCTTCCTACTCACTCGCAGACCATCTGCAAAGGGAGGCTTCGGCGCTGGCTCTGCCTCCTTTCAACAAGATCACTCTGTACTTACAGATAACTCTGCCCCCCCCTTGAAAAACAGGCTGCTTTACGCCCACTTCTCTGTTGCTTTGGATCTTCCTGGTAAGGCATCTGTGCTCCTTGCCCATCCGCCATCCCGTGTACACCCAGACCTTTAGTGCTGGCTTTTTTTTTTTTTTTTTAAATTTTAAATTGAGGAGACAGTTCCCATAGGCGCAGAACGCGGCTGGGCGATGGCTCCCGCCTGTACATAGCCCGCCGCTTGTGGCACGCCACGTTTTCGCAGAGCTTCGTAGCACGTTGAACGGGGGTGATGTGACCAGATTATTTTTGTAGTCTATGACTATGTCCCTTATCTCTTTCTCCACAATTTTTGTTAGCGATAGGAAGATGCTGCTCCATCACCTTATATGTTGGGGCAGCCAGGAGCACAAAGTACGTGGAAAGGAAGCTTTTCAGCACAAAATTGCCAGCAGTTTGGAAAACTAGAGAGGCTTCTCTGCTACTTCAGATGAGTCTTGCAAACAGTTAACAAACCCAACCTCGGGATCTCATGTCAGTCTTTTGCAGAGCTCCCCAAAGGATGTGTAATCAGGCTGTTACAAAACAGCCGGATCAATAGCGATAAGCGATCCGATCCCTGGATTCATAACCCATGCGATGCGCCGGGCTGTGTTCAGCCTTCAGGGCGAAACCTGTCGGCCTGACGGTCACACATCAGCTGGGAGACATCTCACAGGCGGGCAGGGCTGTGCTGCGGTCGAGCAGCAAAAGAACTGGTGTTACACACTTACTCTGTGTGTGCCTCTGCTGCCCTTAGGGGTATTCAGGCTTAGAGGAAAGAATGAGACTTTCACCCATAATTTGGGGGTTTTGGCTTAATAGCGCATAAGTAGATATGATCATATCTTAGACTAATTTTTCACCTACGTTGTATGTCTATGCATAACAATAATAAGTGCTGCCTTTCTGAGAAAAAGGCCAAAAATACCATTTCAAAGGTGAAAGAAAAGAAAAGGGAAAGGGGAAAGGGAAAGAGAAAGAGGAAAAAAGGGAAAAGGGAAAGGAGTAGTAATGGAATAGTGATTTTTTTAATGATAATTGCTTATGTATAACTTCTGTAGTGGAAAAGGGAAAATTGCACTATGAACACTAGAAAGAAACAGTGGTGCTTAGAAAGTACAGGCTTATTATATTTTCTCTAATGAAGTGAATGGCTATTTATAAAAAGAAATATTATTTTGACAGGTATACATTCATTTCTACCATATAGTTTCATAGCAGCTATTAACAGAGCAAGAGAAACCTAAAAAAAAAATTAAATAAACTATAAGGGAAAAAAATGGTAGAGCACTGATCCTGTGGTTCATTAATGGGCTTCATTAAATAGGAACAAACTTTGAGGACCAGAGACATTAGACATTTCTTGTTCAGGAAACAAATCTGGGTTTTGTATATCAATGCCATTATTTTTCTACAAACTGGGGTTTTTTTTGCAAGCACTTTCCTGTACAGTGTCTCTTTTCTTTCTGCTTATACTCAAAAGGAAATGAAAAGACCCGCAAGACATGTCTGTATGGTCTTTCTGCATTTGCCATCATATTTCAATACCTGTGTGCTATTATAGAGGCAAAATACTTTGTACACGAGGGAATAATACATTGAATGGTAAACATTCCTGTCTGTGCTGGTGTTTATTTCCAAGCTTGGGGTTCCTTCTTTAGTTGTCCCATGCAAAAGGAACAAGGGAAGGGAATAATGTTGTTTATATGGAGCTCTGCCCCAAGCCCGCGTTGGAGTTTGTGGTCCAGGGACCATCCTGGAGAATGGCCGTGGCCCTGCAGTCGGATAGACTGATGCTTCCCAATTTCTGTCCAGAGGAGGAATGAGCTGAGGTACAGAACGTACATGAGCGTATCTCAGAGATGCCCCCTGCACTACTTGGAGATGCCTGGTGACCGGCCGGTGCTGCCATCCACGCACCAGGGACATCCTTTGCCATGGGACAAGAAGGAAGCCAAACAGTTTATTTTGCAGATGCTTTTGAAGGACAAGCTGGGATACTGGACCTGGTCCACACCACCAGCGGTGCTATTTAAAGAAATCTGCCCCCCCCTCCCCCAAAAAAAAAAAACCCGCCCAAAAGCCATAATAGTTTCAAAAATACAAGAAAATTCAGGCAGAAGCAAGCTGGGTTAAAAGGAAGCCAACGTGGGGACTGGCTCCCAGGAGGGCAACCAAGTCACAAACTGTAGCCAGAGTCTTCCATTGCCTCTGCCCCAGGGGCTGCAGGTAAGGGTAAAGAAGTTGCATTTTTCTGTCCTCCCTTGTATGTTCCTCTCGCCTTGTCTCAGAAAATGCAGCAGATCTCTTAGTTGCTGGCAGCTCCAGCCCTTTCCAGCTTCTATGTTTTTAATCCAAAAGGAGAGAGGATACCTTTCTCATGCTGTCAGATGCAGAAAACAGAACGTATGGTATTTCAAAAGCTTGACTCTTAGTTTAAATGACTGGTATCTTAAAGTCGTCTTTCTTTTCCATCATTTATCTTTAATAAATGATTACAAAGGCTTTAAACGTGGGCTGCTGTGCAATTAAGCCAACAGGGGATCTGTGCACAGCCCCTGAATCATATTTAACCTTCCAGCCCTGTATAATGAAAGGGTCATTTTAACACTTTTGATACTTAGGTGCAGTTATTCTATGAAAATTACAGTGCTCTTTTCCAGGCTCGTTGTACAGCCTATCAGGACTAATTGCTCCAGAGAAAGAGGTCATCGCTTCATCTCTTCAACGTTCCCTTCTGCCCCAGTAATGGGCATTTTTTTCTGTATAGAAAAATAAAATGCATTTTATTGAAGGCTGAAACGCACATCTCAAGGATCTAGTCTTAAATCAGGACATTTGCTAGAAGACCTTCTTCTGCTGCATAGCCATGCTTTGAAAATCATATTGAAAAATGGGGAGAGGCAGAAAAGACCAAGGAGGGCAGTCTGGGCTTGGAAGACAATTTTCCGCTGAGGCGCTTCTAGGCCTGGTCTGTTGGCTCTTTCCAACAAAATTCCTCTTCCCAAACAGACGATTTAGGGCTGACTTAGAGACAGTATTTCTGCTGGGGGAACAGCATTGAGGCGAGACAGTTCTCCTGTCTACCAGGCAAAGGCACAGAAATGCAACCAAACCCTGGAGTCATGAACAGCTGAAGCAGCTCAGCCTGCACGGTAAGTTCTCCCATCGCTTGAACTCTTCGAATCAAGAACTCTTCAAGTCTTTTAAAGAAATACATTCAAAGTTCATCCAGCAGTCACTAACCTTAGCAGTTGTCGGTCACTTAGTGGGAGGGGATGAGTCCCCTTGCGGTACAAATTCCTGGAGGCAGCTTTCCAGCTTGCCTTGTGCAGGAGGAAGGAGCTGATGGCCAAAAGTGGTGCCTGTCCGTCTCATCCCAGTATTTTCCAAGTATTTTTGCCTGTGCTGGAGTAATCCGGGCAATTGGAATTGTACCCTTCCAGAAGCAGATTTAGTTGACAAGTTTCTGACCTCTCTTTGCAATAGTGAGATGAAGAATGCTCAGAAGTTATTTTTGGCCTTCACAGAAGAATCTGAGTTTCCACTTCAAAGTTGGCTTAATTTTTCAGCTATTTTATATTACCAAACATAAGGCACAGTTTTTGAAAAATCAAAATGAAAAGAGAATAGTATTTTGACCTAACCCATATGCTTTTTATACTTTATTTCTTGGGGGCTTTTTGGTTTGTTTGTTCCAATTAAAAAAAAAAAAACAAAACAAAACCAAAAAAACAACAAACCTGTGAAATTTTCCGTGAAATGACTTCTGCCTCTCTCCACTTAACTTCTGAAGTGTTTGGAGACATGATCTGTTGGCTGTAAGTGCAGGGAGAACTGATGTAGGTACCATTTTAAGCTGAGGGAAGGTAGGAATACATTCCTCCCTTGTGAAGCTGATTCAGGTCCTTCAGGGCAGTGGCTGGATATGAAGTGCAGAGGCTGAGGCCATGCACATCGATCCATTTCCACCAGGAAAACCTCAGTTCTGCTGGGAGTGTAAGAGCCCAAATGGTTCCCACATTACGCCTCCTCGCAAGCTCGGGCACATGCCGAGCTCTAATGCTCCTGCTCGATCTGAGCCGCCAGCAGCGATATCAAGCTGCCGCTACTTAAACATTTGTTGGTAGTTGGTGTCTCCACCTCTGAGAAGGCAGCTCGAGGATGAGAGCCAGAAGTCTGGAGCAACGGCGGAATACAGACCCCTTGGTATGCAGGGCAGAGGGTGCAGGGGGAGGCAGGGCTCTCTGCGTGTTTTTCTCACTTAAAATTATTACTTGGCTCCATTCGTATGCTTACAATTTCTTCATCCTTCTTTAACCTGTGACTACATTTCAGATGAGCAATTAAATTAATCAGGTCTTTGCTGCATTGTCCTTTACTAATCCATCCTCCTCGCTGGCTTGCTGACCTTTCTCTTTGAAGCTATTCACCGCTTACTGCCTGCCTTCCCCCACGCAGAAAGGAGCATTTGCTGTGAAATGCTTTAATTGCTGCGGCTCACGGTAGCAGGGAAGCGGGGATGGCTCCCTGCAAACTGGCAAGAACAAACGTGTCCAGGTTAGCTGCTGTGCAGGCAGACCTGCGGTGAAGGTCTTAGCGACTGGCAAACAGGAGCAGGGGCTTATTTGCTCCCGTGCCTCTGTAATCCCCCGGGCAGGCATGAGCGAAGCCGCCGGCAGCCAAGGATGCAAGCAGGTACCCGGTACTGCCAGGGGGCCTCATGCCTGGCTTGGGCTCCCCAGATGAAGTTGTCTCAACTTCGGGTCTCAGGTCTGACCAGCCCTTTGGAGCAGGGGCCAGATTTGTGGTGTCAGGAGCACGCGACAGTGCACTTGCCCCTGAGGCTGGCGCCTTGCCGGAGCTGAGCTAGAACAAACACGTACCCACTGGTGGCAATCAAGCCCTTCTTGAGAAAATGCAGCTACAGATAAAATGTACCCGCATTAGCTGAACTGGCAAATAACTGAGCTCTGAAATAATAAACCGCATATGGCGCGGGCCAAGCTGCTGGAAGGAGGCGTAGTTCAGCAGTTGCCACGGAGGTTTGCTTCTTGGCAGCAGCAATAACACGGTGAGTCTAAGCCTTGCCTGTGAGAGCAGAAGCCAGTGGCCTCTCTTCCCATCTGCGCTGTGGCTCAGCTGCTGAAAGACTTTGCCGGCTTCATCTCTCCTTCACTGCTCTCTTCCCAGGGGATCCCTGAGCATACCAGGTCTCTCCAAATCCAGGGGTCTCAAGGGGACAATCCACCCAGATCAGTAAGGAAACCTCAGCTGAGGGCATTACAGCAGACCCCTCTGCCGTCTCTCGCTGGAGCTGCTGTCCCCATCCAGCTGGGGCAAATGGAGAGATGCTGCCCATCAGATACGTGCTTCTAGAGACGTTCCTAAATCCCACTGACTGAATTGCAGTAAGTGAGGTGTCCTAAAGTCCTTCCGACAGCTCTTGTCGACGCCTGCAGCTTCATCCCGCTCCGCGTGGAAAGTGCAGGAGGAGCGCCTTGCGCTGGTGCGGAGCTCACCTGGAATAACCCCCAGCTGCATGCCCGCCCCGGGAGAGGCTGCTGTCCCCAGGTGCTGGAGATAATCTGATTATATCCTCCTCTTCATCGGCTTTCCTCCAGATTGTGCAAGTGGTATGTGAAGCTATGTGAAGATATGACTTGCATTCAGATTCCACTAACAGCATTTTCCCATTTGATCATTCCTAATGGCCTGGGCTTTTCAAGAGCCTAAATGTGCAGAAGCATTTAACCTGGGAATATTGGAAACTTTAGACAGTGGGTAGGTCCTGGGCTGTTCGCCTTGGCCAAAGAAACAGTATGTCCAGCAGGTAAAAATAGCACAAATGTAAAACCTGGCAACATTGGTGGCCAGAAGAGAAACCACTTCTGGCATCTCAAGGACCATAGCCACAGTTTTCTGAATTTTCCCTTAGAGCAGCTACTGAACTTCCACCTGATTTGAGCTACCACCCTGCCACCACCATGGGCAGTCTGGTTTTATCAGGTATCTCACTCCCCTATCTATCAGCAGGTTTCAATCCTGTGAAATGGGAAGAGACAATAAAGCAGCTTTAAAAAAAATAAGTAAAAGGACCTTTCGACCCATGGGGTGGCAAATGCATGATTAATGTGAGGGACTGAACAACATCTGTGGTGTTTCCAGTGCCGTTGCAAGTGAAGGGCGGGACGGCTTCGCTCCTGGCAGCTCACCTCCTGCCTTGGCTGCTGATGCTTGCCCCTTTGCCAGTTACCCCGAATAGGTTTGGTTCTTCTTATCTTCAGGAATGGTCCTGAAAAGAAAAAGTAGCATGGAAGGAGTGCGAATTTACAGCGTAAAGCAAATAATTCTGCTGGATGGCGAGAGAGCTCTAGGGATTGAGGGAGGGGGATAGCAGAAAATTACTTGTTGCTATAGCGCAAGGAGGTTTTGTGCAAATTGGCAGAGCCCCACTTGATTGCTTTGTTTAGCCTCAAATTGAGAAGCGTTAAGGAACTGCATGAACCAGGGCCATCTACCACCCACCTCTCCTCAGAGAGAGGGGAGGCAGAGCTGTGCCTGGGGAGTCTGGAGCTTTGACAGCAAAGAAACCCAGTTCTGGGAAAAAGCTGCAGCTCTGTCATTTCGGGGAGTGAGTAACAGCCTGCGAGGACGAGGAGGGGGCTGGAAGAGGAGCAGGAGGGAGGGGAGTGGGGCAGCAGCCGGGATGCGCTCGGTGCCCGGCACAGCCCATGCCCCAGTGCCAACCCATCGGCACGCTGGGACCAGAGACTGGGGGAGTCCGGGGTCCCTCCAGCATCCCAGCAGTGTGTACCCTGCCCAGTTTGAGAGGGGCTCAGCCCCTTTTTTGGGGGGGGGAGCAGGATAATTTTATGTATCGACTTGGCTCCGCGTTTCATAGCAGGTGCTCCTCTCCGCAGAGTGGGACTGGGCTGTGAGTTTTTATTGGTGTGGACTCCAACTCCCAAATGCTATTTACAGGGAAATTGAAGATTGCCTTCAAAATTAACAATAGATGGCTATAAATCTTACTCAGTTACCTAGCAACTAACACAATAAAATCCTAAGGTTAAAAGGAGAAGGGTTATTTGGAGATACCTTGGAGAGCACATAATGGCCATTTGCATTCCTGGGTGGGAGGACAAAAAAAAAAGTTCCTGGGATATTTACAAATTACTGTATTGATGAAGGAAAAAAGGTGAAATTACTCAGTGTGGTTTTAATCAAAATACCTCAGGACTGACAAATCTAACAAAAAGAGTAGTAGTCAAAGGGCTGTGATAACGAGCACTCGGAAAATGTATGGCGATCTGCAGAAATGATGGAAGGGTTTCGTTAAGTTGCTAAGCCCACTTTGTTTCTGTTTCTGACATCTGAAGTGTGTGTACCGCAAACTAACAGTGTAATAAATTTTCAAAGTGAATTTGACCGGTATGTGCCTGATGGAATATGCCCTAGAAAAACCTACGCAGTGCAAAAAAAATTTAAAACTGAAGTAACATAGCATGATTCATCCCGGCCTGGGTTCCTGTTATGCACAGCACAGATTGAAATTCCATATCCCCACCTCAAACTGGGGTTTATGCACAGTCTTTTCTGCCTGCAGTAACTGCAAATCTCAAAGCTGGAGTGAGCGGAAACACTGAGTTGTTTCCCTCCTGAAAGACCCTCATGAGGGCACGTTTACCCAGGAAGGAGGAGGCTTGGTGGAAGAACCGTGCAGTAAAAGAGATGCTTGGTCCCGAGCACACTCCTTCAACAGCTGTGGCACTTAGAGGCATTTTTTAAGCCCTCCATTTGTTGTTGAAAGGCTTCAGACAATAACTGCCTAATAACAGTCAGACATTTATTACCTGCAGGGTACTAGATGGCGACAGGACTCCTGTGGAGTTGTAATTCACCTGCGCAGGCTGCTGGCAGGAGGAACTGCGAAGGGGGCTGACTTGGTCCGTAACAGCCAAAATTCACCCTGACATCGCAGAGGGGAGAAACATATGGGTCCAGCAGACAAAATGAGAGCTGCTTGCTGCCTTACTTCGGGGTTTTCTGTCGGTGGTACTGCTGCCCTGGTGCCGATGGTCAGGGCTGGACCATAGGAGGCACAGGGGTGTCAGAGCCGCTGGAGAGATGCTAAGAGCTTTCTGCAGGTATTTTGGACATGATTTCCTGACATGAGGCGTGGTTTGCAGGGTAGAAGAGCTGGGGGCACTTTCCTGGAAAGGCTAGCAAATTTTCCTGGCTCCGTACACAAAAGCGTTGCGTCTGCCAGCTAACTCCCATCCAGAAGTGTTGGGACAGAGCTGGAGGCAGAGACTCTTTGGTGGCACAGGTTGTCCCCTATTTCCCATGCCCTGGTTGCAGGTACTGCTGTGGACCTGCAGCTCCTCTTCCAGGGGGCTAAGAACTGCCCCACTGGGCTTGGACACAAGCAACTTCACTGCTGCTGTTGATCAAGCTGGTGTCCCAAAGGGGATGGAGGTCACCAGGAGAGCAGAGCCCTCACAGCACCTCCTTTCCTCCATGTGCAGTGGTGGGGCACACTACAAGGTGAGACCTGGCAGAGCTGTGAGGTTGGGCACAGGCCCTGGGACCGGGCGAAAAACAGAACCGCTCGGCAGCAACATGGGCTTCTTCTTTCCACCTTCTACTGCCAGAGGCTGAATTTGCCTGGAAGAAGTGCATTTATCTGACCAGGAAGCATAGCACAACGTGCATGTTGGACTAAGATGCTCTGCAGGGCTTGTGACCAGACCTGCTGAGCTACGAGGGCTAATGCAGCCTGGGCACACAGTGGCCACTGCAGCGCTTGCCCTGCATCCAGGGCTGGTCTCCTGCATGGCTCCCACCTCAGACCCGGCACCACCTACAACCTCAGGGGGGACCA
>NW_009258661.1:1705249-1708394 GCF_000687185.1 Egretta garzetta
CAGAACCGCTCGGCAGCAACATGGGCTTCTTCTTTCCACCTTCTACTGCCAGAGGCTGAATTTGCCTGGAAGAAGTGCATTTATCTGACCAGGAGGCATAGCACAACGTGCATGTTGGACTAAGATGCTCTGCAGGGCTTGTGACCAGACCTGCTGAGCTACGAGGGCTAATGCAGCCTGGGCACACAGTGGCCACTGCAGCGCTTGCCCTGCATCCAGGGCTGGTCTCCTGCATGGCTCCCACCTCAGCCCCGGCACCACCTACACCATCAGTGGGAACCAAAGTGGGGGCTGCATTTTACCTTTCCGTGAGCTCTCTGATTTTAATCATAATTATTTCTGTAATATCAGGTACAACAGGGACTGGGAAAAGAAGAATGTTTCTGTTATTTCCCTCCTCTCAGCCATCCATAACTTCAAAAGGGAACAGTGCATGAATGGGGAAAACTGGGTTTTAAACTGGTTTAGTCATGAGAAGGGCTGGAAGAAGAATCATCTCTAGGCAGGTTTGGTTGAAACAGAAATGGGAGGGGAAGATGACGTACAGAACAATTTAAGTGACAGAAGAAACAATAATTTGTCAGCCAAACTGTCTGACATATATTATCCCTGTGTCTCTGTTTCTGAGCCTATTTGACAGCAGTATCTGACACCCCCCACCTCCAAGCTGAGTCTGTCTCCTCTTGAGAGGAAGATCTACACATTTATAAAAACAAAAATATAAAACCCCCTTTTGAAAGTACCTCTTGTGGTAGGACAGGTAGGGCTGGAGCTGTGCTGCTGTCCCCTGCCTACCCAGCCACGCCAGGAGTTGTGCATCATCCCCTTCGAACGTGGTGAGAACAAGGGAGTGGGAGTTTATTTCCTGAGACATCTTTGCCCTTGGCAGCTTTTCTGGGGGAGGAAAGAGAAGAGAAGTGTTCAGGCCAGTGAGATAATGTCTCCCCTCCCCTTCCCAAACACATCCCAGAGATCATGTTCTGGCCTGGCTGTTTCTTTATGCAGATGCAGCATCTGAGCATCGCTAAAATGTGGATCCAGTCCTCCTGACCAGCCCTTCATTTGTTCTGGATGTCTTGGGCCAGAGGGAAGCTGCTGTCCCCATGAGATATTTGGATGTCTAGGAGTCACTAGGGAGCTGACTCCACCAGGGTCTTTGGTACCTGAATATTTGTATGGCTCTGGGTGTACGTGATTTCCCCAGGCACGCCAGGGCAGAAGCGGTGAGCACCCCTCTTACCTGCATCTTCTGCACTCCCAGGCTGAGCCCCCCTCTTCCCTCTCCTTTTGAACACGCGGGTGCAAGTCTTGATGCTCAGAGCTTCCCTGCCTTTTGTCTGTGATTTGAGGAGTCTCCCACCAGTGTCTCCAGTATCTACTGCAATGGGGCTGGAGGATACAAGCTGTGTAGGGTAGCAGGCAAGTTTGGTGGCCCCATGGACAGCTCGGGATGGAGGGAGGGGACCACCTTGCCTTGTTTTAAGAAGTGATTTAGGACCTGCCTTTTCATCAGAAGACTGGAGCTATGATTCAGCACAGCCACACCTCCAAGGAATTTACCCTCCAACTTTGACTTACTTTTGCTGTTTTAAACTTATAGCAGATGTCCTCACCATCCCTGTTATTGAGGGCACACAGCATCTCTTGCAACAGCAAAGCAATTAAAAAGGATTTGCAGGTCACCTTTAAAGCATTTCCCACAGCACGTTGAGTCTTGTTATAAGTCCTGTATCCAATAATGCTTTTATTTCAGCAGTTTTAATTGGAGTTTTAAATATTCTGAATCTTATGCAAGACATCCGAAGTGCTGAAGAATTTCAGGCCCCCTCTTGCACGATGCTCGTCCCCTGAAATCCTGTTGACCTTCAGTAAAGATAACAGTAGCTCAGCACCCTGATACTGCTATATCTGATATTAGATACGTACAGGTAGGGATGTTTTAATACAAGGTCAAACCCCAGCCTGCAAGCAGTTGCCCACCATGTGATGAATGGAGAGATCGCTGAGAGTTTCTAACTTATTCCTGCATTCATGCAAGCTGGGAACTGGGAGGGAAACTGAGAAGGAAAATGATGAGGAAATTTGGCAGAAGGGAGCAATGATGGAGGGAAGCCGGAGGGTTTGGGAAGGGTAAAAATAGCAACCGCAGGAAAACAGAACAGGGAGGGATGTCAATATTTTCCCACTAACACAAAGACAGCCCATGAAAAAGAAAATTTTCTCCATGATAAAATTCCTTTTTTTTTTTTTTTTAAAAAAAGCCAGAGGGAAAATCTCCCTGAAACTTTTCACCTGAGACTCTTCAAAAGGCAACCACACAGCTCCCAGCCTCATTTCAGAAGATACAAGTGAAAAACTGACAAAAATGAGAACTGATTAAATGAAAAAAAATTATCAAAGCGTTACGGTTTTAACCAGCTGTGAAGCAGAAAGGCAAAGGAACAAAGAGGCAGGGAAGGAGGGGAAGGAGATGACAGGATCCGCGAACAACCACAACCACGGGGCGAAGCTGTGAAATGCTAATGGCGAAGCTGCTCCTTGCCCACTGGGGACAAGGTTCCAAGGAGCCCTGTGCTCCACGAAGCGTGTTCGCTGCTCCCCCTTCTCCCCGTGTTTCATTTTCCTCTGCCTTGTGCCAGATGTGCTGTTTGATTGCAAACCCCCAGGGGTACGGGCGGGTTGTTGGCCCTGGGGATCGCTCTGTAGCGCGTTGTGTAAATGATAAGAGCAGGCTGAGGCAGGGGCTGCCCCATGGCTCCCAGCCCCACGGCTCCTGGCCCCACGGCTCCCAGCCCCACAGCTCCCGGCCCTGCTGGCCCAGGTTTAGCTTTGGGAGGACTGTGAGCTCTGGGGGTGTGACAAGTGGTCTATGTCCCAGCCCAGCATCTCAGGCTGCAAATATATTTCACACTGCCATGTTTCTCCTGCACCCTGCTCGCATTTGTGGGCTAAATCTGTTCTCCATGAGGAGGGGAACAGGAGCCCAGCAGGAACCCGGGCAGTTTGCTCCCTGCCTTCACCCCTGCCAAAAAAAGCCCCCTGTGCCGCACAGGCCACAACACGCTCAGAGCTGTAACTGCAGCGTGTGCCCCTTCAGTGCTGCTGAATCCCTCTCTGCTCTTTTGGAGCTCAGGCTTTTTTATTA
>NW_009258661.1:1709126-1715332 GCF_000687185.1 Egretta garzetta
CAAGGGCGCGGATGGGGCTTTTTGGGAGAGCACTGGGGGTGGTCTGGAAGCGTTGCCCACCCGGGCTGGTGGCTCTGGTGGCACGGGGGGGTTGTTCAGCCTCGCAAGGTGTGCCTGTGCTGGGCGGGAGCCAGGCCTGGGACTGGGGTAACTGGCGTGCTAACCATCACCTCGCAGCCGGTCTGCTCCCTGCTGTGGCCGGGGGCTCGTCCTGCTGCCCCGGGTCGGGCTGGGGGCTGGAGCCGCCCTTGCCCGGCAAGGACAGCCTGGGCTGGGGTGGGAAGGGGGGTTCGGGGCAAAAGGGGATCTGCATGGTTTGCACCGAACTGCTGCCTGAAACTCCTGCCTCCTCCCGTGACCCCACGATGGGTTTATCCCCTCTTAGTGATGCCACACAGAGATTTAACTATTAAAATGGGTGTGTGTAAGCGTGAACAAGTATTTTTGGCTATTTCTGTTGCGTCTTTCTACAAAATGGACATTGCTGGTGCCTAAGAGGTACAGAGAGCCCTGGCCTCGTGCTGGATCAGCCCCTTCTCCCCTCCCCACGTGCTGTCTAGAAATGAATTCCCACTCGTGGACGGTCTGAGACTTGGTGATACTGAATGTGGGCTGTGGGCTCTGGGAGCTGGTGCACAGACTTAGTGGGCCAGGGAGCCCTTGGCAACCTTTTAAGCTTATTTTATGGGGTATACCCTTTTCTCCAGCACCTCCCATACTCGGCGCTCCTCACGGCTTCTGCCGTACTTCTTGGAGCTGCATCTCGGCAGATTAAGGCGTGGGTTTAGAGTGGGGAGGGGGATTGATTCATTTGCATTGACTTGTATCTTAAGCTTCAGCCTTGCACAGCATCGTTCCTGGTGGCATTTGCTCTGAGGTGTGGTGGGACGGGGCTCACCGTGGTCCTCCAGCCTGGCCCTCCCCAGGTACCAGTGGGACATCCAAGTGCGCCACGTCCCACCTCAGACCTTCAGAAGGTGAAGGTGTCCCCTCCTCCCAGGCTGCAGGAGCTGCGGTCTCCTGACACCCTCCCCATAATCTGAATCTGCCACGTGTGCGTTAATAGATTTTTAAGGTCACCCCTGAGTTGTCTTCTTTTCAGGGCTTCTAAACGCTTTCCCGAGCTGTCCCAGGTTTCCTTGCAGCTGAAGTCTGGGGTCGCAGGTGGTGTCACAGTTAGGCGTTTCATGGTGCTTAAAAGTATCAAGGAGAACTTTCAACTGTAGGATAAGAAGAAAAGAGGTGGTCGTCGGAGCTATTTCTCCTCTGCTCCAAGGACTTACGAGGTGCTGCGGTTTGAGTTTTGATATGTCAGAGGGTGTAGCTGTCTGGCAGCTTTTGAAAAATTAAGTGAATTTTGATTGAAGGCCAAATGGCCCAGCAGAAGAGGCATTCAGCCACAGGTGAGAGGTGGCGTTGCAGCTCTGTTCAGGTTGTGCCGTCTGCACTGGCACGGTGTGCCTTGTGCACCGCATCCTGCCAAACCCTGCATGCAGGAGGCTCCAGCCTGCTGGGACCACCCGTAGCTGTCCCCTGGCTGCCCTTTTCTGAGGGACGCCGCACACAGGCAAGGATTTTGGCCAAAAACACGGGGATTGTTCCAGCAGCCTTTTTGGGGGAAGGAAAGGGGTTACCTTCCCCAGGGCAGGAGAAGGATGGGGCTCTGTGGGTGTGGGTGGGGGTGAGTGCTGAGCGGACAGGCAATGCCCCTAACCCTAGCGAGTTAGACCTTACACCTGGGACTCGACAAGCAGAGAGCCCTCCTGCACATGTATTCGCATTTAATTGCCTCGATAAAAGAGTAATTAGGTAATTAAATAAAGGCAACCTATTTGCCAGAACACAATGGGGGGGAGGCACATTCATTTTTTTACTAGCCAGTGGTCTATTAATGCCAGGGACATGAAGCAGGCAAATTTGTTAATAGTAGTTTTGTAGGGTGAAAATACCCTCGGGAGCCCGTGCCCCCCTGCGCACGGGGCGGTGTAGCCAGCTCCTGCTGGGGATGCTCACCGACACCTTAATGTGCAGAGCGAGGTTGGAAGAAAACAAGGGTTTGCAAGGAAATCCACAGATTAGGGATACAAACATGGATCAATTAACCGCTAGAGATTTGTAAGCCTTTTTATAATCCCTTAATGGCAGAGTTTTGCTGATAAATGTAAATGGGACTTTCTTGCTTCGGAGATGGGAACTGGTGATATGCTTTAGGGAGAAGGAAAAGAATTTATAAGCTTGCAGGCACTGAAACCATTGCTGATACAGGCATTGCCCTATACGTAATTATGCAGGACTGCATTTTCTGGTTACCTGTGATTTTAGGTGTGATCTGTGCAGCTACTCCATCAAGCAGGCAAATTGCTTTGTTAGACGCCAAAGATTTCTGTGCTGCTACGTTCCCTTAAAAGCCATTTTTCTCAGATGGGGAGATGGCTTTGAGTGTTGGTTGAATTTATCATTCCTGGAAGCACATGCATACTTCCTGAGCCAGCGAAACCACTCGAAAATAAATTGTATTCTGCAGAACTGTTTTCTTTTTAGAGTAAAACCGGTCTCTGTAGTGTAGGTGATGTGCAAAAAGAAGATGAAAGAGGATTGCGAAGTATTTAAAAAAAAAGTCCCTGGTTTTAGAGTTTGTTTTTGAATATTCTTAATTTTGCTCTGAAATTATAATCTCAAATTCAAGGTGGTGGGTGAATTATCCTGTAAAAGTGTCGGCGTATTTTGGTGGAAGGAATTGAGAACACCCCCTGTTACAGAGCCTGCTGCCTGCATCTTACCCCCTTGAAGCTCTCGGACCTCCTTGCGGTGCCACAGACCTCTGCCTCTTGTTGTAGGGCAGAAATTCAATTTTCAGTTTTAAATCATTTAGCCCCAAAGAGGAGAAAGTAAGTGGCTTGTCTGAAGGGGCTGAAGATTGAATTCCATCATCCTTGGGCGTGAAGTCTGTGAGGACACGGCTATCAAGCTATAACTGGTATAACCCCCAATTTCTCATGGCCTGAACAGCAAAATTACTCCTTCCTCTAATCGCATCGCTTTCTTTTATGGTGGGTTGTCAGTAAAGTGCGTAAGGACTGAAAAGTTCATCTGTGTGGGCTGCGGTCTGGAGGCTGGAAATTGGGTGTACATAACAAAATCCTCATTAATACAGGTCGATACTTGAGAGGTGGCTTTGTGTGGAAAAAGTGAAATCAAATTCAATAAAAATCTCCCAACTCCTGAGGAGCCCGGTTGCTGTTTCCTAATCAGATCTGCATTACATTAAAGTGTGTGCCATTCAGCTTGTTAACAAGCTTTGGCATTAAATAAAGCTGTCAGTGGAGTTTGGTGAATGAATAGCCATTAGGAGTGTCTTTTGCATAATGTCTTGCAGAGAAAAGCCTTCGAGGGAGGTGGTCCGGGAGGAGGGAAGGGAAGGGAATTTATAACCTAGTCCTGGTGCAATTAGTGTGAATATGCAAACCTTAAAGGTGACAAATGGTTGGCAGCCCCAGGAAGGGAGCGAGTGGCTTTTGCTGCTGTTAAGCCTACTGTGAAGAACTAATTTCGGATTTAACTCTGGGCGAAGTAAAATTACAGCCTTAGTACTGTATTTAAAATAGCGGATCGTTCGTGTTGGGAGATTGGCATGTGTTTAGCACACAGAGGCATGGTTTGTTTGCTCCTTGAGAAAGCCTTGCAAAAAAATGATACTCTTGCAACTCAACAGACCTTGCTGTTCCCTGCTTCTCTGCCTTCTCCTCCAAACCCACCAGCTAAACCATAGATTCAGGACACCTAAATCTCAGGACCGCGTTTGAGCTCTGGTTTGAGGAGGGGGGACGTACCACCAGGCTTGCAAAGCCTGCCGAGGCAGTGGCATGCGGCTGATTTCAGAGGGAAGGCATTCAGATGCTGTGACAGATAAGATAATTTTAAAAATAGTGTCTGAAAACCTTTGGAGAAGTCTTTGTTGCCATAGTTATTCTTCTCTCGTTTGCAGAAGCATTTAAATAACAGTAATAAACATGACATAAAGACTGGGTTTTTTGTTTCAGTGTGAGTTTGTGTTTTACATCTTTTCCTGGAGTCTCTTTTTCCTTGCATATGCTGTGTAATCTGTGTCCCTCAAAGTCACGTTTTGGTGGGGAAGAGATCTGCTTCTCTTCATGCATCCCTGTCGCACATCACGGTCTTGATAGCAGCAGCATGTGTTTGCACAGCGCGTGATGCCTGGCCCTTACCTTCCAGGACAACTGTTTCTGTGACTGTTAACTTAATATTCAATATTTCATATTAACAAGTGAAGTTTTGGTGCATACAATTCTTTCGAGCATTTATTTGTTTCCATAACTCAGCATCTCACTATAATGTACCATGGCCAGTCCCACAGAAGTCTGATCACGTCTGGTCTCATGGATCTGGGAGCATCTGCAAGGACAAACTTCCCAGCTTCCCAGGAGAGACCACCTGGAGATCCCAGATGATACAGGATCAGCCCAAAGGGCTGCAGTTGACCACTGGATCACAAAAAATGTGTGGACAAGGCTGAGTCTGGAGAAGAGGAGGCTGAGGGGAGACCTTATCGCCCTCTACAACTGCCTGACAGGAGGCTGTAGCGAGGTGGGGGTCGGCCTCTTCTCCCTGGTAACGGATGATAGGATGAGGGAAAATGGTCTGAAGTTGCGCCAGGGCAGCTTTAGGTTGGACATTAAGAAACATTTCTTCACAGGAAGGGTTGTCAGGCTCTGGAATGGGCTGCCCAGGGAGGTGGTCGAGTCCCCATCCCTGGAGGTATTTAAAAGAAGGATAGATGAGGCGCTTAGGGACATGATTTAGAGGTGGGATGGCAAGGTTAGGTTAATGGTTGGATGTGATGATCTTAAAGGTCTTTTCCAACCTAAATGATTCTATGATTCTATGACAAGGAAAAAGACGTGTGTGTTGTGAGATGGTGCCCTGGTAAATGAGATGGTTGACCAGGAGCCCAGAGGTATCTGAGGTTGCTGGGTGATGGTGGACAGGTCGCTTTGCCGCTCCCATCTCTGCCTTGTTGACTGTAGGCAGGCAGTTGCTACTGGCAATGCATGTTTATTTTCTTTGTGTGTTTGTCCAGTTCCCAGTGCTCTGGGTGCTCTCTGCTCATGCATGGTGAGCAGCGGACAGGACCGTCCGTGCAATGAGAAACTCTCTGTGTGTTTGCAGCCTCAACCCACGTTCGCCTGGCGCTGGCCCTGCCCGCAGGAGGGACGTCCCAGCAAGGCACGCGTTCGCATCCCGGGGCGCGTTTGGGTCCCCAGTTTGATGTCTAGTGCCTCATCCAGAGAGCAGAAACAATAATATTTATAACGCAGCACGTGAACGAATAACACCGAATTCTGAAGCATTTGTTTCTACTTTCAAAAAAAAAAAAAAAGTACAGATTATTGCTTCCATATGTTTTCAGCATTTTTCGTAGGTTATGTATCTTTCACACACACGCTCCCAGCTTTTCCCTTTCATGAATAACATGCTTTGTGCCTCTCTCTCCTTTAGGATTCAGATATTCCACACTTCCTTGCATGTTTCTTTGGAAGGCTTTGGAGATGTGAGAATAGCAGCACCTTATCTTGAATGGGCTTATGCTCACATCGCTGCCGTGGCAAACTGCACTGGGCCCAGTGGGTTTTAACAAGTTCTTTGTTTTGTACCCGGGTACCTGCTGCAATAGGCAAAACTCAGCTGGGATGTGGTCCATCCCTGTGCTCCAGAGGTGAGTCCCTGAGGGACCGCAGAGGGGACAAATGCCTGCTGTCCCCAGGGGTGGTGGGTGGAAGTCGCCTGTCTCCTGAGGATGCTGTTGTCCTGGTGGAGGGGATGCAAACAAATCAAAGGTGGGTTTTGTCTGCTGGTTTGAAAGCCTTTCACAAACGGATTGGTATCATTAGCTTGTTTTTAGGTTTGGGGTTTTTTTTTTTGGCATAAGCAGTTCATAAAGAAGTCATTCCCTGCCAGGTTACTCATTGACAAAGTCGGTGTCCTTCAGCCTCTGTGCCCAGGGTGATTTGGGATGGGCGGCCTCTGTGCGTGCTGGAGCTCAGCTCAGGAAGATGCTGGAGCGTGCACTTTGCTTGGCATAAGTGGCTTCATCTGCCCTGTTTGCTTACACCTGTGGGATTAAGCACTTGTGTAAGTGTTTGAAAAACCAGGGTTTTCCAGTGAGTTTTCAACCCCTCCGTGGCAGA
>NW_009258661.1:1715376-1718117 GCF_000687185.1 Egretta garzetta
CCCCCCAGCCTCTCTGCCGAGGGGGACTGGGCCATCAGGATGTGAGTTCAGGTGGGTTTAAGAGAAGGGGTCCCCGTGGGGTTTTCAACCTTGTCCTGCCCTGGGACAATCCATCTTTATAAAAGTGCCGAGCACGTAGTTGCATTTAAGGGACTCCCGACCAATTTTTTTGGCCTGTCCCTTCCACATCTTCATGCCCTGCTGCTGAAACAGCACTTAAACCAGCCGAGACTGATAAGGTATCCTGTTTGTGTTGGCTGGGAGACACAATATCCACTTTAACAGAGCATTACAATATTGGAGGCAGTGTTGTCCCTGGCAAAACGCCTAAAATAAATTCTTTAATTTTTTGTATGCGATGTACAAAAGAGCAGGTGAGGTATGTACTTGTATCCGGGCAAGCCTGGGGAGCCTGTTTGAAATCCTTTACAAGCCACTCAGGATTGTATTGCGAGAACTCAAAGGAGTTTGAGACACTTCTTGATTAAATTTCAGCTGAACACAGAGCCCCAGTCTGCAGCTGCTGTAACTGGAGTTGCTCTGCTGCCGGGCTCTGCCCCGCTGCATCGCAACGGAGCTGCTGGCAAAAGCCAAAAGAGCAGAATTTCTCCTAGAGAGAGTATGGGTACGTTTTCTGTCTGTTTTAAAGCGGCCTCATGCAATTCTAGTTTTATGAATGGGGTGAAAAAACACTAACAAGCTGTTGGGGGTTTGTGGCTGTTTTGGGGGGAGGTTATTCTGCTTCTGGAGTGATTGTGAACGACACCGATGATAGAGGGGGCAGAGTGGACAAATGCTGAATTCTGACTTTACCTGATATTTTACTCCTAGACTAAACAACTCTTTTAAAGTTGGTGGAGTTTCTTTGCACTAAGTTTTTGGCAAAATGACTACAGCTGCTTCTTGGTATGCAGAGAGTGAGGTGTTACCTGCCTGGTGTGAGCGCGTGGGGTTTTCCATCCCAAAGGCAGAATGCCAGCCGTGAGTGCTTCCCCAGCTCCTCGGCCGTGGGGCTGTGCTGCCGTGTGCTGGCAAAACACAGCTCCCTCATGGAGCCTTTCGGGGTGGAATTGCCCGAGACAGACCCATGAAACTTGGAAGCGGGATGGATTAGCTCGCAGTGGGGATCTCCTTCAAGCAAACCGTTGTCGGTGCTGGAGGCTGTGGTTATGGATTTGGGTGCTGCATAGGGTGTGATTTAGTGGGACTGGGTGCTACTGGATGCAGAAGGTCCTGTGCTCCCCGTGAATCCCCCTGAGCCCAGGGTAGTGGGTTAAATCGTTCATTGAAGCCTCTGCTGAGCTGGTGCAAGAAGAGGGGGAGAGGGAGGAGGTGGGGGATAAGGATGGCATGCATGGAAAGCCAGGCTGTCATCCCTGCCCTTGGCATCCCCATCCACTTACTGGGTTTTGCTGCTCTGCTACAGCCCTCTCAGTCCTCCTTGCCGGCCCTCAGGAGCGTGTCCAGTCCATTTTCCCTGCAGGATGCGTCCCACTGACCCCCCGGCGGTGCCGCCTGCGCCGCGCGTTTGGTGGGGAGGGAAAACTCCTACTCCTGTAATAGAGGGTTTGCAACAGGCCTTTGTCACGAGCACGGTGTGGCGTGAAAGAAAAAGCTCCCTGACACCAATTTGGAAGGAAAGCTCAATTGGGTGGATAAAGGCTGGTCCCAGAGATGCTCAGCTGGAGGGGGCCGGGGTGCAGCTATTGGGCTGACGCCCGCCGAGCGCTGCCCTCCTCTTCGCAGCTCTCTGCTGTAGAGGGCTGTTCAGTGCTTTCAGGAGTTTTTCTTGGGTTTTGTTCCCTTTCTGTTTGCCTTCTAAAAAGTCAATCTGCAGTCCTTTATTTTTTTTTTTTTCCAAAGACATTCTTCCTCCCCGCCCAGTAATCCATCCTTATTACACCAGTGAGTCACTCTTCAAATAATCAATTGCATTTTCATTGTCTGGCTTGTAAGTCTATCACTGAGCTTAAGGACGGACGATAGTATCAGCTGAGACCTCTGGCAGATGGTTTTGCAATTCGTGATGCTCATTTGGATATTTGCCTTTTTCTCCAATGAATAATCTCCCAGCCGTGGCAGGGGAAAGCCGGGCTGGGGACTCTTCCCTGCGCGCGCAGCATCTCTGAGGTCGCTATCTAATGTCGGAGGAATTTGTAACATTCGCAGAATTGTCTGATGTGAGGAAAACTAATTTTGGGGTAAGCCTCGTGAGCATGGCTGTAAAGAGCCTTTTTTCTCGTGGGCTCCTCACAGGCCCCAGGCGTGCGTCAGTGCAGCCCCGAGGCAGCCGATGGCCAGAGCCTTTCTCAGGTTCACCGATGCTAGCGCCGAGAGGCGTATATAAAATTTGGGGTGCTCCTTTCTGCTGCTGGAGAGGCCGTTTTTCCCCCTGTGTGTGGCTCTTTGCTCTCCGCAGGGCCCTGATGCCAGAGCTTAACACTTCAAGAGCTAAGTATTACAATTATTATTCTTACCGCGGAGGGAGGCACTTTGTACTCAGCCATCGCAGCAAAATATTTCATCCCCTATCGGTTGCCCTCGCGCAGAGGCTGCCGCCGCGGTGATAAAAGACATAATGGCTGCTCTCGCTGATAAGGGGAGTGTATAAATATAATTATTGAAATCCCTACGCAGAGCCCGTGGATGGATGGAGGAAAGTCCCTCTCCCTGTGAGGGGTTTCTTTTGCTCCGGAGCCCGTCGGGGAGCGCAGCAGGGCTCGCCCCCGCGGGCTCCCCCC
>NW_009258661.1:1721567-1761219 GCF_000687185.1 Egretta garzetta
TTTTTTTTTTTTTTTTTTCCCCCCCCCCTCCCTCCTTCCCCCCACTCTGCTTTCTTTCCTCCTCCTCTTCTCCTTGAAGCCAAGCCACGGGCCCCAGGGGAGCCGGGAGGAAAGCCCCGAGCAGCTTCGGTGTGCAATGCTCCTGGGCCAGCTCGGAGGCGGCCGGTGCTCCTCGATGTGGTCGCGCCCTGGTAGCAGGGCGCAGGTCTAAGGATCCAACCCAACCTTGTGGGAAGTGTGCTGCAGCCGAGGAGCCAGATATTATTTAGATCAAGCCAACAAAAAAAAATATTTCCATGGCAGCAGTAACCATAGGAAACCTCCCCAGCGTGTCTTGGGTGGTTCCTGTTTCCTTGCCTTCAGCTGTTTGCTTTGCAAGAGGAGCAGGGGTTGCTAGTGCTCGTGCCCATGGTGCCACCAGGAGCGGCCGGTGAGCCCAGCTGTCCCCTCCACCGCCTGTCCCCAGGGGCTCAGCAGCCGTGCTCCAGGATGCGTCGCTGCTCCTGGTTTTCTCTCGCACTCTAGTTGGTAAAAAGATGCTTTCGGAGGCTTCTTTAGACGCCGTAAAGTCTCAAAGCCACCTTTTTTACCTTGTGTCCGCTCACAAATGCGTGTTTGATCCTTAAATACCCAGTGCATGAAAGTGAATTGGCTCCCAGGGTCCAATTCTTCTTCCTTTCTATAGCGTCTTAGAAAGATGCTTTTATATTCCCTCTGGCTCAGCTAGTGATGCTTGGCCTTCAACCAAGATGGGGAATCTAGGACAAGAATCCCTGAGAATAGGGAGATGAAAAGTTATAAAGAATACCGATGTTTTGTTGGGGAAAGAATCCTGGTAAAAGATTTAAAAAAATAAACTGGAATATTTTTGATCCGCTTCCTGTGGACACATTAACAGGAGGGTGTAAGAGGAAGCTTGTTTTTCTGGGTACTGCCTCCTCTAGGAAATCCAAGCTGTGAAGCGAATACAAATGCTGGAACTGGAGAGGTTTTGCAGTGAGTCACTGGAAGGGATGGGGAACCAGTTGTGCCGGTGTGGCTGTGCCAGTCGGCAACCAGCTCATCAGCCGACTGGACAGGGTGGCTGCCTGGGGGCACCTGGGGGCCTGGGCATCACTGGGACTGCACCCATGGGTGCTTCCACCCTACTAACCCCTCCCGCCCTCTGAGGGCAGTGTGGAGCTTTGCCCACGTAGCTTTGCGGAGCAGATGGGCCCCACTTGCAGAGCAGAGGTGTTGCAGAGAGACAGGTTGAAAAAAGACGTCAGCTTCTTGCAGGAGTGTGAAGCCAAGGGGGAAAAAAATACATGGTGATGCCAGTAACTGGGATTTTGATGTTTGCATACCCCCCGGCGCTGCTTTGTCCTCCCCAAGCTGTCGGGTGCTCGTCATGGCAGGGTTTGCTCCATGGGGGAAGACCTGGTCAGTCTGGAACCTGTCTGCCTTGGGTGGAGGTGGACCCCTTTGCAGAGATGCTTCTGGGCTTGTCTTGTAACCTGTCCTGACTCTTTGCAGATGATTTAGTCCCTGTTTTTGCAAACCCCACAACTCTACAGAAGTCAGGCTTTTCCTTAAGATTACGCAACGTTTGAAGAAGTGGCAGTGGGGCAGGGACAAGGCTGGTTCCCATTTGTCTGGTAGGCAAGAAAAGAAAGGCAAGGCTCATCTTGGAGCTGTGCCTATGCCGTATTAAACCTGTGTTCGGTGCCATAAAGGCCACATGCTGGAAATGCAGCCCCTTTAAATGTCAGATTTGAGGAGAGCTAGGACGTGAGAAGACAATAAAAGTTAATATTCTTAAGTCAGGTTTGTGCAGTATAGCTTGGATTTTTAATATCAAGTGCATAGTTTATTACAAGATGTAGAGCTTTCAAATACATATATTTGAATACGTTTTAATATTATCTTTCCTTCCAGTAGCAAGAACAATCCTGCTTTACAAAAGAAAAATGATTTCGTGTTGCCATGTGATAGTTTCAGCTTGTACCTCTAATAGATGTGCCATCTGCTGAAGTGTGAAGGCTATCTGATAAATGCCTGAGTAATAAAGCTATATTGTTTGTTCTGATTTCCTTTTGCTATTTTCAAATGTATAAATAAAACATTTTCACACTATACCCCATACAGTTGCAGCCCAGACTATTTACTTTCTCTGCTGATGGAACCTATAGGAGACCTCAATCTTTCAGCCTGGCAGGGGAAATCTTGTGGTGTTAGTGTTGCATGTTGCGCTCAAAATGATCAAATGCAATTTTAATAAATATTTTGTCCAAAGTAAAGTTATAAGTATTTAAAAAAATAATACATTTTTTTAAACAAAGAAGCATTTGTCTCCGTGTACAGCAGAGGGCACTCAGCATCGCTGCGCTGGGAGGCTGCTGCTCAGGGCTGCCCGAAGGGAAAAAAAATCCCTGTGCTTAAATTATATTTTGCAGAAATGAAATACTCTGTGTGTGTGTTTGCTTATATACGTGTGTGAGTGTGTATATAAAAAGGCACAGGGTGGCATATATATAAAAATAATCCTAGCACATAATATAAAACTTAAATGTTTGTAGTGGTTGATGAAGTTGGATGAAGCACATTTTGTGTTGATTAATGCTCAGCCTGGTGTTACGCTAAGCTTCGGAGGGGATTGAAGCATGCTGAGAGGGGAAAACGAAGAGGCCCCGACTAGCGAAGGGGTGCGATCTCCATCTTCCTTGCAAAGACGCAGAGTCTGGAGACATCTTATGATGTTGGGAACTACCCCAAGTCAAGGAAAGGTCTTGAAAGACGGATAATATTGGGGTATGTGGAATTATGAGTCCTTCCTTCTAGAAAAGCAGCAGCACATCTGGGGGCTGGGAGGTTTTGTGCTGGAGTTTGCAGTGCCGTGGGCTCATTCCCAGCAGCTCTAAAGCTGGCGGAGTTGCAGGGCTCTTGCAAAAGTCCTTGAGGTGATTCTTATCCCCTCCTTAGAAGTTATCAGGTGTTTAAGGAAACTTAAAATATTGAGTTTGGTGGATGGAGCAGGAAGCAGCCCTGGCCCCAGGGGCGAGGTGGCAGGGCTGGCTGCTGGCTGGAGCATCTTTATTTGGAAGATGAAGTGCCTGCTTGCTAGTGAGGGACCCCATCCTGCAGGCGCAGAGATGTGTCCAGAGCCAGTCTTGGAGACTGAGGCCTCACCTTGTGCAGGTTTTTCCAACAGAAATGGACTTTTTGTTTTTGTTTTTCTCCTGTAGCTATTTGCACAGGCACTACCAAGACATGTTTCTCATTGAACTCTTAGTGCACCTTGTGTTTCTTTTAAGAGGGAATAAAAAACTCCAATGCCAAGTCCGTGCTCAGCTTTTGGCTTTGCTGGATTTTGTGCTGTGCTTTGGGCGATGTGTTCCCTGGTGAAACCATAAGATGCCATGCTGAATTTTCAGATTTTCGTCATTAATTCGAGAGGAATTCATATTTCCTCTGTCTCCCCTAGTGAGCTGCTTGGATTGGACTTAATCTAAATCTCTCAAAGCAATGCTCCTGCAAGAAGCTGGAAATGTCAACATCGTTGTATAGAATATGGGGCTGGTAACATGAGTGAGAGGGCACATGGTTCAAGATAACCAGTTTATGCAAAATGGGTGGATTTTGCTACTGAGAATCTGTGGACTGTAATGATCAGAGAAATATGGAAATGTTGGCGGGGCTTTATAATAATGGGTGCTAATTAAGGTGAAGTGGATTTGGGTGGCAGGGAGTAATCCAAGATTACAATAGTAAGGTTTTTTTAAAATAGCCCCGGCTATTTGGGAGGGCAGCAGAGCTCCTTGTTACAGGGCTTAAAACAGCCTCTCCACGGGATTGTGGCATGCAGCGTTCACCCTTGCCTGGTTATTTCACAAGAGCTTGGTACAGCTAAGACATGAAATACATGAATAATTTCAAGGGTACAAGCTGGCCTGCGTGCTGTAAAGCACCTTCTCGCTAGGATAAAAATGCTGTTATATTGATGCGCCTGGATAATTGCTTTGCTGAAGGTCTCGATGGAGCTGGCTCTGGGAAGGGACGTTTTTTCCCGTTATGGCTATTCCTGCATTGTACGTTTTGGAGTTGTGAGAACAGCCCGGTGGAGCCGCCACCGGTTAGATAGTCCTGCCTGGGCTGGTGGGCTGGGAGGTACTGGGAGAACGCTACTGGGAATGAACTCTTGCAGCTCTGGGATTGGGACCAAGAGTCACAGCCTGGACTTCAGGACCCCGGTTCTTTCCCACCAGCTCCAGGTTTTTGGGCAGGAGCAGACGTGCGGAGCCAGGCACGTTTCTGCTCGTGCTTCTTGGCTTTTCCTTTCTTGTAAGGCTTCACCGGTCTTTTTTTTCAGCACTGACCGTGCAGCAAAGCGCTGGACTTAGCACACACAGTGCTTCAGGCACCTGGCTCCTTGGGAAATGGTGGTTATGAAATGTTTTGCAGGAGCTTGTCGTCGTTAAAGGCGATTTGGCAATGCGTAGCTCGAAAGGCTGCGCTCGTGGGCAGCCCAGCCTTGTGCTGGAGACCGGCGAGCCTTAGGACTCACCTTAGCCAATGTCAATAGAAATGAAACTACTTAAATACACAGTTAAAATATGTTGTTATGTTAGCATGTGGACCTCCGTGCAAGATGGCTCTTTAACTGTAGCCATTAAAGGACCCCCATGGAAGAGGTAGAGGAGGCTGGTAAAAAAAAAATTTCCAGTCTTAACCTCTTGTTTGCTGCCAAGTGGATTTTGGGCTGAGGTGAAAGGTACCTGGTTTGGGGGTATTTCTATCCAAAATCTTGTAGACAGTAAGAAGAAATGGGTTAGAAAGGTGCTGCGTCCTTCCTTTCAGGTGATGAAATCCATCGGCCCCATCGGCTGGCTTTTCTCTTCCGTGCTTTCACGCGCGGTGCCCGAGCCATGGTAGTAGAGGAGTTGTTCCCCATGGCTAGCCCATCACCGTGGTTCAGATCGGCCGTCTTCCTGGGCTTTTTCCAGATGATCCGGGAACTTGAGTAGTTCATAAAAGGAGCAAGTAGCCAAACGGACCATTAAAAGGAGCTTGTGGAAAAGCCCAATATATTTTATGAAGAAAGAAATGGATCCTCTAACGCGAGGGTTGTGTCTTGTAAAATTTTGCAGGGCTGCAGGTCTGGCTGTCTGCTCCAGCCGCTCTCTTTGAGTGCATGCAGTAACTGTCTAAGCTTTCTTTTTGGCCTGAGCTCTTCTGAATTTGGGGTGAAATCCTGGCCCTGGGGAAGTCACTGGGAGACGTGCCACGAATTTCCCAGGGACCTGGAAAGCGATCTTCAGTGCAAGACCTGTGATGACAGCCTTCGAATAAAAAACACCTGGCCTTTGAGGGGCATTTTAAGGCAAGGTGAAATGCAGCTTTACATCTTCTTAATGCTCTTCGACGGGAACAACTGCAGCTAGAAGGCCAAAGTTTGGCTTGACTGTGGTTCTCGCTGGGAAATGCCTTTGTGCGATCCAGGAAGAGTTAAGCCATTTGGATTTGGGCAGTGGGATGAGTTTGCAGCAGCGGGATGGTGCACGCACACGTGGCGTTTCTAACCATGGTAACCTAACGAGTGAAATGTCAGCCCGGCACAGAGGGCGAGCGCAAGGCTGATCAATGATTTACATCCCCCTCTAAGCTGTTGAACGGGCTCGAGGCAGGCGGTGGCGCAGGGAGCTGGGGTGCCCTGCTGGCACGGGTGGCTTGCATGCACCCTCCGTAGCTGCGGAGATCCCATCCCGTGCTGCCTCGAAGCTCGTTAGGATGGGGAGGCAGCAAACGAGGCAGAGCATCCCTGGAGGCTGAACCCCTTCCTACCGTCGAAGGGTCAGGCAGGGAGTTGCAGGAAAGCAGAAAACGGGGATCTCGCTACTGATTCAATACTTTATACGCCCGTGCCCAGGAAGTCTTCGACCTTGATGCTCCCTGACCTGTGAGATTTTTAACTTAAATCTTCTTTTTTTGTATTCTCCTTGTGCAGTTTGAATTTATTCCGATGGACTGCAGAGATGTGATGGTGTTCAAGCTAGGCTTGAATTTCTTAGCTGATAAAAATTTGATATCATTCTTCTGTCTTGGCCCCAAAGGGCAAAGCTGCAGAGCTCAGCTAATCTTATGAGATCCGTGTCTTTTTCATCTGACAGCTCCTGAGATCGGTTTCTGCTGCACCGGGACTTTAAAACGGGGCAAAATCGCCATTTCCAACGTGCAGTTAAAATTTGGCTTCAAATCCAATTTCTCAGCTCCTAAATGCTGAACAGAGACAAATTTTGGACTGTGTCCTCTCTGTGAAATGACGATGTGTGCCGGTGCGTGGCCCTATGCTGTGCCAGGGCTCGGGTGACCCTGACTGCAACCAATTCGAAGAGAAGGGTCCAGATTTTTAAGGAAAGGGCATTACATTTCTCAGTCACGGGAAGTCTTTATGGTTGAGGGCAGGGGGTGACCTTTGGAGATGGCTTGGTCATTCCCAGCTCTGGGGAGCTGGCTGTGCTGAGCTCGTCTCCTTGCTGGGGATGCTCAGCTCCCCGTTGGCTTCACGGGAGCACGACGGTGTCTTCTCTCGTGGATAGTGATGCTCAAAAAAATAGGCTGTGGGCCTGGATGAAGTGCTGTGCCGACCGCCATGGTTTTGGCTACCGGGCCCCTTCCTGCGAGCTTTCTCCAAGGCAGAGGTTGGGTTTTACTGCCGGAGTTTGGCTGCCGCTCTTGCTTTCCCCACAGCCACCTTTTGAGGGGATCGATGGTTGGTTTTGGCAGGAGCTGTTTTATTTCTTGCTTGCGAACATAGTGGTCTCGGCTGTCTGCGGGTCTGCGTGAGGCTCGGTATTAGAGCTGCTTTGATGTCTGCACTGATACATCTTAAGGCAGCTCAGGATGATTTTTATGCAGTAGCCCCGAGGTGCTTGCACAGAAAAAGGTGCTTTGGAAATGTAAATTTTGTTTGAGGATAGATTTTTCTCTGCTGCTCTCTCTCAATTCAGGACGAGGCGGTAAAAATGTAGCATTTAATTAAAGTTTGTAAAGGTTTGGAAATGAATTGCTATAAACATAAAAGACATAATCAAATGCCTACCTAATCCCCACCTTAAGGGCACATTAAATGCAGGAAGAATATAATGTGTCGGAGACTAGGATTGAAAAGCGATGAGGATTTGGGAGCAGATCTTTTATAGCTGGAGCTTCTAAATTATTTTACTTCAGGCTTAGGGATTTAAATATCTACATATTCCAGATAAACATGGAGCAGCCCAATTCTCAGTCGGCGCAGCCGGCATCATTCTACCAAGACATTTTAGCTACAAATCCGTACAGCACGGCCTCGTGATGTGTGTTACAGCCCTGTGTCTTGTCCTGATGGTGGATGGGATGGGAATCAGCCCTCAGTTTATCACCGAGTCGAGGACTTCTGCTTCTCCGAAGTCGATAGCTATTCAGACCAAAGCGCCTGAGACTTTTCCGTTATTGGAAGAGAACAAGATGAAGAAGGGGATGTAGCATTGCGCAGTGTCAGCCTGGGAGCTGGGCTTCCCCGGCTGCGGAGCTGCCTTCTGCCATCTCCAGCTTCAATTTAAAAAAAAAAAAAAAATTCAAATAAATAAAACAGTAAATAAAATTAAATAAAATTGAAACAATTTTTTATCCTGAAAAACTCAGATGGCAGGAACCAAATGCTGTTATCTCTCTGGGTCTCAAGAGAAATAAAATCTGGGCGCCTTGCAGCTGCCTGGCTCCATCACCATCTCCCCGCCATCCCCCCCCGTATCCCCTGGAGCCAGGTGACCCGAAGAGCTGGTGGTTTGACGGGGAAAATCAGCTCCAGCAGCACGTTATCAGCAGGACCACGCCATGGTTTTGTTGTGCAATTAGTGATATTTGCCTTTGTTCAGTTTTGGGTAGAAACCAGACTGCGTTCTGTGGTCTGGCTGGGATTCCTGTTGTTTAAGGCATTGTGATTCCTGTTGTTTAAGGCATTGTGATTCGAATGGAAATTGGGAATATTTCTCTTGGTGGAAAAAGAGCAGCGAGGTGTCACCAAAAACCCCAGCAAGACCTGCATGTCTCAGAGCTTTGCTGGGATGGTGGCAGCAGTGGGTTGCTTTCTTTGGGACCAAGGCCTGGAGAGATGGGGAAGGGCTGCCGGGAGAGGACTCGCACGGGCACTGGTGGTGGTGGTGGCAATGGTGACAACGCTTGGAGGAGCAGAGGTGGTGGCAGGGGATTGCCCTTACTGGTAGCATCAGGGAAAGGGCAATGTGAAGCAGCAAAGGATTAAATCATCCTCTAAAAGGCAAGGGGAGGAAAAGAGCCTGGGCAGAAGGGAAGGGGACGAAACACCTGGTGACAGAGCCGAAAGGTGTCCAGTTAAGGGTAAAATTAGTCCCATGTCTTATGCTGCAGGGCCCCATGGAAACGGGGAGGGCTTGCTTTTTCTGTTGAATCGGGCTCTACGCCAGGTGAAAGAAAACATTTTCCCAACACCAAATGGAAAAATGCAAGGCAGACGTCTTAAATGAACTGTTAAAGGAATAGAGCTGTGAAAAGAGAATGTTTGCTGAGCACTGGGGTTATGCATTTAACAGATTTTTTGACTATATGCGACCTTTGCAGTTTGTAGACAGCGAAATCTGCTGCAGAAACTCAAGTTGTACTAAAGGCTGAAGGCAAATGTCGGGCTATCATCACTGTTCCTGGGCTGGGCTTTGCTCAGGACAAATGGACAGTGTCTCACTGTCCCCCCCCAAAATCTTCCTGCATTTTTCCTTTCCCCCCTAGCCCTCTCCCCTCTCTTTCTACAGATCATTGGCAGCTCTGCTTGTGCTTTAAAATAGCCCAGGCTAAAAAGTGCGATTTGCGTTTCAGCGATTTTTTGATTACACCCACGTCCTATATTTATTGCCGTTTAAATCGTCTGTGTTAGCTTGAGATGTGTTTCTTTGGAGCAAGGAGAAAAAAAACTTGACTCTGTTGCTAACTGTTGCTAAGGGAAAGAAGATATTTATTCATCAGGGCACTTCTTCAGTACTGCGAGGCTGGTAGCCATGGAGGAGGAGTGTAAGGAAAAGAAACGGTTATGTATTTAAACTCTTTCTGTTATTGTTGTTGGACTCTTGCCATATCTACTGATGGTCAGCAGATGTCTTTTCTTCCCCTCCCAACGTTGTGCATCTCGGATTAGAGGTGCAGCTCGGGTTATGGTGTGGGGCAGCTGCTCCCCCGAGCTTGGTGTGAAACCCGGGGGGTCCCTGGAGGGATCTGCGGGGCTTTGGTGGGTCCCCGGTCCCACGGTTGTTATGAGGCTCCCGTGTTTTGTAGCTATTTCCCCTGAACCTCTCCAAAGAGCATTTCTAGTCCTTGGCTTCAGCATGTCCTTTTGAAAAATCCCCATCAAATCAAAGACTTGGAGAGCCAAAAATGATGCACATCGCTGCGTTCCTTCCCCCAGCTACTGCTGCCGGGGGACGTGCGGCAATGCCATTAGTTGGCTGTCGCCAAGGTAAGAGGTTTTCCTCTCAGCTGTCATAGCAACAAGAAAATATTGTTTTGACGGAGATCAAATTAAAAATTAAATTTGTCTTTTTCCTGGTAAGCGAATTGCTCACTTGTGAAAAATATAAATCACTTTGATCGGGGTAGATATCTTTCTAAGCGCCTCTGTGGGTTTCTGAAGTGGATTTTGCAGATGCCTCATGCCATGTTATGTCCCTGCTGGGTTTACATCAAGTGTCCCGTGAATTTGAGCTTTATTTAATGTTAGGCTAAGTTTGAAAGCTTCCGTGGCAGAACTTCCTTGGTGCTTGTAACCTGCTAAAGCTTTTGTGGGGGGGAAACAGGTCTGGCGAGTGTCTGGAAGCAAAAGGGATGACTACTCAAATGTAGTGTTTCTATTCTTTCTACTAAAAAACCAAACCAACAGTAATTTGGTGGTTTACGAGATGCTCTGGTTCTTGGAATGTGAAGCTGAGCACAACCTGAGAGCGGAGAAGAGGAGGTGAGTCACGTAAACGGGAGGGTTTGCGGCCGCGCCGGGAAGAGGAGAACAGCCTGGACGTCTCTCTGATGCTCTCCCACACCCAAAGTATTTCCAGCTCAGGGACTTTCCAAGCCAGGCGTGATTTCTAGGTATTCGACATCCCCTGGTGCCTTTCTGTCCCGTGAGTTGTCCATTCTCCCTTTGAGCCCACATGAACTTTTGGCATCTGCAGCATCACTTGCCGTGGCTCAGTGACCCTCCATGGGGGACCACCTCGCTTGGGTTGCTTTGAACCTGGTTGGCTTCCTTTGGCGAGGTGACACCATCCTCAGCCTGCAGGTGGGGAAAATCCTTCCCTCAGGTGGGGAAACTGAGGAATGAGAGGGAAGGACCTTCCCAGGCTGCTCACAGGTCCGTGCCAGCCCTGGGGCTGCACTGATGGCCACGTTTCTTCTCAAAGCAGCACATGGAAGCTCGAGCAAGTCCCTTTTGTGTCCCTTTTGGCTTACAGTATAGTAACGGTGGCAGATTTACTGCAGCCAAAGTGATTCTCTCATCGGTTTATCTGTAACCAAGATTCTTAATTGATAGGGAAAAAGCTTTTTGGTTGAAGGCAAAGTGAAAAAAGGAAAGGGTTTTTCCTGGAAAGTGTTTAAAAGTCACAGGTGTTCTTCAGCAGAGGTGAACAACCCCCTGTCCAACATTGTGCAAATAATTATTTCTGGTTTTTTTCAAGAGACATCCTGTTAGCACGGATGGTTTGTGGATGTAACCAGGCTTTTTGACTGCATAAACAGCTCTGGCCTGACATCTGGCACTGGAGCACGACGTAACGAGGGCTGCATGGTGCTTTGATTGGAAATGATCTCCCAAACTTTGGTGACAGATGGAGGCCAGGAGCTCCCTCCAGATTACGTGGGGTGCACAAAGTCTATCTGTGGGCAAGAGGGGCCATCCTGTCAGCCAGTGTCCCTCGAGCTGCTATCTAGACAGGCTTTGGCACTGGGTTGCCAGAAGTGGGAAGAGAAGGAGAAGCCACCCAGAAAACCACCAGGTCCACATTTCCCAAAGTGACTTCTGGGCTTTTGGTCATCTCAGCTTTCCAAGTGTCCAGCTCTTGGTTCAGAAGTGGTGGCTTTTTGTCATCAGCTTCTATTTTTATTCTTTTTCTTCTACCCTGCCACTCTGCAAAGGGCTCGGTCCCTGGGGACACGCTGCTGCTCTGCGGGAGATGCTGCGGCCCCGGGAACCCTTAAACCCCACATCCTGTGTGCCTGCCACAATGTCTCCAAGAAAGGAGGACAAAAGAAAAAGGACTTGTTTGTTCGAAATGTCAGTGTTGAAATTATAACGGAAAATTCCCTTTTTTCCCCGTGGAAATCCGCACACAAAGCTGTTTCCAGCCAGCTCCTTTCTTAAGCACTCACTATTGATTTGTGAAATCAAATCGGGCTCAGGCAACGCCGTCGTTATCTGCCACAAGCTGATGGAGAAAGTCAATGCCAACATTGATTTCCCGTTGCACGTGGCTTTCATGGAGTTCATGCCAGACTGCAAGTGGCGTGACACCGAGACCGTATCCGTGTGGTCAGTTATCACCCGCTTTCATTAAAATCCTCCTTCTTTTCCCCAAACTCAGGGCCGCAGCCATGCTGGCAGACGGGCAGCTGCCTGCAGGCAGTGATGCTGTCGGGCACCGGCCTCTCCGCACCAGCAGGCGTTCGTTGTGCATTTTATTTTTCTCATGTGTTCATCTTCAGCATTACAGACATGTATGTGCAGAGCAGTGCTGGCGTGCTGATGAGGATTATTATATTGCTGGGGTTGTTTTTTTTTTTTTTCTTCTCCTCCTATATTTGAAAAAGCAACACAAAATTGCATATATAAACGGCAACATCTGTTACGGAAGCCTGGCCCAGGCAAATTACTGCTTTAGAAAGTCGTCGCAGATACTAGTGT
Source organism: Egretta garzetta (assembly GCF_000687185.1). Classification (NCBI taxonomy): domain Eukaryota; kingdom Metazoa; phylum Chordata; class Aves; order Pelecaniformes; family Ardeidae; genus Egretta; species Egretta garzetta. The sequence continues at coordinate 1,733,503 of NW_009258661.1, forward strand.
GATTCACTTTCAGGCTTGCCAGAGTCACATCATATCCATGGCGCTTTATTCCAGCTACGATAGGTGTGTCTTTTTTTCTTTTACACCCACACCAAATTCTTAAAATAAGAGCTCTGTAAAAGGAAAAAATAACTTGAGTTTATTTTCCTCTGGAGTCCACGGGGCCCTGGAAGTTATGATTAGAGGTGAAGTCATCACAGAGGAGGCTGTAACCCTTGGGGAAGGGTGTGGGCGATGATGCTCTGCAGAAAGAGCAGTGGTGGTGGTGTCCCAGGGCAAGGGGACGTGGGCACCGGAGGGAAGGGTGGAGAAGTCCCCGTCTGCCCCGTGCCTGTGATTTTGGCCAGATGGAGATGGGGCGTTTCAGTGCGCATCCCTCCCTCCGGCACGGCGTCTGTCTGGCAGAACGGATCTGTCCTGAGCGCTGCTGAGCTCCACCACGTCTGCAGCACCGTCCCTTTGCTGGCTTGCAGTGCCCAGACCACAGCAACAGCTGGAATGGAGCTATTCTTTTTTTTTTTTTATTTCACATAAAATGGAGTTGGATCCTCGTTACCGTGGAAACCAGCAGCCCTAATTATAAGGAGTTTGATTCACTGGATGTAAAAAGCTATAATTCTTTTTCTCTTATAAAAACAGAAATGGAAAAGACATATCATAAAATGATAACCCCATACCTGATGCGAGGTTAATCTTGAGTGTTTTCCTTACGAGTGGTGTCCCAGGAATATAGAAAATACTCGCATTTCTGCCTCTGTAATGGTGAGCCAGGCTGGGATCAGCAATACCATCCTTTGCTGCCCATTACTTGTGCTGAACCACAACTGCCTTCAGGCTAACACTGAAAACAAATCAAAGTCATTGAATTCTGTATGATTTCCTTTTTTTTTTTTGCCCTTGCATCACATGCAGCATGAAGAGAGGAGATAAAGCCAGAGGGCAAAGGTGAAAATATCTCCTGCCGGGAACTCCGGATTGCAGCCAGGAAAAGAGCTCAGCACCTCTCATGCGGGAAGGACTAAAATCTGTGCAGGGCCCATGAATAGCCCCATTGAGCAGCTGCTGGGCTGGAAGTTAAGCGGTGGCTTAAGTGTTTTGCCAGATCTGCTGGAATTTGCTCGTTTTGCAGACAGCGGTGAAGCAGCATTACAGTTTACATCAAAACAGGATGCGAGTCGATATGTAAATGCTGTGTAAGAGTGCTCTGTGTGTGCAAAGTGGCCTTTGCAAGTGGTCTCAGAGTTCATCCTCCCCATCACTTTGAGGGAAATCAGCTGAAAGCTGTAAAAATTGGGGAGTGTTTTCTGTCTTGGTGGCTTTCTGGTTTCTTTTTCTTTAAACAGACGGCGAGGGGATCGGCCCACGCGGGTCAGAGCATCGGTTGTATTTGGGTCAGGAGGGTTACCGGGGGGGCAGAGATTTGCACATGGAATTGATTATTTTGTTCCATTTTTAGAATGTGCTTACTGTGGTTTAAAACTCAAATTCGTCTCGTAACACAGATACTTCAATCCTGGCCTGGGACCGTAGCTAAGAGGAGAGCATTTAATACTTGCTAAATCCCTATTTCAAATAAACATGTGAGAGAGTGGCTTTCTGGTTTATTGGTGAAGAAACAAAGCTGATATTTTAGAATATATCCAATTAAATTCTGCAGAGTGGGCTTTCACGTGAAGAAAAATACATTTAGGGCCGTGTCCCTCCAAGCATGAAAAGCAAGGACTGTTGAGGGGGTGTTTCGGTGTAGCTTCATCCACGCTTGTGACAAGGGCTTTTCCTAGCCCTGAGTATGGTTGCTCATGAGTTGGGAGCTCATCTTCCACCTGGGAATGTCTGGCATGTTCTTGTGGTACGGCTTCATGAAGGAGCAAGGCTTGTTGCGTTAGGTTTACAGTTGGACTTGATGATCTTAGGGTGTCTTTTCCAACCTAAATGTCTCTGTGATTGCCAGCCTTGGTTGGGTCAATATCCGCATTGTATGGATGAGGAACCAAGCTGTGAAGGGTCGGAGGGCCAGAGGAGCCCAGCTGCTTCGGCGGGGGAAGCCTGGGCTGCTCTGAGGTCTCTCTCCATGGACTGCACCTCGTGGAGGTGCAGGCATCCCTCCGGCTGGGTGGGACACACCGGTCCCTCATCAGGATGCTCCTCCGGTGGGGCGAGCGGCTCTGAACAACCCGGGCAGAGGGGCTGCTTTTGTGCGGAAATGCCCTTCTAGCCACACCAGCCCAAGCGTGGTCAGTCTGATGCATTACTGCACTTTGCTTTTGCGGGGATGATCAGCGCTGTTGGACACTCTCCTAAGGCCTGGGGGAATAATTAGGGAGCAGGGGGAGGCAAACGGCATTCCCATTTGCAGGAGTGGAATGGATGCCCGCACCTTGTGTGCGTGCAAATGGGATGAGGGAGCTGGAGACCCTGGGGATGCTCATTCTGCAGATGGTTTCCAGCTAATGGTGTCCTGATATCCGTGATTATGTGGCAAATTGTGTGCTTACAGTTGCATACACGGATGGTTTATCAGAGGCAGCAGAGCCTACTTCTGTGCTTAATATTAGGCGTCTGTTTAAGTACGTTGTTGAACTGTAGCAAAAGCAGCTAACCCCAGCCAGGGCTTCAACTGGGCTTTTTCTGGACTGAAAGAATTTTTCTGCCTTAAAAATGCCTTGGGATTTTTACAAGACATCCATCTCTGGTTTTAAAAACCCGTCACCATGGTATAGCATATCAATGTCTGACAGCTGTGACCAGGTAAGAATTACGGTGTCTTGAACAGAATTTATTAAACCACAAATTACCTTTTGCCTATTGAAAATTAAAACAGCGCTAGTGGGTTTGGGCTAATACAAAGGAATCACAGTACTTCTTTCATTTAGCAGTCACCATGTGACTGATATAATTTTTTACTGTACATGCACACCCCCCCAATGTTTGGAATGCATAAATATATATTGGGCATTAAAAAAATTATAAAAACCATTAGGTAAGAATAGCACGTTAAAATGTATTTTACATGTTTTTCTTAGGCTCAGTTAGCCATATGTTAAAATAAACTTTAGCAATGGCAACAATTCTTGTTTGAGATTATATCTTAATAAAATAGTATGTGGGTGGTAAATACAAGCAGATATGTTTCTGCACAGGAATCGGGATTCAGCGATTTAATACGATGTTTATCTAAACCATCCCCACTGAGCAGCTTCCACCTGCATCCCCTGGGTTAGGATGTGGTCCCATTCCCACCGGAGCCAGCGGGACATCTCTAGTGGGGTCAGTGGGCTGTGCCTGCCCATGGGGTGGATGGACCATGGGGCGAGCTGGACAGCCAGTGCTCCAGGAGCGTGGCATGGGGCTGCTTCCTCCGAGAGCATCTGTAGAGCTCCTGCATCTCCCAAAACCCTTGGTAGATGTGGTACTGGGAGAGCAGGCAGGACCTGCAGGGCTCAGTGCATGAAAAAGGCTGTTGGCACACAGTCAGGGCTGGATGTAGACCCTGGGAGCATCTAACCCTGTTCTCCGGTGTGACATGGCTAAGGGCTGGAATGGGGAGGATGCCAGGCAGGCTGGGTGCTTTAGGCTTTTTTCCACATGCTGACACAACATCCAGAGCTTGTACTGGTGGAGACAACCAAGGAAAGTGTTCCCATCCACGCACACACAGCCTTGTGGTGTGGATGGTGGGGACCATAGGAGCTTCATGTGCCAGGAGCTGGCAGTGGGTGGTGGAGGGATAATGAATGACAGGGCGAGACAGACAAAGGCTAATTTGCTTTCACACACGCCAAACAAATCCCAAACCGGATCCAGTTCCTCCTCTGCCCAGTCCAAAGGCCCTGGTGTGCTGTAACGCCTGTGGGCACAAGCGGGGCTGGCCCAGCGTTCCCCTCCATCCCCGCTCTGCAGCACAAGGATGTCCTGCCGGCTGCCAGAGGGAGCGAAGACCATTGGGTTCATCTCCTGCTTGCTTCAATTACACCAGCCAGGAGTAGGTCCCATGGTACTTTGGCAAATTTGTTGCTTCCTGATGCTGTTTCACCACTGCTTGTTCCTCATGGAGATCGTTCTTCTTACCGCAAACAGGTTTCCCAGCACTGAGTAGCTCAGGGTCTTGACGTATATGGGAAATCCATGCTTTAGTGTGTTTGTGTGATGTTTAGCATTGTGTGCCTGTGTGTGTATGTGCATCCCTATGTGCCTGAGCACCCCACAGGGTACCAAAGTTTTCTTGACCCTTGCAGGTGGTGGGTTGGGAGCATGGAGAGTTAGCTGGGGAACCGGCAGCCTTAGGACTCTCCGGTATACGGACTGCAGTGTGCTCTTCTGCAGATGTTTCAGCACATGGCAGTTGATGTTTTTCAGATGACACTTAATTTTCAGGGGTTGGGTGACGGTGGGGTGCTGGCAGAGGAGCCTGGTGCCCAGCACTTTGTGATCACTGCTTCACGCATTCTGCTTATCTGTCTCTGTAAGCCTGAGCCACCCTCTGCCCATTTTAATAACCTCTTACTTTTCTGTTCAAGACTTCACAGAGCTGTGGATGAAACTGTTGTTTCTGGATTTTTATTTTTTTTAAGCAGGAGAAAATCAAGGTCAGCTGCACACTGAATTTTATTAAGGGTGTCTGGAAACCACATCAAATGGTAACACGAGTGTGATGATGAATGCTGGGAAGTTCATCTCCCAACCTGATGCAGATGGTCCACTCCCTATTTACATTTTGAGGGAATCGTTTCATGTTGTATCGCTCTGGTCACTTCTGCTAATGCGGTGAAGGCCAGGGCTGCACTTTCATGGTGTGCCCATGCGTGGTTGTGTTGTTTTTAAATTGCCTTGCCTTGCTGCTGGCTTTCTTGTTGGCGAGCGGCAAAGAGAGGAGAACACCCGTGGATGTGGTGTTTCAGCCTTTCAACTCGTTCTACCCTTGAATAAACAGGGATTTGCGTTTTGATGGTGCTTTTTCCCCGAACTCCAGGATCTGCAGTAAATTGCATTTTCACCTGTAAGGTTCTGCTGCTTTCTCCCTGTTGTGATACTGGTGTAGTGAGATGCAATGCAGCAGTCAATGAACAGCTAAGTCTGCATTACAGACAGACAGCGATGTCCTGATGTCACCGTCACCAGTCTAAGGGCCAGCAAGGGGACTGGCTCCACCTGGGGTCAGTTTGGGGTGTGTGCCCTCGCCTCCCGTGGTGCCCCAGCCCCTCCGGCTCCCACCCACCATCAGACCCATCCCTGTGCTGTTTATCTTCACTGCTGATCATTTACTTCACTTTGCATTTATTTAGGATTTAGCTCCCGCAGCCTGTTTTAATTGGTGGGGCTGCAGCGTTGTTGTGCTAAACTCGAGACAGATGGTGCTTAAAGGGGGACCACACACCGAGACCCGCAGCGATGGTGCTGGCCGGGATGGCCGAGCAGGGTCCCACTTCGGTACGGGAAGGTGGGAGCTGGCGCCCAGCGCCCAGTCCGGGGAGCTTTGCTGGGCTGCTCGAAGCACGAGGCGGGGAGAGGCAAAGGGGCCGTGCTGGATGCAAGGGGAAGCATTGCCTCTCCAGCTCGCCCATCTCAATTTTTCTCACGGCACGGAGTTTTTCCTAGAAGAGCAGTGGAGAGTTTGCCAGGCCCGGCTCCGTCGCCTCAATGGGGAGCCTGTCACCGAAAAAGCCATTTTTGCTGGAAGGAAGGGGTGGGAAGGGCCCCGCAAGGCGATGGCTGGAGCCGTCCCTTCCCCTTGTAGGCAGCACAGGGAGCGGGTATGGAGCCAGGCAAAGGCTTTCTAATGAGGCAATATAATGCCTCGTTATTAAGCATTGTGGCTGGACATAATTAGCTCAGCACACCAGTTGCCATGGCACCTGGCACACGTTGGCATGAGCGCTGGGTTAGCTCTCTGCCCAAACGCTCAGCCAGTTTGTTTCATCGCTTGGAGCCCAGAGAAAGATTTCCCCGGTCCTGATCCCTAAAGAGCTTGTGGCTCCTGGGCGTGAGGAGGAGGAGGAGAGCACTGGGAGCTGAGCTGGGTGCAGAGCCCAGGGAGGGGGCACAGGGGTGATCCCCCACCAGCAGACCCCAAACCTTGTGCTCTTCTGCAGCACCCGCCCCAGGACCCCGCCGAGGGTCGCACTTCCAACGCGACGCACGTGGCGGTACCGGTGCTCAGATAACCATCGTATCCGCCTGTCTCCCTGCGCTCTGCCAGCTTTTCCCGTGGGTGGCCTGCGGGCGAGGAGGGTGCAATCCTGGTGCCAGCGGGGTAAGGCTCCCCACGGTGCTCACAGGGCTCTCTTAGAAGATCCTGGTCCAAAGTGAAAGGGAGGAGCGCTCCTAACCGCTTTTGCTTTTTTGGGTTATGCCTTGCGACCAAATATGATAAACCTCTTCTCTCCTAAAGAGGATTATGAGGTCTCAAGGGTAGGGATATCTGGGCACGTGTTTGTATGGCGCCTGCTTCGCAGCTGGGCTTTCTCCTCCGGTGTAGATGCCCTCCCTTCAGCCTGTGCGTCAGCTGTGGGAGATGTAGGGCAGAGCATCCTGAAGCAATGGTCTTGCAACCAAAAATGTGCCTTGGTGACCTCAGGGTGTGCACGACAGTCTGTGATTCACAGGAGCCCTCTAATGAGATTAGAGATTTGCCCACCCGAATGTCTCGAGACCTCTAAAAAAGGAAGAAGCCACTGACAAACAGGCCTGTCCTCTCTTGTCCGTTCCCGCAGGCGGGCAGTAAGCCTGGTGGTCAGTGGTTTTGTGAGCTGCCAGGCAAGCCAATAAAATGTGCTGACGGTGTGAAAGCGCAGGGTTTGTGCAAAGGCTTTCTCGTCTCCCATGTGGAAATTGGTTTGCAAGTAGAAACAAGGAACCTGGGAATGGTTCTGCAATTAGAAACTCATCTGTCTGTGACTCCGGTGGGATAAAGAAGCTTCACACCTTACTTAGAGTAAATGGCAAGGTAACAAATGCTGGGATCCTGGCAGCTGGATTAAGGGTGATTATCATGGGGTTTTAGGAGAATTAACATGGCAGTAAAATCAAAAAGAAACCCTGGGAAACAGTAAGAAGCGCGACAGGAGAAGACCCGTCCTGTCCATCTTCCTAAAGGCTGTGCGCTCGCAAGTGCTTGGTCTGGTCTTGGGAAGTGGGAGCGGGTCCAGGGCTGTGAACCTCCAATACACGGTTGTGATGGGAAAGGCAGAATGAGATGTCTCAGGGTGTAATTTGCCCAGTACGAAATAAAATGTGATCCCGGGTTGTTGGCTGCGCTGCAGCCGGGATGCTATTACGTGCATTTTTATGAGGCATTTTATCTAGAAGTGTTTTTTCTCTCGAGGACCCTTTAAGTTGATTTTCCACATCAACTTATTTTCATAATTGCATCATGTTTACCGATTCTGGCTCATGAACTTGTAACATCTGAATGTTGTAACTGCGAGGCAGCCAGCCTTTCTGGGGAGACTGCATTGGATAAATACAGTACAGAGGAACAGATACAGTCAATTAATTAGCTTGCGCTCAGCCTCAGTAACGAAGTGACTCATGGGGTGTTCATCCAGGGAGTTGCACCCTACTTTGGGCTCTGCCCAGGGGCAGGTAGAGAAGAGGCTACCTTATTTCCATCGGCTGCAAAGTCAGCTGGCGTGGAAGATGAAAAGCAGCAAACTGGAGCCGATGTTCAAAGCTGAAGTCTGAGATCTCTAAATAGGAAATACAAATAAACAGGAAAAACATAGACACACACAAAAGCTCTTTATTGAAATATTTGCTAAACAGAAGTAGGTGAATATTTGAAAGAGTTTGGCGTCATTAGTGAAGTAAACAGGGATTAGACAGGATTTGAAATAGTTTTTCCTATGGAATTTTCTTTTTGGTACCAAACTTGTATCACTTGCCTGGTCAGTCATTCAGGGAGTACCATTTTACTGGGGAATATTCTTTTTCATCACCTCTGCAGCTGATCCGTGGTACAAATCGCTTGCCATAATATTTTAGCTGTCTTTTCACTTGACTCCTCTTGCAAGGCTTTATCTGATCCTGGGATAAAATGGTGACGCAAAGCAAAAAGCTGTCCCAACTTCGCCACAATCTGATGTTTCCACTCAGAAAAACGTGCCTTTTTAGAACCGGTTGGGACTTGCAGAAAATGGCTTTGTGGTTTTGGGTGGCTTGTGGTGCACGGCGAGCCTCGGCTGGCATGGCACGGCGCTTAGAGCTCCGGCAGCTCCCTGGTAGCAAGCTGGGGTTCCCTCTGATTTATACCCCATCAAACCTTCCCACGTTTCTCAGATTTTCAGCCAAAATGTGAGTGCAAAGCTTCACAGGCCTGGGTTCAGGCATTGCACTTTGTGCCTGCCGTTAATAAACGGTATTTACATAAGTGAGAGGGTGGAGTATTGCTTACAGCCCTCGTTTGGTGTAGAGTAGCTCTCCAGCGATAAACTGTTTATATCGAAGAGGAAAATAATGTTTAAATGAAACAGATAAGCAAATAGCTGGGTTTGGCAAACAGATGCGAGAAACGGAGTAGGAGTCAAAGCCTGGAGTTGTAATAATAAGTACAATAGTTTCCTGGCTGTTCAGTGTCCTGGTTCCCCTCTGCCTCTGATCCGGCATCCATGGATGGGAGGAGCGGGGACTTGGGTGACCTGCCCCACGGGAACCCAAGGGGGCTTCTGCTGGGAATTTCGACCCATGATGAACGTTTCTTTAAATCACTGGCGAGCAGGAGATTTTTCAACAGCTTTGGGAACAATATGTCAATGGCAACTAAACAAGTTTTTAACAACGTTTACAGAAGGGTGGAGAACAGCATTTTTCTCCCAAGATCAATTCCTTGCAACACACAAGTGCCAATTTGCACCAGGATGCTTCGCCAACATGATTTATTACCGGCCTTGTTATTATATGGGCTTTCTAAATGATTTTTTATTAATTCCAAGCGTGCGTTTGGTCCCTTTCAAAGAGCAAAGGAAAGACCCAAGTCCGACAGTTTGATAGTTTGATGTATTTATTGGGATCCGTGTACTCTGATTGTCGCCCCCTCCAGCTCCGCTGTGGGTTTGTTTACTCCAAACAGGGGTTTATGTACTGCACATGGAAGTACTAGAAAAGTTAAAAACAGCTTTAAATTTGTTTTCTTTGCTGTCTGAGCTCCAGCCTCGCAATCCGTCCCAGCCATCAAGAGCTGGGAGAAGGATTCGGTGGGGCAAAAGCAAGGTGTGGCACTTTGCATTTAAACTCTCCTCTTCTAAGGTAGAAAGCTCCATTCTGTGTCGATAAATCAACCTATCCTCAAAAAAGGAATCTAGGTTCAAAAGAGGCACAAATTAAAGGGGAGCTGTGATAAAGTTTCCCTGGAAAAAATGTAAGCAATACATATGTGTACTGTAGATACTCTGTATGTATACATACTATTCTTTTTATTCTGTTTTATTTAAAAAGAGAGCTTTTCACAATCTCTGTTTACGAGTGGTACGGTCCCATCTGGAAACCATTCTTTCAGACATGCATCCTACACAATAGATCACTATTTTGCTGTTTAATATGAGTCCAGTTCCCCTGAGCATACAGTATATCCAGGCATTGGATGTATTTCTTATCATCTATATTGCTTCATTAATACTGCACAAACGGACCCCGTAGCTGTTGCAGCCGCTTTTGTGTGGTTGGTGTCATCTCTTGCAGCCAAAGGAAAGCACGTGCCAAGGAACTGAGGTCGCGAATCTGGGCATGCAACATGCTTATGGGGCTGTCAACCACCATCGACTAATTAAAGTTGGACTCCCATTTTCTAACCCTCTGACCTGACAGATTGCTGGAGGTTTTTGTTTTGCTGGGTTTTTTTTTTATTAAAAAAAAAAAAAAAATCAAAATAAGCCTCAGGTTGAGAAGTCTGAAGGAAAACGTCCTTTTGTGATGGCTGAAGACGGGTTTGCCAGCCTGCAGGGTTGCTGTGTGCTGTCCGTGCAGAACATGACCGTGTGCTTAATTTGAGGTGCTCACCTGGGCATCCATGGCACTACGCTGATTTAAATGAACCCCAAACAATTCTCCTTAAGTCGGGAATGACTTTTTTCCAGACATAATAAAAATGGGAATGTTTTCCACTGGAAGTGGATAGGGGAAGTTCCCAGTGCAGATCGATGTGGAAGGGAACCCCACTCCTGCTCCAGAAGGGAGAAGTAAACCCACGCGGAAAGCCGTACTGGAGCCAGGAGGAGGGTGAAGGGGCGTGTGGGCTCATCCTTGCTGGAATCCAGCAGGATTTATTACTTCAGTGAAGAAGTGTTTGAGCCTTTCTCCCGGTCTGTCTGGGAAGAGTGATGTGCGCCCAAGGAACCATAGAAACGACAAATAATAACGGCAGCACTAATGGCATGCTCTAATCAAAAGCAGACTGTTGTGGTTATATTTGAGCACTGTCATTACAAGAAACTCTGTAATGAGTATTTTTTTTTTCTTTTTTCATTTGCATCAAACAAGATTCCCTGTATTAACATTAACAGCCTCTCGTGGAGCCCAAGGTATTTACAAATTCGATGGTGCTGCTTCAGTCTTTTGGGAAGACTTGCAGTTCTTATTTGAATCACCGGAGACAGTTCTTCTAGGCAGACTGAAAGCATGAGTTGTGTGGAAAATAGCATGTGTAACCTTTGCTGTTGATGAGTGGCCTATAGTCCTGTCCCTTTGGAGACCCAGAGTATTGACATGTATATATAATATGCCTGTGTAGATATTAAAAATGTATTATATATAATATGTATATTGCCATATCGCATTGTGGTTGTGATGTCAAATGTCCAGAGCACCTGGGAAGGTAAAGATGGAGCATCCTTCTGCTGACAGCGGGTGAGGCTTTGTTTTCCTCGTTTGCTGAAACCCCTCTTGTAGGTAACTTTGGATTTTGGAAGGTGATAATTGGGTTTATTCGTAGAGTGGCATTCTTAATTGAAATGTTAGTCACCCAAAGTACTATGGTTAATTTTTTTTTTTTTGGAGGGGGAGAAAATGTGTATCTGTGTTGATGACCTGTCTAGCGCAGGAAAGGCAAATCTGCCCAGGATAAGCCGAAATGCTCTTTCAGCCCTGGTTTTAAGAAGCATTAGTGAAAACAGAGCATTACTTTAGATTGCAGACAAAACCACTGTTCATGGTGGATGGAGTCTGTCCCTAATTGCTCAGCACTGAAGCGTGGCCGTGGGCTGGCAGGGGGGGTGTACGCCTGCCTTCTCACCTTGCAGTCACGGGGGTGCTGCCAGTCAAACCTGCCACCGCTTCGTGGCCTTTTCACCTCCGTCTCCAACAGCCACTCAAAAGCAAACTGTCCGCCAGCTTCCACCTCGCATCTCCCCAAGGTGTTAGCAGGGATCATGTCTGCTCGCATCTCAGTTATACCGATGGATAATCCCACCTCACTGGTGCGAAACAGGGGTTTGAGAGCCCTTGCACCGCGAAAGTGATAGCTGAGGCTTTGGCGTTAGGTCAATAAGCTTTAAACCTAGCCAAGAACTCGAAAAAAAACCCCAAACCCTCTAATTTTGTAGCATCGTAAGCATAGTCATGGTGGTATGATAGGTTTCTGGTGGAGGCTCAGTGAAGAAGCGGTGCTATGAAGAGGGAGCCCTGTCTGGAGTAAATCACAGCAGCCAGACCTCTGGTGCCGAAGACTTGAAGAAAGCCTCCAAAAAGGGCGGGCAATGGGGTTTTGCTTGTGCCTGGGGACAGCCAGCCCTGCTGAGAGGCTGCCCAGAGGAACTGAGCTGAGGAGAAGGTAGTGCCCTGGAGAAATGCCTCCTTATTTCTCAGGACAGGTATAACGCAGTGATCCAAGTCAATTTGCTGTGGATTAAAGCGTGGAAGGACCAGGATTATTTCCTTTGCCAGAGAGCTTAGCACGCAGACAGCATGTGGTGTCCTCCAGTAAAGGACAGCAATGAATGTGTAAGGAAATGTTACAAGTATTTTAATGACTTTTCCCAGGCGTGTTTGTCCGTTTCCTGCTCTAAGTTATGTCTGATGGACCTGTAAAAGCAAGGAGGCTCAATGAAACCATAGCGGCACGGGGCTGTCTGACAGGGAAGGACAGAGCTGCCCTGAGGTTTCCAGAAATGCAATTGTGAAGCCACTTCATGATTCTTTGGTTCCAGTTAAAATTTTGTGTCCCAGCCAGCTGAGCACTGTGATCACCCTGGGGAGAGAGCAGGGCCCTGGGTTGGCGTCTGATGAACAGGGGCTTGATTTATCCCTCGGGGGATATTTCTCCAACGAGCATCCCACGCAGGAGCACCGGTGGGAGCAAGGCAGCCTGAGCTGCCATGGCCATCTGCATCCCTGTAACGTTTTGGTGGTGCATAAAAGGGGTTTGGGTTTTTTTTCCCCCCCTGTTTTGTTATTCTGTGGCCTCCCGCTTAATTTGATGGGACTGTTTCCACTTGATCAGTTCCCAGAAAAGAGTTGTTAAAGCAAAATCTCTCCTTGTTTCTACAGTGCTGTGTGATCACTCCATCTGCTAGGTCATCCCTCACCAGCTGAGACGTTGGGTCAACACCCTGGACCAGCACGTCTCTACAATTTAGCACATGTTTAAACTGGAAATGAAAATTCTCCTTTACAGGTTGAGAGAGATCTTATTTAATTCAGCATTTAGTTTTCAAGGATTCAGAGAGCTCGCAAAGTTTTGGAAGACTCAGGCTTTGTGTCAGTTTTCGTTCTCTTTTGGCATCCAGATGTTAATTACGGATGAACCAAGCAGCGATGCCGATGAGCCCGTTCCCACCCGTAAAGGCATATGAAGAATAAATGAGCATCTTGGCTGGAGCGAGCACACGCTCACGCTCCGTTTATGTGAATCCACATACCTTTGAAATTGATGCACAGATCCACATGTCACCATGATACATTCCCAATGTATTTAGCATATGTGCCGCAGGAGCTGGAAATAATAGAATCAAAGTGTAATTCAGAGTGCAGCCGTTGTCGAGCCAACTTCATTTATCATCATCTTTGTCCGTATCGTTTGCGATTTCGGCTGCGGGGCTGCCGTTGGGCAGATGATGGCCGTTCCAGTGAGGGTGCTGTTTGAGCATTTGGTTGCAGTGCAGCCATTTGGGTCAATAGCACAAACGTTTTAGCCCCTTTTTCAGAATATAGGTTTTCTGCTCTTCATGTTTATGGTGTCTTGGAAGTAGAATGTACTTTTGCACATGAATTTTTTTTGTGGAGAAGTGGTCCAAGAGTATTTGGTATTACCAAGATGTTTTTTAATGGGAAACATCACTGTAGATACAGACTCAAATTTTTATAATTGCATACCCAGTAACTACCAATTGTGTGCTCATTTAAGCAGATGCATCCCCACCCATTCCCTTCAGTTCATGTCTAATAGGACGATTTGTTTGGTCGTGAGGCTTGGAGGATTTCAATAAGGCCAATTTGCAATAAGAAATAAGGGAATAATAAATATTGCAAAGTTTGTCTGTGCTGTGTTTAAGATACAGGAGTTACTGTTTTTCCAGACGTCAGCACAACCCGGGCTGTTACACACCGGCGTGATGCTGCAGGTGATTTCTTCTGCTGCCTCTTCCTGTGTGCACAGGCACAGCCAAGGTCCGAGGCGTGCACGATTACCCACACGGTCGATGCACCTACCCCTTGGGGCGTTAAGGGACCTTGCATGAGCCCTTCTTTTTTTGTGATTAGTTGATTGAAATATTGACTTTATATCTTGTGCGCACATAGTTTTGCAACGAGGCTACTAGTTTTATACCCTTCCCTGCTCTTGAAAAGAGATTTGCAAGGTGTTAACCGTTCATCGGAGATTTACTATTGAATTCTGTGGTTGTTCAAAGTTCCCAGCAGCTGTTGGCTTCGAATCTTCCTGATACATATTGCAGAAATCACTCTCTTCTACAGTAATCATTATAGCAGGGAATGTCTTGGCCCCAACTGCTTTCTAACGCCATGCGTCACTGCTTGGGTTTGTGCGCTGGTGCACGAGCGTTTTGGCCACCTGCTGATACCTTAAATACTGTTTTGCACACAGGTGACCAGAGTCCTTTAGAAATGCTTCTAGCAGTGCCACATTTGTCATAAGACATGAAAATTCAGTCTTTGTCTATATTGTCCTTACACGTCATAGCCTTCTGTTGTGTTTTTAAAAGCCAGCTGTGCAATTCACTGTTGGGCTGTCAATAAAGATGCCCGGCGCTTTCCTGCGGTGGCTGTAGAGGTTTGGGTTGAGTGTCTCTCTGGATTTCACATGGTTTGATAAACATGCTTAGTCCATCATCCCTCCCCTCAGTTTCCTGCAGTGCTAATGGGTTGTAGGAACCTTAATAAGCAAATTCAGGCCAATCCATCAAATAACCAAGTTGAAAGACATCGCGTCTTGCTCTCACTCGGCAAACAGATGCGAGATATTAGGGCTGCGAGTCACAGACCTGTGTGAGTTTAATGGGGAGGTTCTCATCATTCCCAGGGCCTTTGCCTAGAGTTGTAAAATAAATTATCCTCAGTGATTTTAATATTTCATGAAATCTTGCAAAGTGATGGCATTCTGGGCAGATTAATACAAAAGCTATAAAATTCACATGTGCCATATGTTATGTGAGCACCAAATGGGACGCCTGGGATTCTTAACATCAATATCATTTTAATGTTGGCTTCAGCAGTGATTCATGACATACGTGTCCCTGATGAGAACCTCGATAGTGCGAGTGGCGTTACTTCAATGCGCGTGTGCTCTGTGCAACTGGTTATTTGACTGGATTTATGAAAAACCACCGTACCTGGTGTTTGCTGGCTGTTTCAGGCTGCATTAGGACTGCACAGTGATGCTCTGCCACCCCGGGCTGCAGGTGGTGGTCAAGGGCCACCGTCCCCTCCCTGTGGTACCTGCAGACCGGTGTGTGTTGGGCTCTCTCCGTAAAGTCCCATTCACTCGCAAATAGCTGGGCTAGATTACGCCAGGCGGGTGCTTTGGTGCAGACCTGAGCTCTTTGACAGCGCTGGCTTCTGTGCTAATGAGCTGTCTTGGGTTTCTGCATTAAATCCACCCATACTGTTTTCTCTTCGTGCTGCTGGCCTCCCCAGGCTCCTCTCATTTAAGCAGCCCTGTTTAAAAGCAGCAGTGCAAATATGAGCGTAGTGATCCTCTCCTGGCCCTCCTGATTCAGAACTTTATTTGGGTGTTGTTGTACCCAGTTAGCACTGTCAGGTGCTGTTTGTAAACTGACAGCATTAAACACAACTATATTTTGGATGTTCCTCGGGAATCTGTGAAAACGTCTTTAGAAAGGGGTCTGCCAACTGAGTTGGGTTTTTTTTATTATTATTATTTTTTATCTTTTGCCTTGAAAAGCCTGCTAGCGTCAAGGCGGCTTTGTGCCAGCATAATCATGGGCACCGCTTGCTACCTGGCTCTCCATTTTGCCCTGTGTCTCCTTGGATGGTCCATCTGTCCATTTATCTCAGATCCATCCATCACTTCTTAGGTCTCAGCCTGTCCCACCCAGGCTAGTTTTTGGAAGGGGAATGCTGTGAGGAGCCACCTGGGCGTTTTGGCATGCTGTGCTCCCCCGCAGCGCCCTCATCCTGCATCCCCCCGCAGTGGGTCCTGGGCCCCTGTGCTGGTGCTGGCCACGGCGAGGCGGCCAGGATAACTCCTGCCTGCAGCTGGCAGCAAAATGATGGCGCTGCTTGGTTTCGTTTGCTCACCAGAGAGCGAAACCCATCCCTGGACGTGGATTTGGGAAGGCAGGCGCCTTTCGTGCCAGCACGGCTTCCCGAATTCGCTCACTGGAGAAGGCACTGCCAGGTGTCAGGGGTGTTTTGAATGCAATAGTCTTCAGGCCCTTTTAACCTGCAGGTTATTCTGCAGCTCGCAGGATAGTTTTAAAAATCCTGTCCCAAGGGCTTTCCCGTGTGCTGGGTTTTAGCACTATTTGTGGGGAGCACAAAATTGTGTGTATCTTTTTTTCTGTGTTTTCCAATATTTAACCTAACACACTTGAAGTAGCCAGTGTTCTTCCTAAGGCACAAATACAGTTTATTTGTTAAATATTCAGTTTTCGGTTTTTCACGCTGCTGCTTTTTCTCCAAAAAAACCCCCACCCCAGGTCCCGTGCTGCAAAAAAAAAATGCAAATACGGTTATTACTTAGGAAAGAGAGGATTAGTTGGCAACTTAAGGTTCTTTAGGAATAAGCACACCAGGCGCAAGTCCTTAGCCCAGTGGAAGTGCAGTCGCTGTTAGACAGTGTTTTGTACCCTTTGCGCTCCGATTTCATAGCTCCGTAGATGCCCAGGGAAGGGCTAAGCAGAGCTCAAGCGCTGGCTGTTGGGTCTATACAAGAAGAAACAAAGCCCAGCAATCTGGGTTGGCACTAGTAGCTTACAGCCCGTCTCTTGGATACCTCTCGAGAGAAGAGTCAAAGGTTCCTGAAAGCCGTCTAATCAAGGCAATCCAGGAGCAATTAAAAGCATGCAGGTGTCTGTGCTGCAGAGTGGGTTGCGGGCATTAATAAGTAAAGCATTAAGAAGCAAACAGGAGAAAAACGCTGGGACCGGGCTTCAAAATAGAAAACATCTTAAGCGTACGGATGCGAGCATTGCCTCCCGCTGCCAAACATGCCCAAAGCCCTGTGCGAAGCCAATGCTGGAAGGTACGTGGGCACCCTGCGGCGCCTCGTTAGCTATCAGTGGGTCTTGCTCAGCCCCTGGGCATCCTCGTCCCCTGGGCATCCTTTCTAGGCAGTGGTCCCCTCCTCTTCAAGCCTCCTTGGTCCCTTTCTTGGTCCGAGACAGGAAGGCAGGAGGCACAGACAGGCAGGGTTGGGCTTTGCGATGGTGCTGCAGTGTCGCTGGTGCGGAGCATCTCCCCCAGCCTCACGGCATGCCCTGCGCTGGGCCACCCTGGCTCGGCGGGAAGCTCCTGGGGTGAATGAAGTCATTGGGAGGGCTGGGGCACGCTCACGTTTCACGTTGGCTGCGGGATAGTGGGGTATCGCTTTAAACAGGTTTTCTTGATGCGATTTCCACTCTTCCCTATCCCCTCTGGATTTCGGTCTGTCTGAGGCAGGCGGAGCAGGTTTCCCAGGAGAGGGACAGTGTGATGCTGCGCCCGTCCCATCCCTGGTGGCACGTCTGTCACCAGCTGCCTCTGCTCCCCAGCGGGGCTGACTGGTGCGGCCCCGGCGGCTGTGACATCCCGGCCTGGCGTTATCTGCCCGCGGCGCTGGAAGCCTCGTGAGCCTGAAAGAGCGGGGGGAATAAAAGAAAGATGCAGCTGGGAAAAGGGCATAGGGGCGACGCTGTGCCAAACTCGCCCAGGTTGAGCGGGGGTTCAGCCAGGACCCTGGGACAGATGCCAGCCGTGGGATAAGGATGTATGGTGGGGGTGTTGGGAGGAGACTCTCCAGCAAGCGATGGGGTTGCAGGGGGGAGAGGAGGGGGACGAGAAGGCATCCGTGGGTCAAGCAGCCCTGGCAACCCCCAGAGCTGTTGGTGTCTGCCATCCTTCCCCCGGTCCAGAGATACCAGTTTGGGTGTTCTGGTGGTGTCGCTGGGATGGCCCGTTTCCACCTGGCAGGACACTCGGGGGTTAATTCTGAGCATCCTTCCACTCTTGCAGCAGAAGGGCAGCAAGCCCTAGCAGTGTTTTGTTTTTAATATCAGTTGGCCAGTACAAGAAAAGTGATGTCAGAAACCCCATCTTTCAGTGACAATATGATTAATTCCTTCTTAAGGGGGGAAAAAAAAAAGGGTTGGGTATTTTTTCCCCTTTTTTTTGTCATTACCTAAAGATGGTCTGACAGTAAAGAACCCATGATTAATTGCACCAAAAGAAATATAATAGACACCTTTTCTTCGCATCATCTGTATTTTGTGTGATTTTGCTGTTATCTCCTTGGCTCAATGCAGAAAAATTATCTCTGAGGCCGCTGTAAGGGATGTTAACTTCCTTTTCCTTATTACAGATCGATCTTTGATATCTGCTTTTCTCTGGGAGCTCTTTTATTCCCACAAGTGATACAAACCTTCTGCTGTTTTCCATATATTGCATTTAAGTAGTTCAATACCTTTTGGAGCCTGTATGGGAACATTTAATAAAGACTTGATGATTGCCATATTTTGAAGGTTATATGATACGAGAAATTATATATTGTTTTAATAGCTGAATATATATATGGTGTTGATTTCGGATAAACCAATATTTTTCTAATAAGGCAGAGAAATGATACCTTTTTTTTTTTGTTTACATCCTCTAGAGTGTGAATATTTTTCCATCTGTGGTTTCCAGTAAAATGGATTTTCAATCTCTCTGAAATTTCTACCCAAGTCATAGCAATATTTGCTTAAGAGTAATCAGAGTATTACCCAAATCTCTGTTCAAAGCAACAGTGACCTTACCAGTGGTAAGCAATAATTGGATTATTTTCAGAGATGTAGGAAGATTCACTGTAATAACAAAAGAAGAAATACCAAATGATAACAGCACTTGTCTGCAGCACTGTAAGCTGCGGCACTTTCCGTAGGGTAGTTTAATAGCTTAGCATATGATGAATACTGAGTACGAAAGGCAGAGACTTGGGGAATAGACACTGCCTTGCAGTTTGGGGTGATGCGTGCGCTTATGTGGGGGGTGGCTCTTATTGGTTATTATTAATTAAAGTGCTTTTGTCAGGATGTGATGCTCTGTATGTATAAAACTTGCTCACCTGCCTGCAAGGCGCCTTGCAGGGAGCGCTGGGCTCGCCCTGATGGTGCAAGCAAACATGAGACCCAAAATGTCCTGGTTTGGTGGCGTCAGGGAAGGATGTGGCATTTGGTGAGGCTGTGGCGGGGTCACCTACGTGTCCTGGGTCCACCCATCCCCTCCGCTGCCCGTGGCTTGGCTGCAGTTGGGTAATGCTGATTTCTCGCCGTGGGTTTCTCAGCAGCATGGGTGCAAGTCAGCCGGGGAAGCCAGTGGGCACGGGCTGTCCTGGAGGTGCCGGAGCAGCATCCCCACGCAGCACAGGGCAGATGCCAGAGGGGTTGCTTCCGGAGAGGCTGAGCCGCTGTGAAGACAAATTGGAAGCCATTTGGAAGAGCAAATCCATACCAGCGCAGTGTCGGGCGAGCCTGATTGCCTCGCTCTCTGCTTTTAATTGTAATGAATTATATGGCTCAGCACGGCGGGGTGCCGAGCCTCTTGGCTGAAACTTGTGTAATTCACGTAAGTGTTTACACAAAAGCCAAGTAAATGTTAAGCTTCCTACAGATTTCAATATACATGAACCCTTGTTTGTGTTCGGTTTGGGAGACCAGCGGAAGCAAAGCGATGCATATGGCTGTGCGTCTGGCCAAGGGATGTGAATTGCACGTGTTAAGATACATATATATATAAAATACAACCTTTAACTTCCCCTGGAGTGGGTTTTGCAGGGACCTGACTAGCTCCCCTCCAAAAGAATTCTGTGTAATTTTGGTTTATTAAGAGATGCTGAAGGGCACGGGGGAGTTTTTGCCTCTTGACCGCTAAAAGAAGAGACTTGTGCCGTCAAGGCTAGCGGCGTCCTTTGAAGTCCTCCCGTGTGCCCACATGATGCTTCTAATTACTGCAAATGAGCCTTCTGTGGCACGGGCTGCTGTGTAATTCAAACCAACGCTGCTCGCCAGATGGGGTCCCTCCCAGGCCAGACCTTGGCGACGCCTGTCCCCGGGGTGGTGACAGGGACCATGTCACGCGAGCGGGATGAGGCATTGGTCCTGACCTCTGATGGCTCCTGGTTGTGCAGCAGAGGTCCCTTAGCCTGGCTGTGCCCTGTGTGTTGAGAGGTGACCTTGGCTCTAACACAGGGGTTGGCCATGCAGAGCTCCGGGTCTCTTGGCTTCCTCTTGACCTGGGGGGAGCTGAAGTTTGGGACCCTGCACAGGTTGTCCTGATGGGGCCAGGTTTGCTTGAAAAGAACAAAAGCAAACCAGGCTGTTAGAGAATTTGCTTTAAGACATTCCCTGGGCACGGTGCAGCCAGGAGATCTGTATACCTAGATGTAATTTTATTTTTAGAAAGTACATTTAGGTGCATAACTACCTCATTACCATGCCAGTTGCAGCCCTGCCTGCTTAAGAGTATTTAATTGTTTTCATTCCTGTGTGCAGCCCAAAAGCAGGAGAGGAAGGGAGTTTGTGTGACTGGAAAAAATAAGGATGCTGAAGCAGTAAGCGAAGTGCTCATCTTGAAGCATCCCTGTAAGATTCCCCCCCGCCCGGCATCCTGGTACTCGAGGAACCTGCAGTGTTTTGGAGCCCTTTCCTCCAAAGAGGAGAGGCAGCTCCTCCTCCCATTGCCTTCTGAGGAGCCACAATTTTTTTCCTCTTTTAGGCCTTTCTCTTGGAGAAATAAAAAAGTGTTTGAAAAGCAACCCAAGCTCCCACTTCATCAGATGGCGCTGTAGCTGGGGATGGAGGAGAGGGAAGAGATTTGCCCCAGCGGCCTCGCTGCCAGGCGGGGGGAACTCTCGTGCCTGCTTGCCTTGAGTATTTTTAGCCTCCTTACCATTCCTGTGCAAGGAAGAATGTATAAAAACAGGTAAAAGAGAGGAAAGGGGTGGGGGGGGAAAAAGGATTTCTGTTTCTCTGGCGATGGTTTTCGAAGGAGCCCTGATTATTCAGCAGCAGTGGGAAAAGAACTGCAGAAGATGTAAATAATGTTCAGGATTATGCTAAAGCCAACCTTCAGTCATTTTCCTGGAAAAAAAAAATGCATGAGGCCTGTCCATTTAATAACGATCAACCAGAATTTCTCTAGGGCTTCTTATATTTTCATGAAAAGGATCTGTTGTCTTGAAGAGAAATGGTAATTCTGGTATCTACAAATCCCCTTTGGTCGGGGAGCGTGTGGTTCAGGTTGGCGTACTTCTTTGATTGGGCTTTTTCTTCCCATTTTCTTTTTATGATACCATCATTCATTCACGTCCACAGTTACACACCAAAATGATCAAAAGCAAACAGTTGGTTTATCTTGAAATGGCAAACCACGACTGTACTTTGTGGTAGAGGCAGCATCAAGATAAAAACACTACATGATTTTTAGCTTTCCCCATGTTTATATTTGGTGCCAGAGGTACTTGAGCGATTTTGCAAAGTGTGTATACAGTGCAGTCAGGCTTTCCAAAAAAAACGTGGTATCTTTTGAAATCTATACAGGATCTTACTTACCCTGCTGGGCTTAATTTTAAACTATCGAGTTTATCATTTAAGGAGGGAAAAATGGGTTGGTTGTGTGCTGTATTTAATCAAGTGCAGCAAAAAACTATCACAGGCATCGTTTATCTTCACGAGCCAATGTTTGTTTTCATTTTAGTTGTAGAAAACCGTAGCCCCGATAAAAGGGACTCGGTTATTGCGCAGCTCTGATGGCACCAAGATTACAGCTGCTGGCAAGTATCGCTGGTTTGCAGTGGCAGTCCCCATATAGATTTTTGTGGGGTTTCAGTGTTGAGAACTGTGCGTTTAATCGTTATAGAAATGCCAGGAGACGGGGATTTGGGGGTGCTTGGAAATAAGGGAAAGCGCACGGCGTTCCTGTTGCAGCTTCCAAAACGCGAGATGTGCTGCAGAAACCTGAGGCTGCTGAGTTTCCAGCAAGCGGCGGGGTTTAGGGTGCTCGTATGTCCTTAGACAGCTTCTATCCTTCCCATCCATCCGCCCTCCTGAGACTCCCCACCCATGGTGGAGGCAAGAGGTGCTCATCCCTTTCATGGTGGACCCAGGTGTTGGTTGCTGGTACTGGGCGTGGAGTCCCTCTTCACTCTGCTCCTGCTTCGTTCCTCACGCTCTGGGCGTTTCTGTGGAGCCTGAGGTGATGAGAGCAGGGCGAAGAAGGGAAATGTCCACCACGACTCATGGGAAGGAACCACTTGGTCCAGCAACGAGCATCTCCCCTCCGCACAGGGCACAGCCAAGGTTACGCTTCCCAGCAGACAAAGCTGCAGCTGAAGCTTATGCTGTGGGGAAGCCTGTTGACTGCAACTAGAGAACATTTTAATGTTTAATGCAGACTTAAAGAAATGTCACAATTCACCAATCTGGGCCTTGGTGGCATGTGGGTGGTTTAGAGCCGTGCTTCAGCTGCTGCAGCAGTCACGCGTGGAAAGCAGCCAGCAAGGTGCCTGCTCCTCACTTGCAGACAGGTATGAAAATCCAGGCCCCGAGCATGGTGTTAATAAAATGCCTGGCTTTGTACCGGACAGCCCTTTGTGTGGGGGGGATGCTCTGATGTATTGGTGTGTGAGGCTTGTGAGGTGGGACGACTGTGGGGCTCACGTCGCTCGGGAACAAGTTCCAGTATTTGCCACCCATAGACCTCTCTAGGGTTTCATTTCCAGCAGCCCCTAATTCCAGAAACGGTTTCTGTCACTCTGGGTTCAGCGGCAGGCAAGGAAATGGCTGAGGGAGAAATGAGAGATGTGTCCTAAGCTGCAGGAAGGGAGTGGTGGGATTTTTCATAGTTTGATGTGTTAAAACTGTAATCTTCCAGTTCTGTTTCTGAGCATCCTGTATCTGTGGGCTCCTATGGCAGTATATTCTTTGCCTGGGGTGATGGCTTGTGAACTGTTCTGGCAATACCAAAAAAAAAAAGGAAATAAAAGGCTTGAAAGAGGGCAGGGAGGGGATGTGATGCCAAGTGGAACAGCGCTGCCTTACCCACCTCGAAGAGAAATCATCCGAGTGCTGAAGGAGACAGGCTCCATTGTGCAGATTAATGTGCGGTGTTTGAAAGCAGCCAAGAACATTTTATACACACACACACACACACGGCGAAGCTGGAAGGAGCTGGGCGGTTCATCTCTGCAGAAGCCATTCCTTCCCCTACGAGGGCATTTAAAAAAAAAAAATAAATAAAAAAATAAGGAGAGTACAAAGGTCTCTGGGAGCGCTCAGCTGCTCAGGCGGTTTAATTGGCTGAACACAGCGCTTTACAGTTGGGATTAATATGGATATTTCTTAATAACGTGTCACCTTGTCAGGAGTTTCAGGGCCAGGACTGCAAGGCTTGTACGGTGCTTGCAACTGAAGTTCTTGCCTTTCCTTCTGGTTTTTATTATTGCAATAGCTCCCGTTAGTGCACATTGAAAGGAAGATGTTGTTAAGTTGGTTTTTTCTTTTGTTCCCATGGAACTAGTGAAGAAACGGGAAGGACGAGGGGAAGGGTGGTCTGCAGAGCTTGGCAGTGATCGCTGGCGGGTCCCTGCCGGCTTTGACCTGCTCACCAGGACATGCAGCCCGGTGAGCTCAAACCTAAGCGAATCCCACCAGAAAGCAAATAAAAGAAGTGATTTAGCTGGGCTCGAGATGGCTTCAAAGGAACCTGAGACCATTAGCATTTTTACAAGTATTTTACAACTGGTCTTACTGCTTTTTATCTCTGTGGGTCTCCCCTGAGTGACCACCAGCATGGGGATGCCCGCGGGGAGGAGGCAGCTGCCCTGTGCCCTGCTCCCAGGCAGCTGGGGTGATGTCTGCCGACGTTGTTGAGGGTTATTCTGCTTTTTCTCTGTTTCTCTCCTTTTTCCTCCTTTTTCTCACCTTCCCTCCCTGTCCAGTATTTATAGAGGGGGCTCTGGGAAGCCCACCTGCTTGATCAGCACGCGTAATTGCCACCAGTGCTTAATGGGATGCACTCAGAAGAAGGTTTCTCTAATTTCCCCGTGCTCCCGCCTGCCCCTACCCCCCTCCAGGAGCGATTGCCTCCACGGCTTTATAATCAGCGTCTCGCCCACCGCAGAGGAGAGGTTCGTCTGCCTGGAGGCACCGCAGCGCAGAGCGACCAGGCTGAAGCCTTCCCTGCTCTCGATAAAGTCGTTAGCGGCACAAAAGCGAGCAGCAAGCGCGCAGCTGATAAAAGTCTCGGCGAGGCATTTGCTCCTATAATGATGCTCTTTTATGCATAGATAATTCTGATAGAGTTGCACTTCCGAAGCCCACTGTCATCAGGGTTGGCGTGAGCTGACCTGTTAATCATAAGAGGAATTAATGGGAATTATAGCCGGCGGAGGCCCCCCTCTCTGAAGAGCTGGTTCAGGTCGTAGCGCTGGAGGGGAATTTAAAAACGAAGCAGCGTGTGTTGTCCTTAGAGCTGCAGATAAAGTGGCAGCAAGTCGGTTCCCAAGGGAGAAGGGGGATGTGGAGGAGATAAAGTCCGGGAGTATAAACACCAGATTAACAGCCTAATTCTGAGGAGCGTGAGCACACGTGCATTTTCATTGCATCCACTTGGTAATTAACGGAGGCTTTTAATTTAACCAGGGAGGTGCGGGGGGAGCAGAGGGCGACCAGGGCCACCAGGATTTGTAGCCTTCGTGATGGCTGTACCCGAAGGAGACTCAGGGGAGATGGTCCTGCGTTACCCTCTCTTGATGGTGCTCCTGTGGTGTAAATGGGTTTAGCACCATTGACTTGAAGTGAACTGAAATCAAAGGATCCCTGCTGATGCTTTATACCACCTGGCTGTCTCCAGATATTAGCAAACAGCTACTAGATACTTCACAAAGCATTTCCTCCAAGTTTTCTTTATGTTTCCCTTTAAAATGCCATATATCCACGTAGCCTGCATAGATTAAAAGAATAGCTTATCTCATCCATACAGAAAACCCACAGAGTCCTTAAATATCCTTTATACTGGTGCTTCTCAAAGGAAGTGTTGATTGCCTGGTCTTAGATATCCAAAATGTGGTCCCCGTGTGCCCAAATATACACACATACATGAAAGCTCTCTGAAGAGCAGAGAGGCTGCTCGGAGAGGCCATCCTTAGAAGTTTATGAAGAACAACACAGCAAGTTGCATTGAAATACTGTTTTTGTTTGTGCATTCAAAATGCACGTGCAGTCCAGGGTTTGGAGGAAAGGACAGCAATTAGACAGTCCTGTTAATGAGGAGCACGTTGCTGGGAAGGGGAGAACCACGATAGAGTGAGTCATTTCTTCTTTAACAATAAAGGCAAGATAAATGGCATTTGGTCGGTTCCATGTGTGCACTTAAGGAGTTTTTAAAGTCTATTTACCAGTTTGGGGACTAATCTGATACGGAGGAGGGGCAGGTTTCCTGCAGAATTAGCAACTGGTTTGTACTTTGGTCATCCTCTTCCAGGGCGGCTGGAGAGGAAAGCCCTGCGTGGAGGTGCTGTCTTCCCAGCGCAGGCACTGGTGGGACCGTGGGCACCCCCGTGCTGTGCCAGTCCACATCTCCGGCTTGGCTGAGGCTCAGGCTGGGTGGCACATGGGCGGCTCTGGCTCTGTGTTTGTTACAGGGAGGCTCAAAAGGTCCCTGTTTGCCAGCCGATGTCTGGTGGTGAGGTGCTACTGCTGCCTACCGAACAACTCGGGGAAAATAAAGCAGCAAGGAAAGCTCAGACTTGCAGGGGAGGGTGGGGAGAATGTATTTTGGGTAGTCTGTCAGTCAGCTTGACACTAATTGGTTGCAGTAAGTAATCGTTCTCCATGTAAATTAGACTCCAATTTCCTCTCTAGTCTGTCTGTTTGCTGTGTGGGCTTCGGTCTCTAATTAGGCTCTCACGTGGCGAACCTGGTTTGTAAGCTGCTTTTGTTCCCAAAGAGCCAGGCTCAGCCTGCCCCAAGGCTGCCCAGGTCTTCGAGCCCCACTCTAGAGCAGGACAGTTCTTAGATCAAGTTCAAAATAAATTCTTCTTTTAAAGTATGTTTTCATTATTTCTATATTTAAAGCTTGCAACAGCAGGGGGGTTAAAATGCAAAGGGAATTATTAGACTTACGGTGGGAATACCACTCGGAAACGCTTCCTCTGTGTTCCTGGAAGCCCTGCTCCCTCCCCCATGAATAGACCTCATTGAATCGCCAGCCTCTCCGAAGGCCGGAGCAGCTTGCCCGCATCTGGATCCCGCTGCCTGTCCGCCGGGACACCTGGGGGGGCGCATACCGCTGGCTTCCAGCCCCCTCGCTCGGAGGTAGCTGTGCCGGTGCATTCAAAGCTCGCCCAAACACTGGCCCATGTTCTGGAGCTGCTCCAGGGTTGCACATCTGTAACCGAGTGCAGAAACGTGCCAGCTCTCAGTTGCACGAGAGGCTTTTATCCCCGGCCACCCGTTGTTTGCCAACGAAGGCAGGGTCTCTAGGTCGCCGATGCAGGAGGAAGCTGCCCGCCGTGTAGCTCGGTGGGTTCCGAGCCGCTGCCGCCTTCGCCCGAGCCCCAGCAGCGAATGCCATGGTCCAGCATCTAGGTTTGTGTGCAGCGGAGAAAGACGTGTCTCTACGGCTAACGTCTGAGCTGGGCTGCAAAAAAAGGAAAACCATATGTGCCGGCCAGCCAGGCTGCTTGCCAGCAGCGCTTTAGGATTCAGTAGTTACCTTTATGAAACTTGGGATAACTTCAGGAACCATGTGCTAACCGTTTCTATAAACCTCCTCCTTATGTGGTACAGCCCTGACCCAGATGTGTCAGTGGTATGGTTGGGCTTTCTGATAAATACTGCTTTTATTGGCATCCTGATATTTACCTTGTTGGCTTTTGAGCTGGCAATACGTGCTGGGAGTTGCTGGCTTTCTTCAGGTCACGGGCAGGGCTGTGGTCCCCTCAATGTCGGTAGATAAGAAATTCTTTTGGGAGGAAGAGGTAAAGCAAATTGAGCGTGGTTTTTTTTTTTATTGCTTTGCTTTACGTGATTTATGCATTGGCAAGGTAACTTTGCTTTCATACCGCTAGTCAAAACTGGAAGGGAGAGCTAAATTTGGGTAAAGGGACAGGATTGGATTAGGGCTTACGATTTTCACCAATAAGCTAAAACTGCGGTGGGCGTCACTCCGCCAGCTGGGGCAGCAGCTGGGGAGCCTTCCCTCCCCAAATGACCGCAGCCGCTCGCCGCCGCGCAGGCAGCCCCCCGGCCTGGGGCACAAAGGATGCGCCACGGTCCCCAGCACCGAAGGCGCTCGCCTCACCACTGCCCATCCTCCCCATCCTTGCCATCCTTCCCTCTGCCCTTTCCCATTGCATGGGGGTTTTCCAGCGCATGAAGTGAGCGCCTGTTTAGCCTGGGTAAGTGATCGCGCCCGATTTGTAGCCTCTGAAAGCGTAAGCCGCTCGAATGCTGTACAGATGTTTGCGTTGGGAAATGATTTTCTTTTTCAAAAGCTGCGATTCCTGCCTGCCTTTGCAAGCGCCGGTTCTCGCTGCAGGCAGAGCCCAGGGGCAGGCAGGGGCTGCGGGGGGCCCGGAGCAGGGATGCGCCGTATCCCCTGCTAATATCTGACACAGCAGACACGGTAAAACTTTTCCTTGATGCAAACAGGACTTGTCTCGCCGGTGCCTGAGCTGCCCCTGCTTTTTTACTCCTTTGAAAACCCCCCGAAGAGTAAAACCCAGTGGGAGGCTGGAGCTTATTTTAGCTCCGGGTTTCCAAACGTGCTGTGTGTCTTCTCAGCTGTTGCAAGGATTTGTGCGGAATGACAAAATGCGAATTTTGAACCTTCGGCAGCTGTGTTTAATACAGGATAAAGGGTTATTTTTAACTTGGGGATGTTGGGGGTTTTTTTGTCTTTGTTCACACGAATTCAGGAGATGATGTCCAATTTTCTTTGAGGCAAAACAAAGGCTTCTTTTAAGTGAAACAAAGACTTCTAAATAGTTAATCAAACTTGCCGAATTCAATTGCTTTCGGATACTTTAGGAATTAAGCAGATAGGAGGCTGTGTTTGGTTGGAAACAAGGATTCATTC
>NW_009258661.1:1762345-1783201 GCF_000687185.1 Egretta garzetta
TGCCCGACGCCTGCTCTGGGCAGAGGTCCTGGGGCTGTTTGCTGGGGGGGCGGGGGGTGGGTGTTCAACAGCATCCTCTGTTTGCCTGTGTTTAGGCAGTGCAAATTACTTGTGTGCTTTAGGATTCCTTCTCTCTTCCAGCAGATGTTTTATCTGTGCAACTGGTGGAGTAATTAGAGAGCAAGGCTGTTGTTGCTGATGTGCGAACACCCCTTTTGGGGGAGGGATAGAGAAATCGCAGAGTCGGTCCTGGGAGCAGCCAGCTGAGAAGCAAAGTTAGCACAAGTTGCCAAAAGCAAAATGCATGCGGCCCAATGCGTTTGACTTTATTTCTGCGAAGGGGTTGTTCCCCTCTCTGCCGAGAACAGGCAGGGGCTGCGTCCCGGGGCAGAATGCTGTGCTGCTGCTTACGGCAAAGTTCTCTCAACGTGCGAATCATTCGCTCAGGATTTTTGCGGTGGCAGCTGGGGGATGATTAAATGTTCTGTCTGCGGGAAATTACCAGGAGATTTGAGTATTTTCCTCAGTGGCTTTGGCACCAGCAATAGGGTGACATGGGAGCCTCCCCGTGCGCCGATCGGGCCGCCTGGAGGTTTTGAAAGCTCCAGTTGCACAAGCATATTTTTGCTCTGCTACCATTTAAATAACGGCAGCAACATGCTGATTCCTCTAATGATCTTGATTAAGTTATCGGTTATTTCCTTAATTAGCTACTTGATCTACTTACACCTTAAATGAGTCTGTCTGTTCACCTAGAGGAGAGGAAAAATAAAAAAGCTCCTGTTTTTTCCCTTTTAAGAGGTTTTTTTTCCCCCTTCTGTCATCTTGGGTCAGTAAGGTAGCTTAGGTGAGCTGGCTTCGCCGGTGCTGCCACACCAGGGGGCTGGGGGGCGGCTGCGGCGTTAGGGAGGTGACGAGGGGACCACGCCAGCGGTGGGGGAGCATCCTGCCCGCTGCCACCGGGTCCTGCCCCGGCGGAGATGCCTCAGGGGGGCTGGATGCCACCCGCTTCCAGAGGCTGAGCAAAATGGCACCATCGCTTTATTCGTGGTGGTGCTGACCTATAAATCCAACCAGCCATTTCAGGTTGGCCATGGACATGGTGCCGGTGTTCGCGGGTGTGAAGGTGGGAGATGGACATCGGTGCTTCCCCGGGGCTGGCTCTCCTGGCGGCAGCGGATCTGGAATGTGCCAGTCTAGCTGTACATTTATTCCCAGCATCAGTGTTACGCAGATAAACAAAATATGTCAGAGTGGTCCTCTGAATGCTCTGTTGGTGTGTGTTAGCCGGGGTGGGGATGGGGTGGTGTCTCAGGGCTAGTTCTGGAGGAAAATGCACTTTTAATCTCCAGTGGCCTTTAGGTTTCCCAGGCATCAGTGCAAGCACGGCACTGCATTGACCACCCCGTGTCTCTGCACAGCGCTACAGAAGCAGCCTCACCAGTTGGCACCAGTTCTTCACCAGTATAGCCCATGCACCACCATTTGTTGCCCCCTCTCCCATATCTCAGAGTAGAGAGACTCAAATTTTTCACTTCGGAGACTCCTGGTGATACATGCAGCAGCAGCAGCCTGTGCTTCAGACGAGCCTATTTGTTCATGCTTTTGTACTGTTTATTGTGCTTAATGATATTCCCCTCGTTAGCCTTAGCTTCACACCCTCCCTGATGCAGAACTCGCTGAAACACGTATTGCGTAATGAGCTGCTTCCATATATAAATTGGAGAGACAGAAGCTGGGACTCTCCCAGCTAAAACAGAACTAAATGCTTGCCCTCCAGTTACATTTTAGCATCTGTGCCAAAAAATTATGTATTTGGGAGGAATTACCAAGAGTTCTGACATACACACGCTTTATTCCCTCGAGTCTTTTATATTTTTAGCAGTTTGGTGAGAATTTGGACTGTACGAGTTTCCTCTCGGAAGAAGTCTTTCCCGTGGCCCCCGTGGAAGCCAGCACATTGCCCCGCCATGCAGAGCCCCGGGGAGCGGCACGAAAGTGTCTCCAGCACTGGTGCTCGCTCCGGGCAGGACGTGCTTGGATGGCAGCGCTTAAAACCCCATGTGCCGCGTTTGGCAGCGTGCACAAACCCTGTACCCGGTGCTGCCAGCCCCGCTGCCTGCCCTGGCTGACTCTGGGCGCTGGCGTTACGCTCGTGGTCTCGGGTGATCCCAGGGGAATTGCAGCTTTCAGCGTGGTTTGCAGAATAGCTTCTGAGCTGCGGGTTGGTGGGAAGGACTCGAATATATCAATTCTAATGGCCCAGAAAACGATATCCTAGTTGTTTTATATCACGATTCCTAAATGGTTGTCATGACGTTGCAAATGCAAGTGTGGTGGACCTTGTGGTCAGCTGTGCTTTGGACACCACGGATGAGCGTCACAGATGTTGCAATGCCAGAGCAGCGACGGTGACGCCTCTGGGTGATCCATGTTCCCTTCCACATCTGTCCTGGACTGCTTGTGCAACCTCAGACAGATCATGGACATCCTCCAAGTTTCAGACGGGGGGAGAGCAGCAGAGCTCCTGTGGCAGCTGCTCGGGGTTTGGTGGCAGAGCAGAGCCAGCCCCGGGGCGGTACCCAGGGATGCCCGCGTCCAGGCGGTCTGTGCAGTGGGCCCTACTGTGGCTGGGACCTCCAAATACAATGGAAAAAGGCAATAAAACCAGGCAAATAACTGCACGCAAAAAGAAAGTATATTGCTGGCTTGTCCCCTCTGCTTTTCTTTCTCTGCACATCCTGGGAGGAGGTAGCTGAGATGAAATATTTGCTCTGACAGGGTTAGATTTCTCTTTACATTCCTTGGAAGTTTGTGTTTGGATTTTGCCCTGTTGGTGTTGGTTTATATAGCGATGTTCCCAGCAGCTCGATCGCACGGTTATAGTTCCAACTCCTGGTATTTTTGTGCAAAGACAAAAATGAAAGAAAGATGGGCCTGGGTAATGAGGTGGCTATTTAATCACAGTATGTCTCGCAGGAAAATGTGCATTAAATATTTATGGGACGGTATTCATTAACATTTTCACTGTGTTGGCACTGGGCAGTGCAGGAAAGCTGTTGAGAGAATTGGAGTCTTGTGTTCCGCAGCCGTAGACCTGGAAAGAGCCGCAGCAGAGGAAAGGCATGAACGCTTGCTTTGTTACCCCGATGTGTTCCTCGTAGCCAGGGATGCGTTTGAGGCGGCAGTAGTAAGCAGGACTTTCAATAGTTTTACTTACAGCTCTGAAAATGCTCACGGTGAATATTTCAGGTCTGTTTTTCCTGACTGCCGTGTCTTAGGCGAGCGCAAGTGGCTGACACCCAACCCCTGATTCACGTGCAGGCAATTAGAGAGATAAGCCTAAGTGACTTCGTGTGTATCCTCCTTAGATTGCTCGAGTCTGACGTGCTTTAAAGGGCTGGGATTAGCAGAGATTGACTTCTCGGGGTGCTGGGAATCGGCTGCGGCTGGGGGCCTTGTCCAAGGCACGCTGTAGGTACTGAGTTATGGAGTGAGTTATCTGTAGGTGTGAAATGATGCCAGGGAGATTAGAACTGATGATAAAATGGTATTAATGCTTGCTTCGTTAACGGTGTAGAAGCTATCAAATTGCTCTGGTGCTATAAATCTAATGCATTTCCTACGCCTGTTAAGTGAAGCTACTTAAATGGTTGAAATATGTTTATTTGCCGTCTGTTGCATCCTCAGACACGGGATCACAGCAAAGGATGTTCGACTTCCGTAGCAGTAAGAGGAAGGTCTGAAGCATTAGCAGCCTGAAGGATTAAATATTCCTTTGAGACGAGACGGGGTCTTGTGTCAGATTTTATGATACCTTGTTCTAGATCAGTAGCGTGAGCCCGAGACTGGCCCTGGGCTCATGCCGAAGGCTGTACGGGTTGCACAGGTCTGCCAGATGTGGACTTCGGAGCTGAAGGTTTGTGTCTGTGATGCTGGCCCCGTCCCATGCCATCAGCCACAGCCAGCGATGTGCCCAGCTCAGGCTGCGCCCGTAGGCGCATCCCGTGGGGGAGAGAAAGTTCGTCTTGGTATTACTGTTGCTGGGAGAGAAGGGCTTTGTCCTACTTCTTAACAAATATAAAAGGGACATATATGGATATAAGAGAAATACCTGCTTTACCTGAATGCCTGTTGGGTAGAATAAATGCTAATCTTGACTAATTAGCTAATAGACTCACTGCGGATGTCTCTGCAATCCATTTATGTACTTGAAAGCCCCATTAATTTCCACTGGCACCTTACAGCAGAGCGGCAAGTGAAGGGCTCGACCGTACCCACGCTCTTTGCTTTCCCATCCGTCTTTCCCTCTGTGCACGGGAAAGGAGCCCTGCCGCTCCCGATGGCAGTCGCGAGGGTCGCGTGGCTCATGGCATGGGGGCCTCAGCCTCTGGTCAGTGTCACCTTCTGTCACACCTCAGGTAGGGATGAGCTCGCCGCTTACCTTTGGGCTGCATGGCTGAGGTGGGCTGGCTGGCGGGGAAGGCAGGGGAGCTGCTGCCGCTGCGCCCCGCAGTCAGCCGGCTCCCGGCCGGGGCGCTGGGGGGGCTCAGAGGCGCAGCACCATGTTGCTCCTCTCGCTGCTTTGATGTGCTGCTTGTCAGGGAAGTACAAATGCATGTCTTTGCGCTGGGAAATTAAAGAAACCTTTGTTCTGGCTTCACACGTCGTGTTTTTTAAACCCTTTGGCGCGGTGTTTGTTGACATCCTGGTTCCAGCAGATCACCGCCCGTTTGCAGTTGCTCCTGAGCTCTCCTGCCCAGCCTGGCTGGGGCTTCTTTCCCCGAGGGGTTACGTTTCCTCAGTGTAAACATTTCTGCTTTCTAAGCTTGTCGCTATTTTTGTCTCCCTGCTCTCATTTTCTTAAGCGCTGTATAGGAAACAGTCTCTTGCACGAAGACCTTAGACCTCACACCTCCAAACATCTTCACGTTAGATGCTTTCTCAGTGTCTAACACCTACTAAAAATCAGTGAGAGCTGAATCCATAACTACTGCCAAAATATCCGGATATCTTGAGCGTCTGACGGCTTCCCTTGACCAGCCCTGTTAGAGCAAAGGGTAGCAGAAAGGAAGCGAGAAGAGCAATCCCTCCTGGAGCATGAGCACCAGAAACTATTCCGAATTAGTCTGGGTCTAAGCCACAGGGTTTTTTGCAATTTAGGGCCCAGAGCCTGTCACATAAGTGACTTTGCAACCCCTACACTGGCTGCAGATGGTGATCCAACCCCTAAAACTGGTGGTTAGGGGTGAGGGTGGTGGAGCAATAAGGATAAAGCATGTTTTCCCATGCAATGCGTTCCCTGGAATGAGAAAAGCGGCAGCAAGTGGTTATTCGAGGTACCAGAGGGTGTTTTGGAGATCTTAGTCCTTGGCTCCTGAAAATTTGGGGAAGACTCCCTTGAATTTCATAGCACATGGCACAAATCTGAAGCAGCAGGCGCGTTTGACGTTGGCTGCTCTGAGCTGTGGCTGCAACCAGGAGTGGGGCGGCACGGTGCCGTGCCTGGTGCCCAGATCCTCTGCAGGTGGCACCGACCTCGTGGATGAGCCGCTGGCAAGCGGCGTTTTCACCTAAACCCCCAACTGACTTCAAATGAGCATCTACCCCGTAACTTTTCCACCATTTTAAATACGTCTCCAAACCAATTAACTGTTGGTATAAAAAAATCACTGCACGCCAGTTACATCACTGTATCTGCCTTCCAATCCTTTAAAATATTCCCCTATGGAGAAGTTCCGTCTTTCAAACCAGGGCTGCTTTGGATTTTGGTGAGCTGTAGAGCAATTTTTCTGTGCCATATGCTCACTGCCAACTTTCTGCCACCCTGGCGTGGATGGGGACAAGTGTGTTTCAAAGGAATTTATCTTAGAGATGCTTCAGAGAAGGATGTTGGACACGTGCCCATCAGAGGAGGATGGATATATGCCCACAGTAAATTATTTTTGTCATGTTTTGCCATTTTTTTGTAGACTGGTTCATCTCTGATGCTCCAGGAACTTCAGAAAGTTGAGTACGGCAGCTTTGCCTCAACTTGAAGGTGGCGAGGTTTTGTGCTAAGCCATATGCAAAATCATAGTTGGCACCAAAACTAAACCCAGCTTCATGACCCTTCTGTAAGCACAGGGGGCTGGGAAAGCAGGAAAGTGCTCACCTCTGTGTCTTACGTGGAATGAAAAGTTTACCAAAGTCAAAACTTTTTTTCAAAGCAGAGCTGTTTGGAGTACAGCAAGCGTCGAAATCCTTCTTGGCCACAGGTTTGTGCTGGTGCGTGTAGCAGCCGCTCAGGGAGGGGAAGGCAGCTGTTGAGCTGTGATTGCTGCTTATTACACTAATTATAATAGTCTCGCCGGTATCGTGAGCTTCCCTTCTCCTTCCCCCATCTGTCTGTCTGGCCATCCATGGTTGCTCATCTTTTTGAGATACATGTTTGAAGGGCTTAGTACCGCAGGCAGCCCGACTGCGCTCCCCCTCCGCTTCCCCGCACCAATACAAGGGTGTGATTGCGGTTAGCGCAGAGAAGGAATTTTTGGGATTGAGCTGTTTGCCCTGAAATAAGGCCTCGGAAAGGTGAGATGTTGGCCTGGCTCTGCGACTCCACATTTCCAGGGATCTCAGCCAGGTGAGCCACCCTGGTCTGGAGCATCCCAGCCCTTTTGGGCTGTAGGGAAGAGGACGATGTCCAGCGCTTTCTTCATTGCCTTTTACCTCCACATTTTGTTTTCTGCCCTGTACCAGTACAACCAGTCTCAATCCTGGTCAGAGCAATCCCCTCCAGTCCGGGCACACCACAGGAAGGTTCCCAGCTCTACCAAAAGAACATCCACTGTTTTCCAGAAATGTCCTTGCTCCTCTGCTGCGGGTGCCTGGCCAAGCCTGCCTTCAGTACAACCGCTGGCAGCAGCTGAGCTGACCCCCAAATTGCTGTTCTGTTGTTGCAAGGAGACACTGGAAGTTAAATGCTCAGCAGAAAGCAAGCACCGCTGCTTTGGATGCCCACCTGGTTTTTATTTCACTGGGGAGGGGTTACTCGTTGTCATGGGGCACTCGCTTTGAAGGAACAGCCCACTCCAAAGCAGCAAGCAAAATGCTTTCTGAACTATGAAACAATGAGGCTCACTAAATCTCCAGCAGCAATAATTGCTTCTAAAAGGCTGATGTATTTAGTCTGCTCGTGTTTAGCAAACATATTTGCTTCGCCCTTTGAAGATAATGCTGCGTGCAGCACAGCGTGGTAGGGAAAAAAAGAGGAAGAAATGGCCTGTGGTTTTCAGCATGTCTAATGAGCAATGGCTGACGGGAGCAATAGCGTTCGATAATGCCAGTGTCCCTCTTTTAAACACGAGTGATTGGGCTTCCCCACCCTTCCCGGTGCTCGAGCTGTGGGCAGGACACCCTCCTGGGCTCCTACGAGCTGGGGGCACCGCGCCTGGGGCTCAGGCTGGTGGAGGGCAGCAGCAGCCCGGCACGGTGGTGCTGGTGCCTCTGCGAGTGCAGGGCAGCCCTGAAGTCCCTTGGCTGGGGACATCTGCGAGCTGAGCCTCAGTGTGGCTACGGTGGCAGCAACCAGCGTGGCCTCGCAGGGTGGCCGTGACCCTCCGCCGGAGACTGTTACGGGGGGCGAGGGGCTGGGGCTTGCGCAGCGAGGAGGGATGCTCGGGGGACACCCCTGGCAGGGGGTCCATCCCGCAGAGTGGGGACGGGGGGGAACCCTGCAGAGGAGGGGGCCAGCGCTGGAGTCGGGGGCCACGCTTCTGGCCTGACCCTCTCCTGATTCGGTCTTAATCCCTCCCCGTGGGTCCTGATCCCCCCTGTTCGTACGGCGGCCGGTTCAGTTGCATTTCCCTGTGGGTCACGCTAAGATAAAAGCGCGGCCATGTTTTACAATCAGGGCAGCGGGTTTAGAGGATGACAGGTTATAGGAGGAAGGGGTGCGGGTTTCCAGCTGCGCGCTCGCGCTGCCGCGGCCGCCTTTGATGAGGGCTGTGATTGATGCCGCCTTTGGAGCAGGCAGCCGTCAGCCGGTGACGCGCTGACCTTTCCCTGACGGGCTGAGCGGCTCTAATGATCTTGATGGGGCTGGCGATTTGTATATTGGGTTTGATGTACAAGGCTTGACACGGCATGGCGAAATGGGACTGGGCTATGACTGACAGCCCTTTCCCATTAAGGGTGGCGAGGCACAGGCTGTTTTCTAGCGATTTCTTTCAGAGGGAATGTTTTGCCAAATTGTATTGTAGCAGAGAAGTTTTACTATAAAACATCTTCCTTTATATAGCTTCCAAGCAGTTAAAAACAGATGAGAGTGAAGTAACTTGCAGGCCAGAAGGCATATCACTAAAAAGGCTGTTCAAATTATACACTTAAATTAATTAATATTTAGTGAATTATTTTTTACCCTGACTGTAACATTCAGGCTCCTTAGGCAGATAAAACAATGCAGTAGCTTGCGTCCAGGATAATTTTTTTTTTTTTTTTTTTGTAATTCAGCTGTATAAAATTTCAAGCCCTTGACTTCTTGCAGGCAACATTAAAACCTTTTAATTTCCATAAGTCGAGCTGCATATAAATCACACCCTGGTTGGCACATCTCATGGGTGCTTGTGGCAAGAGTAATGAATTTCATGGTTTGTTATGAGCTACTGAAACCAACACAAACACAGAAAGCCCATTGTAATCTCAGCATATCATTCGAGGAAGCAATTTATTCCTAAGTATGAACAAATGTCAAGCCACGATAACAAATTGTTATTACTAATTAAAACAAAGGGAAGAATAGCAAACATCTCGTGTCATTTGTGTACGGTGCCAGGATGTCCTGGGGATGCTGGAGCTCCATCCAGCTTCAGCCAGCGGGGCGGGCGGGCTGCTAACCCGGCCGTAGCCTGCGACGCGGTGACCCGCTCTGTGTGCTCCACGCAGGGCATGGGGCCATGATCCGAAGAGGTCTGGGGCAGGGGAAGCACCTGTGCTTAAGTCGAGATGCCACTTTTTATAATGTTATTGGGGTTTTTAAATCTAAAATCAAGGTTAGGTGGTTTGTAGAAGTCTCGTAATGGGTGGAGTTTGGGGTGAACCAAAACAACGCGTGCCAGTCCATCTGCTCGCGCTGGCTGGTTTTGTATCATCCGGGTCTACTTCATGCTCTCAGATATGAAATAAAAACCTATTTTGGCACTTCTCTTCCCACAGAGCGGCTAGGAGGCTGTGGGTAGCCCAGCGTGAGGACCCAGGTGCGTTCCCCAACCGCAGCCGATCTCCCTGTGTTCACAAATACACTGGGAAATTAAAAAGCCTCGAAGGCACCCTGAAAGCCCATTTCTATTCACAGCCAACGTGCATGGTTTCCTCCAGCACGTGTGCAGCATGTCACAGGAGCGTCGGGTGGATCCAAAAACGTGCTGGAGTTACCACCCTGCATTTAACGTGGTTTGGGAACAAGCAGCAAATAGGTCTGTTCTCTTAGCTGGGGAAGAGCGAACAGCCGCCTCCCTCCCGGGCGGGAGCAGAAGCGCGACTGTTTTAACCATCGGTGGTTTCTGAGGACCATGGATGGAGGTTTGTGCAGTCCTGGGACCTGCCAGCAGCTCCTGGCTTGGAGCGGGGGCTTGTGTCGTGCCTGGCCAGGGTGAGGGGCATGCCAAAACCCCGCCGCCAGCAAGAAAAGATGTGCACAGTCTGGTTTAGGGAGGGAAAAGCCAGACTTGTGTCATTTGGCCAGGACTCTGAGCTGGCCCAAGACTCACCTCTGAGCATGGAGACAGTTGAGCACTGTGCCTCGGTCCTGGGAGATGCACAGCTTTTGGGGGGGACAGGGCTGGGTGGTGCATGGCTGGTGCAGAGGGGAGCTCCGTGAGCAGAGAC
The DNA here is from genome assembly GCF_000687185.1 of Egretta garzetta. Taxonomy (NCBI): domain Eukaryota; kingdom Metazoa; phylum Chordata; class Aves; order Pelecaniformes; family Ardeidae; genus Egretta; species Egretta garzetta. Next base: position 1,772,210 of record NW_009258661.1, read on the forward strand.
AAGAAATCCTCAGGGCATAATCACTGACCTGAAACACCCTATTAGACAGGTTTGAAGCCAAAAAATAAAATAAAAATCATCTAACGTGACAGCGACTCTGACAGCATCAGGCAGCGAGAAGAGCGGCAGCGAGGGAGTCCTGAGCTGCTGCCAAGGCACATGTTAATGGAGACTTGCCGGGTTCATTGGTTATCCTGGAAATACATCTTCTATTTTGTGTAAATGGAAAATTAATTTGTTGCTGATCAAAGGTTTAGATCTTTGGAAAACGTACCACCAGATAAGCTGAAGATTTATGTGCTTCCCTCGTACCATATTTTCAGTGAACGCTTTATTGTTCGTGGAAGGGCCCCAAGAAAAACATGTCATTAAAAAAATAACTGCGTTGAGTTTATTTAGCTTAAAATACGATACAGTGCTTTAATGAGGCTTTTGCAGACATCATTAAAGGACACTATTAAAAAGTCTTCAGATGAGAATGCTATCGGGCTAGCGAAGGGGAGAAAACCACATGAGCATCCAGACTGTTGTTCGTGTTCGGTTACAAATTTAATTTCAACGTAGGAAAGTAAAAAACATAGTAGTGCCGAGTTAAAGCCGGAGGCTATGAAAAGCCTTATTGTTGTTAAGCTCTCTAAAGCTTCTTGCATTAAGGTGATCAAAAAAAAAAAAAAGAAAGAAAAAAGAAAAGAGAGAGAAAGAGGGACAGCGATTGATTGAAACGCCATCTGCGGCGTGCTCCGCGTGTCGCCCCGGAGCGTGCGGTGCCGGGCTGCGAGCTTGGGGCGCGGGGGGGGAGTGGGGACAGTTGGTGGGTGAGGGTCCTTTTGGGGTGCCTTGGGGGGCGGGGGACAGGGTGTAGGGCAGCGGTGCTTGGGAGCACCAGTGCAGCGTGCCGGGTCCTCCCATGGCACCATCCCCGCGTTCGTGTGGTTCGGAGCTGTCAGAGGACGTGGGCGGCACGGGGTGTGCCCGCAGACACTGCCTCGCCGCCCGGCTCTGCCTGTGCACCGGAGGATGCTGGCGAGGGTCAGGCCTGTCTTACTGGGTGAATTGGTAGGAACTACAGAAAATTGTCTCTAAAATCAGCCGCAGTGTGTATGGGCTCTACCTCCCCTTCTGTGTCAGCCGCTGCTGGGCTCGATGGTGTTTTAAAAACTAAATCCCTCCTCGCAGACTGACAGCATGGGTTCCTTACCCATGGCTCTGCTGAAAATGAGTCGAACGCAGCAGCGGTGGCAGCAGGAGGAGAGGGTCTGTCTTGCGTGGTCTCGGGCAGCAGCTGCGTGAAGGTACAAATGGGAGCCCTGAGGAAAAGCGGAGGAGGCCAAGTTTTTGGGATTAATGATCTGCATCTGATGCTGGTCTCTCTGCCCCTCCCTCCATCCCATTTTTCTTTGAGATAAGACATCCCTGTTTCTGGTGTTGAGAGGTATCGGGAGGGTCTGCCGCCTTGCTTAAAAAGAATAAAGAAAAAAGAAAAAAAAGAAGAAAGAAAGATAGCTCAACCTCATTTAAAGTCCTGACCTGTATTTTGGGACTTAAGTTCTCCGGGGAGCTTTCCCCGTATCTTGGGCACATCCCTATGTGTCTCCTGAAGAGCCAGGCATTTGGCCGGGAGGAGTGGAGCCGGACCCTGCCATGTAGGGTCTTCTCCCTTCCCTGCTCACTGCTAACAGCTTTTTGCAATCACCTTGCCTTTCCCCTCTGGTGTTTGCAAAGCCGTGCCGTCTCCAGCCTCTCGTTCTGGTGCTTATAGCTGCCACGGGACCGCAGCTCCGTCTGTCCCCCAGCCTGGGGACCGCGCTGGGCATGGCTCCTCCTGGCTCTGGGGCGGGAGCGCTGGCTCGGCGAGCAGAGATTTCTCTGCAAATTACAGGGGCGAGCGTGGGAACGGAGGGGAAAAAAACCACTGCGAGTATATACAGTTCTGCATTTCTGTGGGTAGAAAGAGCGATGGGAAAGCAATCTGTTATTGTGCCTGTCTCTGTGAGCCAGGACAGGCTCGGTGACGGGGGGGACCTGCCATCCCGCCGATCCCAGATAGGCTCGTGGGGACACATGGCGCAGGGGCAGCTTTCACCCCTGTGGGCTGCATTTCGGGGCAGAGGAGGCTGGAGCCTCTGTGGCATCCCAAGGTAGCAGTGCTGTACCCTGCCCTGGCAAGCTGCAGCAGTGTATGCTCGCTAAATAATTCAGAAAGGCAACTTGATCTGATGTTCATCAGGTTAGTAGCCCGGTGACCTTGAGGATGTGTCTGCTGTTGCTGCACGTGGCCGTGCTGTGTATCTCACTGTCATCAGGAGAGTCAACAGTGTCACGTGGAGCCCTATTGATTGACGACCGATCGATACACCAAGGTGATAAAACGCAGCATTTATGAAATGTGGGCTCTTACAATGACTTGTTAAATTAGCCATAGGGAGGAGTTTGTACATATGGCAAGAAGTTGGCTGGGTTTGGGTCTTTGTCTTTAAAACTAGCAGCAAAGGGCAGAAAGACGTGCCTACGTTGAGAAGCAGAGTTGTCCATCTCACACCTCTGCACCTAAGCAGGGGCTTCCTGCTCTTGATCTTTCTTTATTTCAGTAGCTAAGGTTTTACTTCTGGTCGTTTGCTTCATTGCTGGCAGTTGTCAGCATCCATCCTCGTAATGGTGCAAGTCCTGCACGTGACCTTTGATAATGTGCTCCACTGGCTCGGTATTCTCCTTGCTGCTTAATGAAACACCCATTTCACCTGTGTAACATGCAGAATCCGTCAAGAAATCTTGTGTGTCTTCTGGAGTTGTTCCAACACATGACCTTTTCACAAGCCTGCAGAAGGTAACAGTAATACAGAGTGATTGCCAGCGAACCATCAGCTTTCAAAGCAGGAAGGCTCATTTCCACTTTCCTAAGACAGTTGCGTGTCCAAGCCTGGCAGCTTCTGATCTGATTTCTTGTCTCAGAAGAGCCTGTTCATTGGATTTTGTGGATATTTAGGTTTGCAAGTATTGGAACAAGAAGTCTGCTGGGAGTGATGGTGATGATACATCCTGTTTGGAGGCACAAAGCTCTTCCGCTCATCGCTGGCAATGCAGCTGAGATGTTATAAGCATCGGTCTTACTGATCTTTTACATCAGCTTATGATTCTCACTCCCATCTTATCTTTGTGGATCAACTTATAGTTAAAAGTTTGCCATTTCTGGTGTGATCCCTTTCTTGGGGATGATCCAGTTGGCCAAGACAGCCAAGCAGAACTCACTTTTGCTGTAGGAGTCTTGGTTGTGTGGGGATGCTGCTGCCATCCACCCTGTGATGGGATCATGTCGGGCTGGTGCTGGGTGATCGAAGCTGCTGTAGATGGAGTTACGCAGAGCACGTCATGCAAGAAGTGGGGTTGGATACTCGGGCTCATGCCCTGCCAACTTTTCCCCCCCGAGCGCGGGGCTGGCCGGCGGTCCCGCTCAAGTGGCACTTGGAGCACTAATAGACACATTGCTCCCAAGTGTTCACAGCTAAAGGGCCTTTGCTCCTTGAAAGTTAATGCAGGTAAAATCAGGCATTTTACTCATGTGTTCAGAGAAAATTAGCACCTACAGGACCTGCCATACGGAGCAGTACGTACTGTTTGTGCCGGTTGTAGCCCCTAGTCACTGCTGCGTCCTTTTAGCAATGCATTTCCAGGGAAGATTGTTACAGTAAACACAGGTAATTGCTGCTCCACAGCATTTCTGCTTAACATTATCATTTTATAAGCAGACTTCTTTATTTGCTTTTGCCCAATTCAGTTTTGTCTCGTTTCCTTTGTAATGCAATTAACATGTTCTGAATTTAAGAGGAAAAACACATCATGGCTGTGGCATGTTAACCATAGAGAGGTAATTAAAAAAAGAAAAAAGGGAACTATAAACGCTCAAATATGTCATCAATGGCCCCGAATATTTTCTTTTGTCTGAAGTTGTCTGAGCCAGATGAGGTCTCTGCACGTTGTTGGTCCATCCCGCTTGGCTGGGGTAAGTTGGGGCAGCTCCAAGGGGGAGCTGGGCTGGTTTGTCCCAGCTGAAGATCTTGCCCCGGAGATTTTGAGTATAGTTCCAAATAATGAAACCTAATTTATGAGCCTTAATAATAACAATTTAAGGCATTTGAGACTGCAGAAAGACTCGCAGCTGTAGTTTCTGCATCCTTCTGTGTTCTGTAAACATGGTTAATCTTGCCAAAATCAAGGTCTCTGAAATCCAGAGCCAGGCCCCAAAAGTCAGGAGCGTGCCACAAAAGCACTATGTGTTGGGCAAGTTGTATTTGCTTTCTGTGTTTTTCTGAGCCCACAGAAACTCGGGTTTTCGAATTTCACTCACTTTTTGCAAATGCAAAAGCTAAAAAGTATGCTCTCCTCCAGTTGACTTGAAGCAGAGATTCATTTGTGACCACCAAATTCCCAAGCAACGGGCTTTGAGAGCAGCAGAAGAGATTTGGCAGCATAGCTCCTTCTCTGCATTTTCCTTTCTTTTCTGAGGGGAGAGAAACATGGGGGAAGGAGGCTTTGGCATCCCTGTTGGAGTGCCGTGTTCCTGGGGCTCGCCGTGCTCACCTGAGACACACATAAAAGGTGCAAATCGTGCATCTCTCGGGGCCATATGAAAGAAAATATATTAAAATATGCGGTATCCAAAATGCCACGCTAATAACTTGTATTTCTCAGAATGTTTAGCCCTGCTGGTGCACAAACATGCTGCATCTAAAAACCAGTGGGGAATCATAGCAAATGACTGCAGAAAATAATTAAGAGGGCATTGAAAGCCAGGAGAAAAATGATACGTTGCTCCGAGCCAGCAGATCATTGCTTTAATAGCCCGCATACCTAGGAAGCGGTGCCTTAAGTTTGACAGCAAGTTGAGATTCGGTCAGCATCAAATAAGATGATAGCTGGGGAAGGATAATTAGTGTCTTCACACCATTCAATTTGGGCTGCTGGTGCGGAGCCAACTCTTTGAAACGCGCACATGCGAGCCAGCGAGAAGGATTTTTTTTTTTATTTTTTTTTTTCCTCTCCCTTTCCCTAAGCAGCCTACAGGATTTATTGATTTCTAAGAGCAGGCTGATTTCCATGTAAATAAATGGGAGGGTGGCCGGGCCGCGGCGCGCGGTCCGGATGCGGTGACTTTGGCTTGCTGACATCATTGCTCATTAGCATGCAGGAGAGGAGAGCAATGCAACAGCAGAGCCCCGCGCCGCTCCCGCGCCGGCAATTATTCTCCACGGGCTGCATCTCTCCTCGTTAATGCCTTGTGCTCAGAGAGCAAATTGGACATCCTCTTGCCACCTCGAAGGGTCATTTAGTGGAAGGCGGGTTGAGGGGGGAGCTGCTGGATTCGTTTGGATTGGGAGCGGAGAGGGGGGCACCCTCCGGAGCTGGATTTCAGAGCGAGGCAATTTAAGCGAAAGCTTAAGACGCGGGGCAGGAATGGCAAATTTCTCCACTGCAGCTTTCCCTCGGAGACGCGCCGCGGTCGGTGCGTGCCTCCTCTGAAAGGCTCCAACCAAAGCCCGCCCGGCGGCAGCCCCTGGCTGCGTGTGTCGGGGCGGTGGGCTGTGCCGGGAGAGCGCGGGATGCTTTATGGCACTGCGGTGCTTGGGCTGGTCCCGGGAGCAGCCCGCCAGCCCAAAGGCAACCGGCACAACTAGGACGGCTGAGCAACCCGTTGGCTGTTTTCCTCCTGCGCTATCGCTGCCGTCGTCGGTGGGAACAGGTAAGAAACTGCCTTTTGCCAGCAACTTCAAAGTTGTCATGGATTTTTAGGAGGGATGGAAAGTAGTGAGGAGGAGGAGGAGGAGGAGGAGGAATAAGCAGCATTCTGTGGATGCACGTAGCTACGCGCTAACTTTGCTCAATGTGCTGTTGGTGGTCGAGGGGGCTGCGCTTGTTTTCCCAGCCTTTGCTGGGCTCGCTGTTGATGGATGTAAAAGGTTAATTGTAAAATGGCATTTCTGCAGCTGCGGGAAGTCAGGGCAAAACACTGATGCCACCGCAATGGATTTTTCATTTTAAAAATAATCAGGAAGGCTCAGCTGGGTCTAAATCGGAATAACTATTAAAAAAAATCCTCATCTCTCAGTGTTAATTTTATTGCTCTGGTAAACGCAGCTTCTGGAAGCCTGGGTTCTCTGGGCATTTTCTGAGCAAGACTGCGTGCAGGCTGGTGGTGTGGGTGAGGACATTACTGTTCAGATGTTTATTATGGTGGTTTTGCCTTCCTGAGGACAGAGAGTTTTAAAGTAATAATCTTTCTACGTCCTCCTTTTCATGCCAGAATGCCTAACTATAAACCAACCTAGAACGGCAACCTGGGGGTTATGTTTTTCAGTGCAGTCTTTTCAAGTCAAATTAACTTTTTTCCTTGTTCCTTGAAGGAACATTTTAAGCAGATGTGACACAGACGTGACCTGTGACCGTAGAAAGATTTTAATCCAGTTACTCTTTGTTTTGTAGTCATGATTCCTTGGCGGTGCTAAACACTGATTGAATCTTTTTGAGCCGTTGAGGATTAGCACTGGACAGAATAATGCCAAAATAATTATTCACACCAGATGCAGTGTCATCCTTTCAGTTCTAGCTCTCTTATCTCGTAACTTATCTGACTTATTTTTATTCAGCGATTATTTCACCTACTGTGGGAGCACTTACAAGCCTCACATCACTCTATTTATAAGGGTGCAGGCTTGAGCCTGCGATCAAGATTTGTAAAATAAAACTATCTGCAGCTAACAAGATTATATTTTGCTTCGTATTTTAATCTTCTCCCGTTGTGTGTTTTCTACCAGCCAGATTCAGCTTAACAAAATGACCCAGCCTTGCGCACTTGCTGTTGGCAGACTCACTCGGGCTCAGCCGGCACATACACAGATCAGGCCGGCAGTGATTGCTTTCACAAGCCAGTCGGTATTGCCCGTCTCGGGGGATGCCGTCTAAGCCTTAACTTTTGAAATAATTACAGTTTTCAGCCTAGCTCATCCTGCTTCTGAGCACTTTGCCTATCAGCCAGGTTTTTTCCTTTAAGACGTATGGCCTGGGAGATGCTCGAATTGCGGCGTGTTTACTGCTTCCCATGCATTCTGCTTGTCATGCTGCAAATACAAACTGGTGAAGTCCCTTAAAACAGCTCTTGTGGCCCCGGGGCCGATCGCCGTGGATGTGCTTAGCTTAGTCCTAGCCTGCAAGCCTGGAACGGGGCGGGGGGGAAAGAGAGGGGTGGGAAGATAAATACTGCCTGTGAAGAGACCAGGGTTACGCAAACTTGAGACGGCGGTGAGGACCCGCACGCTGAATGGAGATGGGCTTCTTCGTGGAGAGCTGTTTTGGATCCAGGGGTAGAGCTTAAATCTTGCTAGAGCCCCAGGCTTGGAGGCAATTTCCTTTCTTCGGTTAAGCAGCAGAAAGAAACCCCCTGCGATACAGCTCTGCGTCTTGTTAGGCTGAAAAGCCACTGCATGGTATAATTAAAAATCTGACAAGGTAACCTGTGGGGTAGGACAGGAGCTTTTGCAGCAAGAGCACACGTTGGCTCTCGGGTGGGGAGCGCTGCTGAGCTCAGCCCAGAGGGAGGTTTTGGCAAGGGCTGTGCTGCTGCCCGCTGCCTCTGCTGCTCCATCCCTGCCAGCCAGGGACCCCGCTGGGCTCTCGGGGGCTTGGGGTCATCCTGCCATGGGGGACACCAAACCTCTCTTGGGTGTCCAGAGCTCCTGGGTCTGCCCGTCCCGTGGCTCCCCCTGCCTTCCAAAATCATGAGATTGGCTTCAGCATTGCTTGCCCACCAGCTTGGGGGCTGTTATTGCTGTTATCGAGCCTGTTCTTCTCTTCCACTTGGAAACTAGCGGTTTGCATTTCTTCTCCATGGCTGGGGAAAAATATGTGATTGTTATCGTTTCTGTATGCTGGACCTTTAAGGGGGAAAGAAAACCCCTAACATAAATACGTTGAGCTGGCAGGCTGCCTCCATCATCTTGGATGTGACAGGGCAGCCTGTTGGACGCCTTTGCTCCTGGTGGTATGGCTGGGCAACAGGCTGGGGATACTGGTACCTTATTTTTCCTCCTTTTTCCCTCCCCCTTGCTTGGCCTGCAGCTCACATGGGTATAGTGCTTTGCCCACCTCTGTCTAACCTCTATTATGAAAAAAAACCACTCTGTCTTCTGCAAAACATCTTGAGAGCTCCAGATAGAGAGTTTTTCTGAGAGCTGCTGAGTTATTAATATCCCTTAATTTAAACATCTCCTCTTTATGCATCAGAATTTTCATGTTTCATGTCAGGGGTTGCAGCTCATGGGAGCAGCCTGGCAGTGTGGTTCAGGTCAGGAGGGTGTTTGAGCACCCTGGGGCTCTTACCCAGCTCACGAGGAGAAACTGGGGCCCAAGCAGGGACCTGTGTTCACTGCAGAGCGCTGGGGTGCACCCGGGCTCCCCAAAATGACCTGTGATTCACCCCAGCTTCCCTGATGTGATTTAGCCACAGGATGGAAAGGTTGATTGTGTTTTAATTCATCCTGCAGTGGTGCTGAGAGGTCTGGCCACGGTTTTGGGCTGTGGTCCTGGTTCCTTGTTTGCCTCAGAGGGGCACCAAGACAGCCCAGGTGCAGGATTTAGGTTTTTGTACATTGTGTTGTGTTTTGCCCTAATTCCTTGGTCTCATCTGGGAGGAACACAGCCTTGGGCGCTGATGGTTGTTGTTTGCCACGTGGTGCCTAAGACCACAGACAGCAAAATTGGAAGCAGCCTGGAGGCTGCCCCGGGCTGTGCCACAGGGAAGCAGTGGTTTGGGGACAGGGCGGTGGGGACCCGCAGGCAGATGTTCCACCCGCTTCTTGAATTGATGGTCCTGATTCACCATGAAGGCAGACCAACTGGGAAATCCTCAGAGACTGCTTTTGTTCATATTTGGCTGCAGCTGGCAATATTGCGGGTAGTTCTCTTTTTTCTTCTTTTTCTTAATTAAGCAAGAATAATTCTTGCAGTGGTAAAGGATTTTTGCAGAGTCTTAAAAATAAAATTAGTCTCCAGCCTGAGACTGAGCATGCACAACTGCAAGCCAGAGAGGAGAATTTTTCCAGGAGTGGAAATGGGGTTTGTAATAAAACCTTCAACACCACCCTGGATACCTTTACAATTGCTGCTGTTGGCACTGCGGAGGTCAGGGGGGATTAAAACTAAAGTAACACTGAAAACCTGACTTGCTTCAAGCAAATCAAGCAGGTGGGGAAGAGAAGATGGACGGGGAAGATGGAGAAGAATATGACTTGCAACTCTTCCATCTTCTTGGTGTTTCCCCACCTACTGCAGACCTTTCCAGAGATCTGCAGGTACACGTGTTCCCCTATGGCCGCTGGGACTGGGGGGAGTTGCATTTATAGGAGTAGTTTGGTTGCTGGATTACTTCTCTTTTTCTTTAGCTTCTTGGCATTACTGTGCTACCTGCTCTGTTGCTACCACCTGATGTTCATCTTTGCAGCCAACTGTTCCCACAGCATCTTGGGTCAAGTAAGCATTGTCCTCCCTTGGTCGTCCTTGCCAGGCCACCAAGGGCACCTTGCCCTCAGACTTTGAATTGCTGCTATTGTAAATGCCTATGTCTTAATTCACCTTCCTTAGCCTCCTGCACCCTATTTTGGCAGATAAAAGCTTTCATTAAGCTTCCCTTTCAACCCATGTAGCACAAGGTCTTCGCAATTCATTCCCGCTGATAGGGTGTTTTTTCCAGCTGAAGTGACTCTGGAAGAGCTGTGAAGTCGCAGAAGTGTTTTGTCCAGAGAGCTGCTGCTTTGTCACTGAGGTCCATGGGACCCAGGCCATGGGCAGCAGCCAGCTGGGCTGCTGGGAGCGTTTGGTTCAAAATAGGGTGTTAGAGAAGTTTGAGATGGAGGCACAGCTTCAGCCCCAACTGTGTGTTATGGGCACAAAAGTTTGGGGCTCCTCTGATGAAGCTGATGTTCAGGGAGTCGATGGTGAAGCTGTGGCTGAGTGCTGCCTGTGGATACTCCTACGCCTCAGCTTCCCCATTTGTGAAATGGGAGAGCGGTGCCCATACTGGAGAAGAGCCACCAGGCTCCCCCTATGGCAGTGAAGGACTATGTTAATTTTTCAATTTAGATAAATGTTTGCCTTGCCTCTGGGGTCTGGAGAAGTGGGTCTGTGTAGCTGGAGCTCCCTCAGGGTGGGAAGATGCCTCATTATCTCTCAAATGAGAGGCAGAGATAACAGGCAGGGATATTAAGATGCCCTTGTTAAGAGGCTCAGGGGTCATGTGAGCTGCCCCAAATCCTCAGCCTCTCTCATTCCCAAGAAGTCTTGTGATTTACTGGCTGACAACTGACCCAAAAGCCTCCTTGCAATCAGAATGATGGCACGATGCTGGAGAAAAATCAGGCTGCTGTATATGTCTTAAGCCGAGCAGGAAGGGAATTGCCCCTTTGTTTTACACATCCCATCTGAGCTGAGCAGACAATTGCTTTTTGAGGGATTCCCAATCTTGTATGTTAATGTGTGCACAAATGCATGCAAATCCTTTATTACGGAGCGCAAGCAGAGGCATCGGGTGGCCTGGCGTGGGCCGTATTGCATTGTCTGGAGACGGAGCTGCTCCCTGATACAGCCCGTTTATTTCCATCCCAGAAGAAACAAGTGAGAAGCAGAGATAAGCAGCACTAGAGGGGGAGAGGGGGGATAAGGGCTGTTTGCCAAGTTCCTTCTTTGTCCGAGAGGAATCTTAACATTTCTGCCATGATCGTAAACTCTCCATTCTTGGCACTGCCAGGAGGGTTTGGGATCATAGAATCATAGAATCGTTTAGGTTTGAAAAGACCTTTAAGATCATCAAATCCAACCATTAACCTAACCCTGCCATCCCACCACTAAACCATGTCCCTAAGCACCTCATCTATCCTTCTTTTAAATACCTCCAGGGACGGGGACTCGACCACCTCCCTGGGCAGCCCATTCCAGAGCCTGACAACCCTT
>NW_009258661.1:1783372-1785408 GCF_000687185.1 Egretta garzetta
TGTAGTGAGGGGCCCAAAACTGAACACAGTATTCAAGGTGCGGCCTCACCAGCGCCGAGTACAGGGGCAAGATCACTGCCCTACTCCTGCTGGCCACACTATTCCTGATACAAGCCAGGATGCCATTGGCCTTCTTGGCCACCTGGGCACACTGCTGGCTCATATTCAGCCGGCCGTCAACCAGTGCCCCCAGGTCTTTTTCCACCAGGCAGCTTTCCAGCCACTCTTCCCCAAGCCTGTAGCGTTGCATGGGGTTGTTGTGACCATGTGTGGGATCTTGCACTGCCCTTTCTTAAAACAGCCACCTTGCCCAGCCTGGGCATTCTTTGCTTTGGCGGTGTTTGCTGCGTTAGGTCCTGCGTGCCCACGCAGCCAAGCCGCAGCCATGGCTGGAAGAGCAGATCCCTGCGGTCAGGCTGGTTTTGCTGCGGGCAGGGGTCTGCTGCCCTCACAGCCCCGGGGGGTCCAGTCCTGCCTGCACTGCCCCAGACCCCAGCACACGCAGGCTGTTGGCTGGGAGAGGCCAGCTTGGCCCTCTCTTTTGCTGGAGCTGCAGACCATGTGCGAGGACCCACTTTGCCTTGGCTTCAGGCTGCCCCTGGCCCCTCTTCCCTGGCTTTTCAGCTCTGCTTGTGCTTTCCCAGTTTGGAGTCGTTGCTGGTTTTTCACAGCAGGGAGACCTCGGCTTTCTGCAGAAAGCTGGGGGCACGCTCGCGGCTCTCTCCAGAGCCTCTTGCACAGCACTGGTGTTTTCAGCGTGGTTTAACTTATTGTTGGTTCCATTGCTAGGATGAAAGGGCTGCGGGAGGCTCCAACGATGGCAGAGGCGGTGCTTTGCTAGCCGCGGCGTACAACAAGGGACTGCCTTGTCCCAGAGACCTCACAGGTCAATCGGGCTCACGTCGAGCTGTGCGTTGGTGGACTGGGGCTGGCAGCGTGCTTCTGTGTCCCAAGTGAGAGGGGCTCAGGAGCCATGTTCTCTGCTTGGTGTGTTGGGCTCTGTTTGCTTCAGATTCCCCTTCTCTGTGTTTTTATCCGTAGAGAGAAGAGGGCTGGTGTGGGTTGGTGGATCCAGTTTGCACCGTCTCCCTGCACCAGCAGATAGATGGGGATGTAGCCAGGAGCGGGGGTTAGAGCCTCCTCTGAGGAGAGGACCGGCCGCCATGCCAAGAGCACCACGTAAAAGCAGCCCTTGCAAAATAAAATACATCCATCTTGTAACTTCATCACATGAAGCGCTGGCCTTGAATAGAACAAATTTTTCAATCTGTTTTCGAGCCATTGCTGCTTTGTACCATGTGAAGTCAATTCAAGGCAGGCTCCTTTCCAGCTAAATCTGACACCAGGAAATGTTCTTTTTCTCCCCATTTGCTTCCCGCCGTCCTGGCCCCGCTGCAGGGCAGCTCCGTGCCGAGCAGCCCTGCCGGGTGCTCCCCAGCCCGTGCCTCCCGCAGCAGCATGGCTGCTGGCTGGCTCCCTCTCCTCTTTCCTCCCTGTCCACACACTACGGCTGCTCAACAGCGCCTTTATTTACCCTCCGTGCCCAAAGCTGGCCATGCTGCCAGGTCTCCTTGGGAAACACAATGTCACTGGGTTTCTCCTCGCCAGCCCTCAGCTCCGGGAGTCAAGTGATGCTCCAGGATGTCCCCAGCTTTTAGCAGCAGCACTGAAATATCTCCAGCCCTGTGTCCTCCCCAATGCTGAAGACCTCTCTTAACTACCAGGGCTCTTCTCATCCTTGAGATGAGCTTGCAGACCTTTCTCTGGGTTGAGAGCAAGATGGAAAGGCTCAGAAAAGAAGATAGGATTTCCAGAGAGTGATTGGCGTTAGTTTCTTGTTTGAAAAAAAGCAAAACTACCCACAGTCTTCCAAAGTTGTGTGGGGCTCCTTGGCTGCACAGGACTCGCTGTTGATGAAGCTTTGATGCTGGTTAGGTGAGGCTGGTGTCTGGCCAGAGCCAAGCTAATGGGTTTGCCTTTGCAGGACATGCCACTCCACCTGGGCTGCGGCGCCCTTTATATGGTAAGGTATGCGG
>NW_009258661.1:1785815-1795289 GCF_000687185.1 Egretta garzetta
CCCGCCGCTCTCCCCACGTGATTGCCAAGCGAGCCGCTGCTGGCAGGACCAGCCAGGGGACTGCTGGCCGTGGCCCCGCTCCTCTCCCATACCCACCAGCTCTCTGCCATAGCATCGGCATTCGGTCGTGACATCGTCGCTCCAGTCATCGTGCGTGCGGTCGAACACTGGCACGTGCATCATCTCACTTCATGCCGCTCTGCTTTGAGTGCGGTTGGGGGGGGGAATACTGCTTTTTCAATTTCATCTCACATTTGAAATGTACATTTTTATATTAAGTTTTTACTACGGGGAATTATTTTTAATTATAGCGAGCTGGAAGACGATAAAATAAAGTTGAGTAAGTGAGACCTATGTGAAGAAGTCATGGAAACCATATCATAGGAGTGGAAAGACACTCCTAGGACACTGAATATTGTTCCCATGGAACAACATATCCTAATGTAAAGAAAATAACTGTAATTAAAGCTGTTAATCTTCTGCTTTTAATGAGGGGAAAGGAAGACAACTAAGTATCTCAGGGGCTAGATCTTGCAGTTTGTACAGTTTGCCCAGGAAGGTGGCAGAAACCCCATGCCTGGAGACGCTGTTTTTAATGGTGCAAAATTTTTACAGAGCCCATTGCCCTGGCCTGGGGACATCACTGACAAGTAGTCAGGCTGCCTGTGTCCTTTTCATCCTTTGCTTTCCTGATCAGGAGACGCCACCCGCCAGTGGTACCCGCTTGCCTGGGATGGGGCAGGAGCAAGGGTGGTGTAAGTCAGCTCCCCGACCCGGTCCTCACACTCCTGGCTGTCCGTGGGGTGAGCTGCAGGATGGCGGTCGCGTGGTGTGACCTGTGGTGTCTAATTGATCATACATCTCACTAACTCTTCGACACCGTTATTTAAAGTCCCCACGATGGCCTGATTTATCTCATTTATTCAAAGCCAAGATCTCCGCTGCTCTCCTGCCGTGCTCCATCTCCTAGAGGGGATGTATCTAGAGCGGAGAGGAGGGCAGAAACGTGCGGGCTGGCTTTTTCCCCATCGCAGCACTCCTGCTTCTGGCATTGCTGCTATCCGAGCGTGGACTGTTGGGTTTGTCTCCCTTTGAAGCTTGTGTTGGATATCCTGAAAATTAAAGTCTGGCTAAGAAGTCCTAAACTCCGTTAGAATAACTATCTCCAGTGCCGAATCCAGGGTGCTGGAGCTATTAATTATTCTTAGCATCTTGTTGCATATTGAGCTGCTTCTAATCGTGTTGTGAAATGAGATGGAAACGGCAAAGAAACCAGCGCTTTGCTGAGGCAGGCCACCCTTCCCCGGTAGCTGATTAATTAAAGTATTCACGTGAAATGGTGCCTTGATTATTTTTTAAGGTAACAGCCGGAGGCGATGCCTAGACTCTCCGACTGGACGCAAACCAGACGCCGGGGGTGCGTGGGGGTCGCTGTGTGGTTTAGATCTGATGAAAGGCAGGAAATGGGAAAATCTGGCAAATCTCCCTGGCTTGACTTAACGGAGCCTCTTGACTTTTGCTAGAGTGCATTTTTTGTGCTGTAACGGCCAAGTGGAAATTTAGACTCGAATCTGGATCTGAGCGCTGGTATGCTTAGCTGGCTTGTACGCAATGGTGAAAAAGAAGGAGAGGTGTTTGAAAATTACAGCCCCCGATGTTTAACTGTTGCTGCCCTCTGAATTTCTTTGCTTTACCTTATTTAGCAGGGAAACCTGCAGTGGCAACGGTAACGTTTCCCTCGCCTTTTCTGTGGTTCCTTATTATTTCTGAGATGTCTCCCTTCTGCTCCCCGAGCGGAACCGTATCTCATTCCTCAGAAGTCGGTGCCGTTTCATTAGCGCAAATTAATCCAGAACCCTGCGTGGTTACTTTAAAATAGATACCATTGACCCATATTGTAGAAGAGCACTGCATTTTCGGAAATAGAAACCGATTTATTAGTCCTTCGCTCTTACCCCTGCCCAAGGGGTGTGATGCCCTAGCAGCCTTGCAGATAAATGCTCAGGTTCAAGTCCATGAAGGAAATCTCCAGCTGCAGGAGCAGACCCTTAAAAGAAATGCTGAGATGTGATATTTGCAGGGAATTAAGCTAGTGGCTCTTAAATTGCAACCTGTGGGCTGTTCTTTCGGTCCTTGTGCTTTCCCCCCTGTCTGGCGTGCGAGCTGGCGTGCCGCTGAGCCGCGGTGCGTGCCGTCAAGCCGGGTGGTTAAGATGCCATTGTAGTGTGACTGTGGGCTTTGTAGCCTCCCTTAATTTAATTTAGCTTTATATGTTCAGACTATAATCAATTTTTATGCTACTTTAATAAGCAAATTTATGCTATCAGCATGCTAAAGGGACTTGTCATTCACAGCTTCCCAGTCAATCCACCATTTTCTGTATTAGCCAAGTGCTCAGCTGCCCTAATTTGGTAACTGCTCTGCAATTACCAGCTGGCGTGCCAATCCACACCAGGCGGGCACGTGGCCCTCGCCTGTGCTGGCCCCTGGAAATGCTCCTTGCGGTGCAGTAAAGGGACAAGCAATTATGTATCCCCAAACATTGGGCAGTCTGACTCAGCTTGATTGCCAAGTGTTGTTACAGCAAATATGGACTT
Organism: Egretta garzetta; assembly: GCF_000687185.1. NCBI lineage: Eukaryota > Metazoa > Chordata > Aves > Pelecaniformes > Ardeidae > Egretta > Egretta garzetta. The sequence continues at coordinate 1,788,413 of NW_009258661.1, forward strand.
TTATTTCCTCCTTGTAAGAGAGAGAAATCCTGCGTTCGAAAACGCCCGAGCATAAAAAAGGGTTGAGTTTAGCACCTGCAGGCCAGCGACTGGGAGGAATCGCTTTGCTTGCTTATTGAAAGTGCAACTCACGGGGGCATCTCACCTTTTTCCTCTCTCCTCACCTTGCAGGAAGATTTGCCTTCACTGTAAGTGCTCCCAGGAAGAGCACATCGTAACGGTTATGCCTCTGGAGATGGAGAAGACCGTCACGAAGCTCATGTTTGACTTCCAGAGGAATTCGACTTCTGATGATGACTCGGGCTGTGCCTTGGAAGAGTATGCATGGGTCCCCCCTGGCCTGAAGCCTGAGCAGGTAACGATGACACCACCGAGTTACCAGAAATAAATTGGTTTAATCTGCTCTTTGGAAATAGTGGCCCTGATTTTTCTTCTAGGGGTGCGAGCACTTGTTGCATGCGGCTGTTTCTGGCTATAGAGACTTGCAGAGACAGGTCTGGTCTGAATGCACAAATGAAACAAAATAGAGATGTGATCCTTGCAGGACTTGTGGTTTTCTACATCTGTAGGTGTAGTTGATGATTGAGAGCAGGGAAGCAAAATACTTCCAGGATGGGGTTTGTTGTGGTTGTGCAAGGGAATGGATACAGACGTACCTGCTACTGTTTTATGGGGGGAAAAAAGTGGTGGGGCTCTGGTCTGCCCGGGGGACTCGGTACGCACGTTCTGCCCCCCTGGACCACTCTGCTCTGCGCTAAGTCCAGGGCAGACAGTCAAAGCTGGTAGGTGACTAAAAAATGGGCCAAAGTCTTTGGGGTTGGGTTCAAGCATGATATCTGTGCTTCACTGGAAAGGATTGCTCCAATGAAGTTCAAGTCTCTTGGTACGGGAGTTGAACGGGATGGATTAGACCTCAGCGTGCTGTCTGTGCGGAGCACGCATCGATTTCTGCTCCTTGCAGTTTACATGATTCTTTTGGGTTTTATGCTGATCTTTTACGTGTTCAACTCAGAACATAATTTGCAGAGGAGATTGCGAAACAAGCTTAGCCTTGAGAATTGCTATGGCAATCTTTTAAACCATGTAAAGAGGCTGGGAAAGGGTGGAAAGCTTTCATTCTTACTGTTGTAGTTGCTGTCCTTAAATACGGTGTTTTCCTGAGCTTTTATTCAGAAAGGCTTAGGCATTTCCTGAAATATTTTGGCACCACCCGTAGGCTGTAAATATTATCTGTCTGATTAGAGAAAATCCAGTTGTTTGGGCTTTTTTTTTTCCCCCCTTCTTCTTGTCTTTACAAGCCTGGCTTGGTGCTTTCTTTAAACTCTGTGGCACCACGTGTTTCATTTGGTGCCATCCAACCATGCAAATCAGACAGCAGCCTTGTTTTGTCACCTTCCTTATGTCAGAGGCTCCCATTGTGCCTCCCAGGAGGTACAAGACACGGTGTATGGAGAGATGCAGATGGTCCTGAAGTGGCTCTGCCGGTCCTGCATGCTGCAGGGACACGAACAGTTGGGTTTCGGGAGTCCTGTTGGAGGATCGTACTCACGCTGGTGCCACCTGCTCTCAGCACCGCCTTCTGTCCAGGCATGTCGGTGGCTTCTGGAGCCCAAGCTGGCCCATGTCCCTGTAGCTTTGGGTGGAAATGCAGATATTTAGTGACAGGTGGCACCTGACCAGGTAGTTGTGGTCTCTGATGAGTACAGCATGGCATAGACAGTAATTGAAACCCACTTCCAGCACGATGATGACGTATTCCAGAAGACCTGGATGCTTCTTTGATCCCTTAGGTGCTTTTTGAGAAATAGCATGCTGTCAGTGAGTTTGGGACACTCAGGAGAAAAAACAAGCCCATTAGCTCTAGAAATGGGTGCTGACATCTCATGCATTACTCAGGTTAATGTATTTTTAGGTTCTTCTAGCATCTGTTTCTTGCAGAGGTCATGGTGCTCCTCAATACGAACACCCTCTGTCTGCATTGCTGGGTCTTTTAGCAGATTTGCCACTTCAGGCCAGTCTCTAATCACCATGGAGATGAAGAGCAGCCACAGGCAGAGCCTAAGACAGGCACTGAAATCCTTCCAGCGTAGCTCATCCACCAGCCCTTTCAGGACCTTTCTCACATCAGATGAGCCACTAAGGAGACAACAGCAAGGTGTGACTTCTCTGGGCTGTGAAAGAGCCACCGTGAGGGGCTGGGGGTTGTCCCTGGGTGAAGAGCAGCACCCTGAAGTTTGCTGGGAGTTTACCACATACCCAGGGTGTTGCAAGGCTGGGAGGTGCCTCGGGGTGCAGGAAGGTGCCCTTTGCCTCCCACGGGGGTAGGAGGTACCTCTGCAGCAACTTTCTGGAGCCGTGCAAGGCTGCAGACAGATGTGTGGCTTTCTGGTCGATGAGTCAGGTGTGCGTACGTGATGTGGAACCTATATCTGCTGTGGAGCAGCTGGTGGGCTCCGCTCTGGCTGAGGACACTGCCATCAGGCTGGGCTGCAAATACAGGTTTGCAGGCAGTGAATTTTTCTTTGCCTTCCACTATTTCACTGTCATATTTCTTTGACGTGAAACAGATGAAATGAAACAACTTTCTCTGCAATATTCTACTTTATTAAAATCTCTACGCAGCATATGAGCTGGGAGGTAAGTGGTCCCCTGAAAGACTAATGCAGTTTTGTTATTATACTTGGACGACAGCCTTCACTATTCTTGGGAGACAGCATTAATGTCCCACTCAATGCAACAATTTACAGGATTTCGGGGGGGGGGAAGTTGGCCAACAAACATGACATTGGTTTTCGGCAGTTACCGTAAGTCATTTCAGAATTTGGAGAGTCCCTTCAATCTGTAGCTTAAAATGTTAAGTGTAAACTAAAGGGGATTTGACCCAAACCTACAAGGTCTCACTGGATTCCTGGACACTTATTCAGGCATCAGCTGCTCTGCAATACGTGTCAACTATGTGAAAATCATGTTGGTTACTTAATGCCCACTACTTGAAGAAAAAAGAGCATTGGTCCAGTGTTTACAGATAATGATCCAGGCATTGCACTGAAGAGCAGAGCTGAATTCCTTATATTATGGCTCCTCAGTGCGCAGGGCTACAAAGTGGTCTACTACTATGCAACAGCCATAAATGTTATATATTTCCGAACAGGTTTATAACACAGGGATGAAGATGATAATATAAAGAATGTTATAATACCACTTCAGGAGGTATGGTAAAAATTCGTCTGGAAAACTGGCTAAAATTTATGACATCTCTGCTCAAGAAAGAGGGGTATAAACTGGGAGGAGGCTGGAAATGTTATTTCACTGAGGAGCCTAGAAGTAGAAGAGCTTGGTTTGTTCAGCCTAGCAAATTGAAGGGTTATGATCACTCCCTATGCATTAGACAAGGAAGAGCAGTTATTCAAGCTCCAACTTTGGCACAAGAACATAGATCCAAATTGGCTCCGAATGCATTCAGGCAGGAAATTGGAAGAGGTTTCAAACCATCAGAGGTGTAAGGCTCAGCGGCAACCTGCCAACAGGGAGAGCGACGGGTAAAAACCCAAGACTGAGCTCCATAAATTACAACACGATTAGAAAATGTGGTTTCTTGTAATAGCAGTCAGCTACACAGGATGGCCAAGAGGCTTCTGTGGGCTCTAATCCCGCTTGGACTGGATCTCAATGAGAAGTTGTCTTATGGCAGAAGAGGGACTTTTCTTCTGGAAGATACGGATGCAGATGGGAATGGGAGAGGTGGCTGTACGGGAGGCGAGGAAGGAGCTCGGGACACGGGCTTTGAGGAATACTCTTTTTTTCCTGCCTGCCATTCAATGGTCGGATAAAGAAATAAGTGTGAAAGCCTTGAAATGGGCAGACACCAACAGAAACGTGTCCTCAGCAAAGCAAAATCCCAGAGTGGACCTGGCTGCGAAGGCGGGGCAAGGCAATTTCGGGAGCCAGTTTGTCTGCTGGGGCTGGCAGTCCGACAACTGATCCTCTTTGCACTGACATAAGTTTGAGGGCAGATGCTTAAAAATAAGTACTTTTATGATGTGTTTTTCACATTTTTAGGCAAAGCATGTTTAAATACATGTGAGTGCGCAGCCTTGAATTACTTGGGCCTGTGGTTTGGAGAAATCCAAAGGGGTTATAACATGCCAGCTTGAATTTCTGAATACAAGGGATTTTTGAGGATTTCTGTCTTTATTGTGTCTCAATAATAGGAGCAGCTGGTTATGGGCACAGATTTCCAATTAAACAAAAGACAGGGCTCTACTTCAGCTGCGATGTGGCTTTCTGCATGGCTTCGGCATGCCAGCATTCAAGACTCATGGCATAAGAACTTAATTCCCTCTTGCTGTCAGCAAAGTCGCTCTGATCGAGTCCCATAAAAAGTTACGAAAATGTCATCTGAGCTAAACTTAGTAGCATGAAGGTTCAGGCGACCATTTTCCTCTAAGGTGGCTGTTGGAGCTTGGATCTTGAGAGCTTTGCAGTGTGGTGTGAAACTTGTAGCTGTCATGGGGAATTTATTCAGAGGTTAACGTATGTGTTGATTCCTGTTCTGGGTCTTTTGCAGGACATGTAGCAAGAGCTTGAGTTACAAAACCTCCAAGCTTTATCAGTTGCTGTTCAGGTCACAAAGTGAGGAAAGGAGAGTGGAGATGAACCACTGAACGTGCATTTACACCTTCCCTGAAGATACCTACTTTCCCCACCTCAAGGTGGTAGAAAGTACGTTATCTGAGCCAGTTGTCTCTGGGGGATATGTGCCTGGCTTCTGCCTCGGTGTCACGATCGAGTGCATTTTACCTTTTCCTCCTTTCTGGAGCCCTATAAGTTCAGCAAACTTGTTTCACTCCTCAGGAGACTGAAGTCTTGCATGAGGCAAGGAAGCAACAACACAGCCCAAAGCAACCCTGTGGCCCAAGCCTGCACAGTAATGGGGAACAGATAAGCTAATTTTTGGCCAGGTAGAGGAAGGACAAAAGCCCCATGAAGAGCTCTACTGCCCTTGGTAGATCCTGAGAGCAGAGCGTGCTGGATGGGGAGCCGAGGGGCGTGAAGAGGAGCTGTAACTCACGTACACTCCCCTTGCACATGTGCACGATGTAGTGTATTTTATCCAAAAGCTGCATTTCAGCACATTTTTAAAAGCTCTCCAATTTCACTTTGAGGTAGCAGTAAGTCCATCACCTCCCCAGTGAACTCTTTCAGTATCTAAATAGGCTGGCAGTTACCGGCTCTTATTTCAAGGCTGGAGCTGTCTAAATCCAGCCTCCAGGCATCGGACCGTGCCAAATGCTTGCCAGCCAGATGGAGCAGTGGTCCCCCTCATGAAACGCTTTTTCCCTGTGCGATGCCTGTGCTGCGTGACTTGGGGGCAGCTGGGGTGGGTTACAAGGTCCTGGAGCTATTCCCTCTGCCCTGGAGCAGGGCGGATGGAAGAGGTGGGAGGGCATGCGAAAAAAAAAAAAAACCACTGTGGCAAAAAACCACACGTCTGGGTTCTTGCTCCCTTTCTGTGTCCTGGGGTGTTTGCCTGATCATTGTGAGCTGATGGAAGCTGTTAAAATTATTTAATCCTTGAACAGTCTTGTTAACAGGGAGGGAATCAGCTGCTTTTGGTGGACCACAGAAAGAAAACCACTCACCTGATGGGGTTTGCTTGGTTCTTAAATTCGAAGTACCCGTGTTGCGGGCGGTGGGGTAGGAGGCAGGGGAAGAGCAGGGAGTGGAAAAGAAAACAGAGAAATCCCAGACCACACAACATAAACTTGTCCTGGAGCTTTATTCCAGTGTACAATGACAGCTTTTCCTTGTGGCAATATTGTTCTAGCATGCTACCCCATGCCTTATAGATACAAGAGCATTTTAAGTGGCAGACCCAGGGGAATTATCAGCTATGATCAATGCAGCAGATCTTCCTTCTAATTGCTGATGCTCCAGGGGACCCTGAGCAGTGCGAGAGTGGCTCTGCCGGTCAGTACCTCGGCACAAAGACCACTCTCAGGTGCTTTTGAGAGCACTGTTTCTGGCTCCTTTTAATCCAAATCTGATTTCTGCTTAAAAAAGAAAAATCACGGCATGCGCTTTCACAAGTCTAGAACTTGTGGATGTACGGCCTTCATTCAAATGTTCTTCTTTGATGCCAGCAGGAAGCAATGTTTCCGCGGGATCTCTTACAGGCCAAGAGCTGCTCCAAAGGCTTGGCAGGAGTGGATGCCGTGCTCAACTGGTGAGCAGCAGCGCCGAAACGACTCAGCTGCCGTTAGCTGTGGGAGAGAAGCGCGCGGAGAGCTGCAGAGCGTGCCAGAACAAATAGCACTTAGGAAAATGATTTTTCCTTTGTTCCCTGCCTTTGTCCCTGCGACTCGGGAGCGGGTTTCCGAGAGCAAACCCAGCATTGCGGGGCGCCGGTCCACCCGGCGCCGGGGATTGCATCCGCTTGCCACCGCCACGTGCTGGCGCGTTCACGGATCCGGGGGTGATAATGGTCTGCTCCCAGCCGGGGCCGTGGGGTCTCGGGGGGGACCCTGGCTCCCTCCCGGGGTGCGTGCCTGGCTGCATCCCCGCGCTTGGCAGACCCGGCCAGCATTTCCCACTCTCCTCTCCATTTCCGAGCATCTGGCCTTGCTGCAAGGATTGTTTTGCTTCAAGGAATAAGTAAGTGCTTTGTATCCTAACGGCCAGGGAAAAGGAGGACGTGCCAGACTTGGGCCAAAGCACGCTGAACCCGCTTTCCAGTTTCACACGCGCTATCATCTGTGGAGCTCGTGTGTGAGCCTACGTGCACAAGCACTTGCAACATTTTGGAGAGACATCGAGACGGTTATTTGCGTGTGGCTTCTTTGGGGTTTTTCACTCTTCACTTTCCCAAGGGCAGCCA
>NW_009258661.1:1795319-1799984 GCF_000687185.1 Egretta garzetta
CACGTGGGAGCTCCCACACAGCGAGCTGGGGCGCAGGGCCACACGCCAGTGTCCCCGCGCACATGCGGTGGCAGCCCCTGCTCCGCACATCATCGCACTGGCAGCTCCCCGTGGTACATCCCTGGGTGGCGTGGGGGGGACTGCTGGGGGCTCTGGGACCCCTGGCATGGTCCCAGGGTGAATGATGCTCTCCTGAGCCTGGGGGGATGTCGGAGAATGTCGGTGTGCCTGGATGTTGAACAGATTCCATTGCATGGGATGATTTACTGTGCTGTGCCTGAGAGGTGGCTGACCCTACCAAGGTCCGTTTTTTGGGGATATCTGTGTTTCAGGCACTCTGCTGCACACAGGCCAGCATCTACTGCCCTCTCAGGGCTCTTTGCAAAAGCCTGGCAGCCAGTTTTGCAGTTTGTTTGGTTTCATGAACGCCAGGCGGGATTGCCCGGCTGGATGTGCTGGAGCTGTTACGGCTGAGCAAGTCAGCACCCATCAGCTGAGCCACGCCAGGACACCGCGTGCTCCTTTGTAGTCCATCCCAGCGGTACAGTCATCCCAAACAGCCCGGTTTGGTGGGTGCTTTCGGTAGGGGTGTTGTACTGGGGTGAGTACAACCGACTGCTGTTTCCCAAAAGCAATTCATGGCATAAGAAACATGATATTCCCCCTCTGCCTCCTTTAATTCATTGATCAAAGAGATGATCCTTCCTGAATGGCTTAAATTCACAGGTGGCTTGCGAACTTTTCCTTCTAGGAGAAGGTGTAAGACTTTGCCCACAAAGGTGCTGGCATGGTTTTTGTCTTTGGCCACCCCTGGGACCTCCAGGAGAAGCTGCAGTCCTGCCTTTATTTAGCAGGGACGGGGAGGTTTGTAAACTGTCAAAGTTAAACTGGAAACACACCCCAAACCTAGGAAGACTGCAGAACACAAAGGCATTTGTAAACTAATGTAATTACTTTCCTCAGTGCCTTTGAATAAAGTTGGCTCCACTTTAAAGGCTTTTTCCTACCCTTGTTTTACATTATGTTCTTTCCTTTCTCCTGGTTTCTTTCTTTTTTAATTTCTGTCTTCTCCCCTGTGCCCTCCCCTTTTAGCTCCAAGCAGCTGTTAATTTCCAAAACGTGTATCAGTTTTCGTTTGCAAAACTTCGCATGTGGACATTGTCCTTTTCCTGGGAACATGGCTATCTGCTGAGCCGGGGAGACCTCCCCGGGGCAGGATGGGGCTTGCCTGGCTGGCCAGCGTGCCACGGCACCCAGTGCCTGCAGCCGGCCTGGCTTCCAGCATGCTGGCCAGCCTGTCCCCGTGGCACCGGGGCCCCTGACGTTGTCTGAAGCCTTATTTTAACTCAGCCTGATGTTTTCCATATTCTTCCGGGGTTTCTCCCATCCAGAATGTGAGTAGAGGTCAGAGCGAAGAGGGGCAAGGGGGGAAACTGAGGATGAAACCAAGCCCGGCCCCACGCATGGCTCCTGTGTGTTAATGATGCTTGTTAGGGTAACGATGGGCAGAGCAGATCTGTTGCGAGGGGAAATGGCAGGATGTGGAGCTGCTGTGTTGTACGGCAGAAGTATTTAATAATTAAACAGTTAAACATAGCACATGATTTAAAAGGGATATGTTATCCGTCCTGGGTCGTTGCCCCACACTGTTTTCCTTACCTGGTTGCAGCTGATGTTGCAGAGCCCATAAGGTCAGTGAGGAGCCCTCTGCCGGTGCTGGGGGGGGGGTGTCTGGATCAGGCCCTTTGGCCGCAGTGGCCCTGCAAGGTTCACTGCTACAGAAGGCTTGTGAGTGCTCCAAACTGGAGCTGGACGGGGGAGAACTTATTTTCATGGGTAACAATGACCTTTTGTACAAAAGCAAAGTGCAGACTGAGCAGTTTTAGTTTTCCAGTGAGTTAACATCCTTTTCCCTGAAAAGCCAAATTTATCTCAAAATCCCTCTTTCCTTCTTTATTCTTCCTTATTGAGCATCCTGACTGGGCCATGCCAGCCCAACCGCCGGCCTCTCACTCGCAGGGAGGGAAATGCTGTCGGTGGCTGGCTGAGCACAGAGGCGGGGGGTGCTGGCCGCCCGTGACCCTGTCCCTTCTGGGCTTGGTTCTCCCATCTGGGAAGCCGAGCCATCCCACAGGGAATCAGCGATGGATGAGATGCTGTATTTGCACAACCCTGGATTAACACCAGCCTGGGCAAGGGGTGTCCTGTTCTTCACCTGCAGTCTGGCTGGACCTCTGGGGTAGGTGTGATGCCTCAGGTGAAAGGATCTCTGTGTGTCCCTGGTTCAGGTTTGTCCCCAGGAGGGGTGGTGGGTGTAAAGGCAACAGCAGAGGAAGCCATCGGCAGGAGTAAGGAAAGGGTTTTCTCCCCAGGAGATGTCCTGCAGGCAAAGACTGGCAGCTGCCTCCACTCCATCCCCTCCACAAGCACCCCTGTGGAAGGTCCCCTTGGCTGATGTGGCTCCAAAGCAAACCCTTTCAGGTTATTTCAGGCAACAGAACACAAGTTGAAGCCTGTTGTATTTATTTTGTTTTGCTTTTCAAACCAAATTGCCCATCCCTGCTGAGCTATGTTGCTGCTGCGATGGGAGCCAGTTCCCGCGGACCTGCTGAGACTAAATGGAAAACTTCCCAGCGGAAGCAGGAGCGGAGCTGGGCACGTACATCCCGCCATGTCGGGCTGCGGGAAGGCAGTGCCCAGGCTGCCGAAGGAAAAACTCGCATCCCCGCTTTTCGCCCAGGGTGAGCGTCTTACAGCTCATTGCTTTAAGGACTGGAGCAGCCTGATGGAATTTGGCGGCTCTTCAAAAAAAAAAGTCATTTCTAGCCTCCGCCAACTTCAAGGACTCAGTGGGCAAAAAAAAATTCGTTGCAAGAAAAAAAAACAAACCCAAACCAAACAACCTGAGAGCAAGGGGAAGGCGAGCAGCCTGTCCGCACGTGGGGAATTTGGCAAGGGAAGTCAGCAGGCATCTGTACCGGCCGGGGAGGCGCAGCGTGGCCGCGCGGTAGCCTGGCAGCCCCGTAAAAGGTATGGCAGCTGGGGCATCTCCTGGAGATTTTCAGCTGCAAGCTCTGCTACGGACTAGCGGCATGAACTCAGGGAGCTCATTTAACGTCGTTACACTGCAAATCGTCCTTTCCAGTGCGTGTATTTGCTACCTCGTGTAGCATGTCATAAGAATTTCAGTGTTTTTCCTGTGCTTTGATGTCCCTGGGTGAAGAATGCTCTATAAATGCAAAGTAAGTATTCTAATGTACGTCGTTTGCTTTCTTTTTAACATAACAAAATCCTTAGCAGCCTGCCTTTCTTTGACAGTTTCCATAGCTGGTGGGTCTGTTTTTACTGTGCCTTAGCAAACAAATTTAGGGTTTCGCAGTGGCATATGCTCAGTGTGTTCCTCAGCTTCGTGACCTGAGCAGTTCCCTTGTCATCAGCACTGCAGAGTTATGGGGGAAACCTGCTAAAATTCTCCCTTCCTGCAAAACCTGATGATGGGAAAAGGTGGATGTTTGGGTCGGTTTGGGGAGGAACCGTAAATTAAGAAGAAAAGCAATTGCAAGCACTGGAGCAGCTCTGCTCGCTGGTAGCTCTGAGGAAGACCAGGGAGTGAGCTGAATGCAGAGTAATTATTCCTGAATAATGCCAGTTTGGGATATTTATTCTGGAATAAAAAGCAATTTCTTCCCATTGAAGGTGACTCCTTGTATGACCCACCCCCAGCAGCCGGCAAGCCCGGGAGTGAGCTCTCCTGCCAGCAGCCCCATTACCTGCCTCTGCGTCCCCATCCCTCCGGGTGACCCGCGGTAGCTTGTCATCCCGCAGATGCTGTGGGGTTGTGCGGGCAGAGGGGGCTTCTCTGGGGAAAGCCAGCCCAGGTGGTGCTTTCTAGGCCAAAGCCCAAAACACACGGCAAGGGAAAAAACTGATCAGAAGCTGCTGCAACGCAAGCGTTGTTTGGGAGAAGCCCCGTGAAAGCTGCAGGCAGTGCAGCCGCTCTGAAACAAATCGTTGCAGTGCCTGAGAGCCCAGGGAGCATCTCGGGGGGTTAATCCCACCCCGGCAAAGGCAGAAGGCTGCGTGCACCGGGAAAATGGATTGCATCTCTCTAGCTGAGTGCAGGTTTAAGGAAGCCATCCAGCCCCCTGCTCCTGCCTGAGCATCCGGAGGCATCCAGGGCTGCAGACTCCCAGTCCCAGCGGAGCAGTTAGAACTTTGCCTTACCTTACCTTCCTGCTTCTTCCCAAGCCGCTGAACGTCACCGTGGCTGTTTGGGAGCTGATCTCGGCTAGGGAGTCCCGTCCCGGTGCCTGGCCCAGCCCTTGAGTGCACGTCCCAGGTGTGGCAGTCGGATGGAGACGCTGGGGTTCGGGGCGTGCTTCTTCTCCTGGCTGCCACTGGGTTCCTCCAGCACCGGGCATGCCGTGCCCCACCGCGCTGCCTTTTTAATAGCTGATTTTAATTACACGCTCTGAGACGAAAGAGAAAAAGCAAGCCTTCCAACAGATTTTATCTGCTGTTTATTTCCACAAATTGCTGCAGAAAAAAAAGCCTGGAGAGTTTTGATGGAGGTGGAGGCTGAGATAGCCGGCAACACGGAGGCTGCCGGGGCGCAGCCTTTTTAACCTCCCCTGCCGAGGCAGGGGCCGGAACAACCCCGCAGGC
>NW_009258661.1:1800194-1815900 GCF_000687185.1 Egretta garzetta
GGGGGCGGGCCCCGACACACCCCCGCAGCCGGCGAAACATGCTAACGCTATGGAGGCTGACCGAGCAAACGGTAACACGCTCCGCCGCCTCGCCAGGGCTGCCACCCCTCTTTCTTGGTGGAAAAAAGGCAGTAAAACCGAAGCAGCACGTGGCTGCGCTTCCCTGCTCGAAATCATTGGGAAGACACAGTGCCCACTGGCTCGAGGGGTGGCTGCTGGCTGGGCACGGGGGCACGGCTTCGGCCGGGGAGCCCCACTGCAGTCCCCTCTCTTGCTCCGTAGGTGCACCAGTACTACAGCTGCCTGCCCGAGGACAAGGTCCCCTACGTCAACAGCCCGGGAGAAAAATCTCGCATAAAGCAGCTTTTGCACCAGCTGCCACCACACGACAATGAGGTTGGTATCCGAAACGAGGTTGGTATCCGAAATGAGGTTCGTGTCCGAAATGAGGTTAGTGTCCTTGGCCGGCCAGCAGGGCTGCACTGCGGCCAGGGAGGGGACCCATCTCCTGGGGCTGCTCGTGGGAAGCATGGCTGGCCCTTGCTGCTTTTCGGGGGGATTTACTTGGAGTTTGGTCATGTTGCTATTTAAGTGCCGTATTTGCTCCCTGCTTGGCTTGTGTTGGAGGTGGAGTTGTTTGTTTCTAAAGTGAAAATTTTTTAAATCATCCTTCTCCAGTTCTCTTGAGATAAAAGCACTCTTTCAGCCCTCGGAGGCCAAAGCCATGTTAAAAGTTCCGTGAAATGCTGTTGAGATCAGCTAGAGCCAGATCTGAAGTTGCAAAAGCCTTTTCCCAGGTGCTGCTTCCAACTCACCTTGGGAGTGGGAGTGCATCTGCCGAGGAGGGGTTTCGCTCGGGCTGAGCCCCGTGAGCTGGGAGAGCCTGGCAAGCCAGAGGTTGAGTCAAGACCAGTAAGAGCCAACAAACCTTCTTACATCTCACAGGAAAGATGTGAGGCAGCAAAAAGGGTCTGGTCTTTGACGTCCTGTTCTCGCCAGTGGGAACATTGGCTTCTGGTAGCTTGCAAAACTTCCTTCTGTAAACAAAAAAAATAATTTTCACACTGCTTTTTGAAGAAGCCGCTCTGGAAAATACGTGCAGGTAACTTGTTTGATCTAGGTCAGATTTTAATGAGTTTGCCTACACATGGCTGGGGGACACAGGCACAGCGTGGTGCTGCCAGCACCGGGGGAGCTCCAGGCACTGGGAAGGGGCTTCTTCCGTGCACCCTCGGGCCCCAACCTGCCTGCCTGCCTTCCCTGGCAGCCGCTGAGAACGCACAGCCTCTGACAGCCGAAGAGCATGGGAATAAATGCACATGAATGCTGCTGCAAGCTGGAGGCACGAGCCTGAATGCACTTTCTGCAAACCGGCAGATCTTGCATCCAGTTTCCCCTTGTGCTCGGTTTTGCTCCTTTGAAAATTCAAGGTGTGTTGGTTGCTCACATGAATAATCCTGCTCGGCTCCATGAGCCGGCTCTCCAGAGTAGCGGAGGCTGGATTGGGCACTGGTGCTACACGTGGCCACCTTGGCTCTTCAGCCGTATTCTTTCTTGAGATGCAACCAGCCAAGGTTTAAGCCTGCAGGATGAAAATAGCCTGGAAAACCTCACAGTTTCATAAGCTTCAGGGAAATGGCATCATTTGTTGTTTAGATCCTTTTATTTTACTTATTTCCTTATTACCTTCCAACACAGAGGTTTTGCGTATGTGCAAACTTGACCCTACATTGGAATAATAGTTGGAGTTCCCAAATAGCTGGAACTCCCTTGTTTACACGGGGAAAATTGGATCTAGAAATGCCAATAAAACACTTTGAAGCTGCTGTAAGACTTCTGCCGTAAGGAGAAAGCAGGAAGACCATCAATCTGATTGCTGGTCTGGGTGAGACTCAGAGGAGCCAACTTTTAAGACTTTTCTTAGAAACCTAGAGCTTGCAGAGCAAACCTTCCTCCTGCCCTTTCTTCTCATCTCTACCTCTTGAAATTTTGGCCAAAGCCTGGGCTGACTGGAGCCCAGACAGCGGTGTTTCTCCAGCTTCCCCAAAGCCAAGGACGGAGCCTGTTTGTGTAACCCCCTTGCAGAGGTTTGCAGGGCCCATGGGACTGCGGCTCGCTGGCCAGGAAGCTGGGGATACCCATGACACCGAGCATCGCTTGTGTTTTTTAGGTCCGCTATTGCAATTCGTTGGATGAGGAGGAGAAGAGGGAGCTCAAACTCTTCAGCAATCAAAGGAAGAGGGAAAATTTAGGGAGAGGCAATGTCCGACCATTCCCCGTAACCATGACGGGAGCCATCTGCGAGCAGGTGGGTGGTGAATGACGAACTGGTGCAAGCGGGGTGGCTTTTTAATCACGAAATTTAAATGGAGCTCACAGGAGCAGCCCCGTGCCCCCTGCCAGCTACGAGCACTGGGGTCCATCAGGGCACGTGCCAAGAGCACCCCGCAATATTTGATGTAGAGCATCCGCGTCAGCTCCTGGCTTCGTGCAGGGGGGAAGTTGTTGATATCCTGGGCATAACATGGGGATGAAAAGAGATTAAGGGACACCAGAAAGGAGCTGTGAATTAGCACCTCCTTCCACCACGGCTGCAAAAGCAGCTGGCTGGCGATGGGCGGCAGCGGGCTCGCCCGCCCCCCATTAAACACCGACTCTTCTGGCAGTGCGGCGGCCAGATCAACGGAGGGGACATGGCCGTCTTCGCCTCGCGAGCAGGGCACGGCGTTTGCTGGCACCCTCCCTGCTTCATCTGCAGCGTCTGCAACGAGCTGCTGGTTGACCTGATCTACTTCTACCAAGATGGGAAGATCTACTGCGGCAGGCACCACGCCGAGTGCCTCAAGCCCCGCTGCGCAGCGTGCGACGAGGTAAGAGCCAGCTCGCCCCGGCTTCTGCCACGGATGCTGCCCATGGGAATGGCCCAAGAGGGTTCCCCTTCCAGCTGGGGGGTATTTCCCCTCCATCCACCCTGACCGTGGTGGGCGTGTTAGCACAGGGAGGAGCATCTGCACGGAGGCGTGCACACAAAATCCGACAGTTTGGCTTTGCCAAGGGTTCACGCAAGCTTTTCCTGGGGTTTCAGGTGCGCGTCTCTGGGATTTTTGGTTGCAGCCTGCCTAGGGCTGTTCTGAGAGGGATCCGCATCTGCAGGCAGGGAGGGCTTTCCACGAGCATTGCCGGTAACAGCACAGCCCCCCGTGCTGTGTGGCTTTAGCCCAGCTGTGGGTGGTGGTCCTCCCTTCTCTGTTCCCCCAGAAGGGATGAGTGCTGCGTTTCCTGCAAGATGGGAGTGCTTGAGTACACGCCGAGCTGAAATAGGCTTTAAGAGACGAGATTAACGGGCTATAGGAGGCTGAACAAATGGAATACAAAACGAATATAGAAAACCGTACAGAGTCGCATCAGAGCGTTTCTCAAGTGTCAATCTCTGTTTAAGAGACTGGTGAAGGAAATTGTTCTGGCTTTTAAAGTTATGAAAACCATAGTGTGGAAAACCATATGTACTATAAAATACCACGTCCCATCTATGTAAGCGTGTAATAGAAATATCCAAGGCTATATGCACTTCAAATACAAAGAACATTGACGTATGTATCCAATTAAATTTGTAACATTACCAGTAAAAAAACAACTCCTAACCATTTGACTGGCCCTATTTCCTTGTGGCTTAGGACGAGTAATTTTTTTCGTGTACTTTTTATCCTTGCAAATTCTTGTACAAGTCTTTCATTCAGCTCCTTCTTTAGCACACACTTCTTCCCCTGAAACATCCAGCTCTAACTGTGAGAAAGAGGAACTCAGGGGTAGGAGGAACTTCAGGGGAAAAGTTTTTGGTGTGACCTGTGCCAGGGCAGGGGGCCAGGGAGCAGAGCTGGGCTGCCGCTAGCTCCCCTGGCTTGGCTTTGGGAGTGGAGATGGCATGAGGATGGGAAGCAGAGACAGCGAGAAAGCATCTGCTGAAAACATTTTAGATGGCTGCTTCACCAGCCCACCCTTAGCAGCCCTCCGTGCCTCAGTT
This sequence comes from Egretta garzetta, assembly GCF_000687185.1. Lineage (NCBI taxonomy): Eukaryota > Metazoa > Chordata > Aves > Pelecaniformes > Ardeidae > Egretta > Egretta garzetta. The sequence goes on from NW_009258661.1 coordinate 1,804,216, forward strand.
TCCCCCCTGGTGTAATGGCTGCAATCATCTTTATAAGCACACAGGCTGGGGAAGAGAGGATGGTGAGGAGCCAGGTAGCTCCATCTTCTCTCCCCTCCAGAGCTGCCACTTCTCCTTGTGTTTCTGCTCATCCTTCGTACTCGGGTCCCTGTTTCAGAGACAGGTAAATGTGTTTTAGTAAGTGGCTGCTCTGTTCTTCAAAAGTCCCCTGGATCGATAGGTTGTATATAAGCATGTTTATTACCCTGATCGACCCCTCCTGCTGATGGATGTGCTTAGAGCACATTACTGTGAGCTCTGCCTTAACGCTTTGTAGTCCGTGCACTAACGCGGTCCTGAGGTATTTGCATATTGATGGATTTCCTTAAGAAGTGATGGGTGCCCCTGCCGCAAGCCAAACCACCGGAGTTTTCCATGCTGTCTGGAGGGTTAGGTGTAAAATCTGGAGGGTCTATGAGCAAAAGGGCACAGCCGCCACGCACGGACAGGAGACACAAAGGTTGGTGCCCATGTCCCAGGTCCCCGCTCTGACTGACGCTGCTCCGCATTTCTGTTCCCCACCCCTGCCCAGATCATTTTTGCTGATGAATGCACCGAGGCCGAAGGACGGCACTGGCACATGAAGCACTTCTGCTGCTTTGAATGCGAGACGGTGCTAGGGGGGCAGAGGTACATCATGAAGGATGGCAGGCCCTACTGCTGCAGCTGCTTCGAGTCCCTCTACGCCGAGTACTGCGACACCTGCGCCCAGCACATCGGTACGTCCCCCATCGCGCGGGGCGGGAGGGGAACGGGGCAAACCTCTGCCTGCAAGGTTCTTTCTGGCAACAAGAGCGGTCACGATAAGTCTTTAACAACAACCTGGGGCTGCAGGCAGGACTGCCTGCGGCTGGGGTCTGCACCAGCCCGGCGGCATCCGAAGAGGCTCATGCCCCTCTCGCATCTCGCCAAGGAGCTAGCACGGTAATTTGTTTGGTTAAACCATTGCTGATCGCTTTTTGTGGTCAGAGAGTGGAGGACGACCAGAGAGCAACCTCAGGAGCTGTTGCCTCTAGTGAAAGCTTTCTCTGGCCTAATACGATGCACGCTTTTTTTCCTTTAAATCTCATTTTCCTGTAAACAGCCTGGCTCTTTTGACGCTCAGATTTTTCCCAGCCAAGCTTGCCAAAGGATCGCATGAGTTAATGAGCTACTGACAGGAAAGATGCTTGTTCATTAGGCATCATTATTGTTTCTGTTAGCCTTTTTTAAGCAACCTGCAGATAGATGTTCTCAGAAAGAAATAACGCGTCAGAGTCAATCTACGTTTCTAGAACAGTGATTGAAAAGGTACTTTATTCTGGGGGCTAGCCGGGGGTGGTGAGCCGGGCCACCTCACTGTTCTCCCTGATCCTGTTTGTCACTTGGCTGAGTATTTGCTCGCGGATGGGCGAGCAGCCCTTTCTTTGTCCGTGGAGGTGAGCTCACGTGTTCAAATAATTCATAGGCTGCAGAGGAAGAAAAAAAAAAACAAAAAAACAAACCCAGAACCATTTTGCTCTTGTGCAGCGGCCAGATGGCACGGGGAGGAAGACTCAGGGCTTTAGCGAAGCACTTGGAGGACGTGTTTGCTGTGACCTGCAGCGCATCCTTCCCGAAAACTCAGCTGCAGAGCGGTGAAGCAGCTGTTAACACTTCTCGCATGCTGCCTTCGCTCGTGCTTCCCCCATCTGCTGTCCTCCCCTCCGGCCGCCGCCTGGAGCCTGCTGACTGTCAGGTTTTCGGGGCAAGATGCCTGTTTTGGTGCATATCTGCACATTTCTAGCAAAGGAGGGACTGCAGCCATTTTGTTGCAAGCTGCTCATAGTCATGACTGAGCGTTGTACTGAAGAGCCACCTAAATTAGAGATAAGCACCTGCTTAAGATTTGTAAGGCTTGGGCTGGGTAGCTGAAGCTCGGAGTAAGGAGGCTGTGCTCCTTCCTCTGCGAGATAGCTTTGGGGCATTGGAAAAGCAGCTGATAAAATCCTACCCACCGTCCTGTCTCTCTTTTGTCCACAAGCATAGCACTCCAGTCCATATATAAAAACATTTTGCTCATTATAAGGGAAGGAAAAAAAACCTAATCACACTAAAGCCAATTTAGCTTGGAATAAAATGGACCATTAGCGTAGTGTTCATTTATAAGTCGCCCAGTGGCATTGGGCTCTCCCGGCGGCGGGTGTGCCGGCGCGTGCTGTGCACACGTACAGCGCGGCATCCCGCTGTGCCGGCCAGCCCGCGCTGCAGTTTCTCAGGTAACGGGGGCTTTTGCCATGAATGGCAGCTTAGGCAGGCGAATAACTGTTATAATTGAAACCTCGGGAGCTTTGCTGGTGGCTCTGACCAAGAGCGATGTGCGTTGCGGCAGGCGTGTGCTCCCGTGGCTCTGGCCTGCGAGCAGCCCCGGGGTTTTGCTGCCAGGGGACGGGCTCTCTGCATCAGTTCCTTTACTTAACCCAAGGGGCAACATGGGGAATGTGGCTGGGTGGAAGGCATGGGGCGCACTCAGATCCCTGGGGCTGACTCTTTCTGCTCCCTTTTGGAGAAGGGGCCCCAGTAGCCAAAATAAGGCTAGGATGGGGCTGCAGTAGCAGCCAGGGACAAGGATGCGGTCTGCTCTGTTGCATACTTAACGAAGGCAGCACAAATTCCTCATTATGGTTCGGTTGGAGGCTTTCTGGTTTTTTTCAAATAGGCAGCGTATTCCTGCTTTGACTTCAAGGGCTTTATGGAGAACTTCTTGCATTCCTTTGCTTTATGATCGGAAATATCTCCATTTAATACGAAATAGCTTGAGGCTCAGTTCTGCTGCCTTTCCCAACATTGAGCAACTCCCGAGCAAAGGCCTGCAGCCTGCAAGGAATTAGAAATGGGCTTAACTTCACACGCCAGAGAAACCCTGCTGAAGGGCTTTCGAGAGGGAGCCCGGGTGCGTGTCGCTCGTAGGGGATGCGCGCGTTAAGTGCAGTGCGAAGGGATGTACGTGGGCTAACGCTATGCGCTGTGCACCTTCCCTGTCCAGGCATCGACCAGGGCCAGATGACATACGACGGCCAGCACTGGCACGCCACCGAGACCTGCTTCTGCTGCGCGCAGTGCAAGAAGTCCCTGCTGGGACGGCCCTTCCTGCCCAAGCAGGGCCAGATCTTCTGCTCCAGGGCCTGCAGCGTCGGCGACGACCCCAACGGCTCCGACTCCTCCGACTCGGCTTTCCAGAGCGCGCGAGCCAAGGAGTCCCGCCGCAGCGCCAAAATCGGCAAGAACAAGGGGAAAGGCGAGGAGGGGGCGCGCAGCCCCTGCAACCAGCTGCAGGTCACCTCCAACCGCCTCTCCACCGACGTGGACCCCCTGTCCCTGCAGATGGATTTGCTGAGCCTGGCCAGCCAGACGCCGAGCCTCAACAGGGAGCACTTGTGGAGGAGCCGGGACGAGCTCTATCACTACGGGAGCAAAATGGAGCAAAGTCAGTCTCAAAGCCCTTTGCAGCTTCTCAGCCAGTGCAACATAAGGACCTCCTATAACCCCAGCCAGGTCCCGGGCTCGCAGCCGGATTTATGGGCGAAACATTTCAGCAACCCGAAGAGGAGCTCCTCGCTGGCGATGAAGAGCCACGGCGGCAGCTTCATCCAGGACTGCAGAGAGGACTACTACTCGGGGAGGCTCCGCTCGCAGGAGAGCTACAGCGACATGTCCAACCAGAGCTTCTCCGAGACCAGAGGAAGTCTCAAAGTCCCCAAGTACGAAGAGGAAGAGGAAGGTGGGATGCCGACACCCCAGTGCCGCACCCGGCACCCCATCAACGCCCTCAAGTTCACAGAGGACCTGACGCCCACCGAGCAGACACCCCGCGGCTCCATGGAGTCCCTCGCGCTCTCCAACGCAACAGGTACGTCACCCCCGCTCCCGTCACCCTGGGGCCACCCCGGGACCTCCTCCATGTGGTGGGGTCCCTCGTGCTCTGGGTCAGTGCCTTCTCGTTACAGGGGTGACCGGCAGCTTGGGCACTGACCAACGCTCGGTGCCACGGGCTCGGCTGCCCAGCCCCGGTGTGGCTGGCAGCCCCCTCTTGCTTTGCTTGCTTGTTTACCCAACGCAGCGCTTTATAGATGGCTGGCCTTTCTGTGTAGCTCAAAACAAATGTTTTCAAGCTCTTTAATCCTCCCTTTTGTGAAGGAGGGGGGAAATCAAGGCCAGCTGCTAACGCAGAGGCAGATTCCAGCCTTCAGCGCTTGAAGGACTGCTGTCAGCTGCCCTTGGGGGCTAAAAATATTTTTAAGTGCTTTGAAATAGGCCCAGTTAACCCCTTTTGCATGTTACGCAGTCCTCAAGCACGTGACTAGTTAAAAGAAATTCCTCCCCCTTTGTGTATGGCTCTTTTTCTCCTCTTCCCCAATCCCCTGGTGGAAACTACAGGGAAAAGCCAGGCGAGATGCTTGTCCCATCAGGCTGAGCCCGTTTCCCATGAGTGCATCCCAGGGTAATATTTCTCAGCCCTCTCACCCCAAATGTGTTTGGGTTTCATTCTGTGGCCGCGGGGATGGGTGTGCGTGCACGGACATGTCTGTGGCAGGGCTCTGGTCCGCAGCCCGGTGCTGGGGAGGCTCAGACCCCCGTGCATGCCATCCTGCAGCAGATTGCAATCAGACACCTCCCGGACGGCGCTCGTCTGGCACAGCCGTCGCTTGCTTCAGAGTCCCTCGGCAGAAAACTTCTCGGAAAAGGAAAATATCAAGCCTGGTTTGCTTGCCAGAGATACCGCCTTGCTTTTTCTTCACCGCTCCCCCCGCTTTTTTCCATTCCGGCCAAGCATTGCTTGGATTTGGGCACATCCTGCGCCTGCCCCCTGCAAAATGGAGTCCGTCTGTCTTGCTGTCACTGTCAGCGAGCAGCCTGCGGGGTGTTTGGTACCCGGTTCCAAGGGCCTTCCTCCCATGGGATGCTGGCAGCGGGTGGTGGGGATGTGCCGGCGAGCATCGCCGTGCCCCCGGAAAGCTGAGCTCCACTGAAGCCGAGCTCTGTGCCTCTGCCCCGCCTGGACGGACAGGTTTGCTTGCTGCCCCCGTGCCTCCCCGCCCCGCTCCTGGGTTTCGGTGTGTTTGTTTAGGGAAGTCTCCAGCCCTGTGCCAAGATCTCTGTGTTCAACCAGGATCTCGCTAACCGGCGAGCGGTAAAGCAGGGAGGGAGAGGAGAAGGGTGGAGAGGGTTTTGCTCAAGCAGCCTCAGATATACACAGGGGAAAAATAGATGTGAAATGGCGAGGGAGTTGGGAATTGCTCTTCGAAACAAGGTCCTCCAAAGCAAAGCCCCGTGTTTCCAAAGCGGCTCGTGTTCCTAAAAACTTGGATTGTGCAAAACCCCATCAGCCCAAAGAGTCTTGAGCAACATCGAGTTCGGATGAGCAATCCCTGAATGCTGAAGCGGTTGTTGCGTGCTTTGGAGCTGAAGTGTAACAAGTTACCGGGGGTACAGGTCAAGAAATGAGAAACATGGCAAGACCTTCACATGAGAGTGAAAATCACTCTGCCTTTCATTGTAGACACCCCTTTTTCAGATGCTGTGAGGGAGATCTCCCAAAGGTGTCCGTCCTCCACACACCAATTTCCTTACAGGCAGTGCCTGCCTTAACGACTCACTTCTTTCCTGCTTTCTGGAGCAGATGCTCAGCGTGATGGGGCTTGCAACATATTTAAGCAGTTCCTCTGCAGAATGAGGTGGTAACATTTTTATTAATGTGTAAGATTCTAATAATTTCCTTGCTCTGGGACCTGGCTCAGCTTGAGCAGGGGGGCACTGCGGGGGTAACAGGCAGCTCCCCCAGGGGTGTGTGTGCAATTATGGAGGATACATTTATCACCCCATTTAATTGGCAGCTGTTTGAGGACAGGGAGATTCGGTGGCATGGCCGAGGTCTGCGGGAGAGTGGGTTGCCCAGCAAACACCCCCGTGAGCTCCCCCCAGCACAGCCGGGGGTCTGGCTCCCCCCATGCCCTCTGCTCTGCACGCCTCAGCTCGGCTTTGCAAGAAGCTCCCAGGCATCCGGATGCAAGGTCCCTTTGAGCTACTGGTGCTGCACTGTTGCTTCACCTAATAAAGTGAAATAACTCACACCGCCATCCATCTAACATTTTATGGCATTGCTGAAAACATTCTTTTTTTTATAGGGAGCTGAAGGGCAAACAGTCCCTGGCCTGCAGAGCACACGTTAAAAGCTAGTTCCTCCCTGGCAGCAGATTTTGCTGTGATGTTTCTATTACGAGTTAAGTACTAATTAGCCGGAGACGTCAGTAGAAGCAGATAATGCATAGGGTGTGCAGCGTTAGTCCCTGTCCTCTGGCCAGAAGGCTGCCTCCTGTGAACAGAGGTTGTCCCTGTAATATATCTGTGATACATTCAGTGCCGGGCAGGGGGTCACCCGTTGGGTGGGTCAAGGTCTAGGTGACCCCAAGTCTCCTGCAAGACCCCAGGTTTTCACCTTACCCGCCAGGCTCTACGTAATCACTTCAAAGCCAGTTCCTCAGGGGTTGGTTACGAGGTGTTAAATTTTGGGCTCCAGGTAGCCATGACCCTCCCTGTGCTTTGTTTTGGGGTTTGAATTAGATGGGAGCACCTCTGCCATCCTCCGGTTTGCGCTTGTGTAATTGCCACAAACGCTGATGTGATTTAACCACATCCACTGGCAAAGAGCAGGGTTTCCTGCTGGTGGAGGGCATCCCTCCTCCCACGTTCCTGTTTGAAAATCCCTTCTCTGCCATCAACCACAGGCTATGACAGACTCTGATCCGCTATAGCTGCTTCTTGAAGGCTGGGTCCTCCTCTTGCCCAACATGGCTGTTAGATGGAGAGGCAAAGAGCAAAAAATATTTCCCAGTGCATTTTCTGAGAGAGAGCTCATTTTTTCTGGATTTTGTATTATCTTATATATTTGATTTGCTTTAGCTGCTTTTGCTTTTTTTTTTTTTTTTTAATGGCATTAGCAACAATACAAAACAGTGGATGCTGTAGCAATGTTTACCCTATAACTTCCCTTTTCTCATGAGGAGGAGCCTGATCCTACCAGAGGTTAATCACTTCCCAGAAGATACTTGGTCCATCACCGCCCTGCTCCCAGTCCTTGGGCTCTGCCTTGCTCTGCTCGTGCTTTCATTGCCCTCTAAAAAGGTTTTGCAGGCGCTGTATGTGCCTAGCAGCTGAATTAGAAATCAAGAGCTGATCTCTGCTGATTCCAAGCAGTCATTTCCACAAAATGCCAGCTGGTCAAATAGCCCACTTAAGAAAGTACCTGGGGCTGTTATTCTCTGGGAACAGTCTCTTTGTGTGCAGCTTGCAGAGAGCAGGAGTGCTTCGGAGGTAGAAGTCACGCTGAACAGTGACACTGTCATATGCAAAAGGAGAATTAGATTTTAAATTTTCCTTGAGCAAATGAGTTTGGGTGAGGGTAACAGCCTCATCTGTCACAGGCATAAATCCAGGGAAAAAAAAGATGTTAAACTAGTGCTGTTACAGGGTGGAATGTGATTTCACATGTATGGCTCACGTTTCTGCTGTCATCTCTGTTACAGGATGCCCAAAGGCCCCAAATACCTTTTTTTTTCCAGGACTGTGATATACCCAGAAAGCGGAGAGAGAAAATGTACGAATATGCACGTGGGTCAGTGCTGATCCCTGTGCTCTCAGTGGCAGTGACCTGATGGCATCATCTGTCTCCAGTTTCCTCCTCTTCCTCTGCCTGAGGAGGGGCTGAAAGCTGGGGTGGGAGAAGAAAAAACTCTGTTTCTCAGGGCTGGGGCATATTTTCCAAGAAGAGTTCAGTGGCCCAGCCTTTCCTGCTTCGAGGGCTTGGGAGCAGCTCCTGAACATCCTCAGGGGGCTCAGGGTGAGTGGGGTCCGGGGGCTGGTCCCCATCCCCATGTCCGTGGTGGCACTGCATCCCGCGGCTGCTCCTCTCCCCCCTTGGGCTGGAGAGGGCGGCTGCCCCGGGCGCTTCAGCCGAGTTATGCAAGCCAGAAAATGACACATTGGCTGTTGACTTTTTCTAAGAAAAAGGAGGCTCCCAGCTCCCCAGCAAGCTCCTACCATCCTCTTTCCCCTAGACACAGGCAGTGTAAAACTGCTTCTGAGTTGGAAGATGGGATCCCTGGGGGGATTTCTTGCAATTTTGAGATCCAGATATAACCTTCCCCAGTCCAAACCGGGTCATTTCAAAACCCAAGATGTGAAGATAGGGGTTTTCCTTCCCAAAGGGCCAATGCCAAAACATCATAGATCTGCCAGGGATGTTTCTTCTCCCCCTCACCTGCCTTTTGCTGCCCAGCGGTGGGAGGTTTGGGGTGCTTAACGCGGGGGCTGGCCATGTGCACGCCTTCGCCCCTTTGGTGTCACACATGGATGTGCCAAAGCACGTGGGGTAACACCCAAACCAGAGGGAGAACCAAAATGGACTTCTGGAAGGAGGTGTCAGGGAAAGCAACAGCACATCGTCTGGGGAGGGCGTAGGAGCTGGTGGTGCCCATGAGTGGGGTTACGGGAACATTTCTAGGTTGAAATCCACCTCCTTCCCCAGGCAGCACCCACGCAGGGACTTCTCTCAGCGAACCAGAGGGACTGATCAGGTAGGAAACACACCCTGAGGCCCTTGGGATGGCACGCGGGGACAGACCATGGGAGGCGGTCGGCACCTCGACCCGCTTGGCGAGCGCTCTGCTTTCCCCCAAATTGTTTACTTTCCGTGATTTCCAGTTACATAAGAGTTCTGCTTTATTTCTGCACACCCCGAGGTCGCTCAGAAGTGAGACAGGGCTGAGCTATAAACAAAACCCTGGGCAGGCTGTTTCTCCTTAAGTTCTTTTTTGCTTCTTGGGGTTGAACTTGAAATAAACCTTGTTCCAGGGGTGGTGAGGATGTGTCTGTCTGGTCCTATGAGCAAGAAAAGGCTCTGACACGGAGGGGCTGGGCACAAGAGATGCCACGCCATCCCCTCCTCTGCCTCTATAGCTGCATGCAGACACCGGCTGTCTGGGCTGGGCACAGGGTTTTGGTGCAGGCAGGCACCTATATGGGTACGGGGCGGGGAGGACTGCGATGCACGGGTATATGTGTACGCTGTGGTGACTGCAAAAGCAAGAAGCGAGCATCAGCGTGGCCCTGTTTGCATGCGGTGTCCTAAGTCAGGGTGGTTTGCGTTCCCCCGCCGGGGTGAAGCGGACGATGCTCTGCAGTGGGATGCCAGCTGCGGCGGGGCCTCACCCCATGTTAGCCCAGCTTCGCAGGGAGTTTAATTTAACAAGGGCTGGGAGCTGCTTCCCCTCAGGGGGGGCTTCATTCCCAGCCTCACGCCCAGCGTACGTGCTCTCTGCGGCCCCTCTGCTGTCATTTGCCGAGCGGTTTAATAATTCATAATTAATGCAACTTGCAGCCCCGGTTTAGCAAAGCACACAGTGAGATTGAAGAGCCTCCGAGTGCTTTGTGGTGGCAGGGTTGCAGAGGTGATGCTCATGAGGAGTATCTTTGTGCCATCACGTTGCTTATTCAGTTGTTATTTCCCTTGGCGATGTTTTATGGGATAAACATGGTTCTTAATAGGAGTGGAGAAGGACTTGAGAGGGGATCGTACAGCAAGTTCTTAGCAAACCTTAATGTTAACCAGAAACCTGCTTTGTGTTCCTGGCGGCTGTAGCCAGCTCAAGTTTTAGACCGAATGCTGGCAGACGAGCTACAGCTTTCAGTTGTGTTCATCCGAAAGGCGTGTGTTTCCATGGCTCCAGGCTGAAATATTGAGCCTGGCAGCCCCACGCAGAGGAGAATGGCAGCAAAATAACCTGCTGTGTCCACGCGCGCCGCGGTGCTGGCTCTAACCTGGCCGCCCCGCCGGCCGATGCACTCGGTGCCCCTTGGAGCGTTATTTTGCAGAAGGAAAGTCTCGTGGGGTCCGCCTGTCATCCCTGGGTTTGCACCCTTGGAAAGGGCTCGGTGATGTGGTGACAATCGTCTTGCACCGTGGGCCAGAGCAGGGCTCCCGCTCCCCTGGACAGCCTCGGGAAGCAGATTCTCAGATTTCCTTGTTAGGAAAAAAATCACTGCTGAGCGGTGGGGTCTCCCCTTGTGTGTGCTTTCTTCCAGGTTAGGGCTCGCGCGGGTTATTAGCTGTGTTCCCAGATGAAACACTTCATTAAGAGGGAGCTGCAGCAGCTGTAAATAAATGCTGGTAATTCAAGCAGATTGGGCCTGGTGTAGCCCTGAAATGGCAAATGACCGCAAGAGAGGAGGGTCGGTGCCACCTAGTCCTGTCCAGGAGCCCGGAGCCGCCCTGCCTGTGCCCAGGCACCCGCTGCCTTCCACTGCCTGGGAAACCCTCCGGAGCTGGAACCTCCCCTGACCCTCTTTTGCTGTGATTGCACAGGAAGAGTTTTCTTCTTCCCAAAGCTGAAATTTTCCTTGCAGGAGTTCAGCAGACCTGGAGAATAATGTATTTCCTTCCTCTTTGCAAGCATTTTTTTCCATGTTTGAAGGCTGTTATTACATCCCCTCCAGCCTCCTCTTCTCTAGGCTAAACAACCCCTGCTCTTTTAAACTTTATTCCTAGGTCATGTTCTCTAGATGGAAGTTTTCAGACAAATGGTTATTGCTGTTCTCTGAACTCGCTGCGGTCAGGCTGGAGCGCTCCTGGCTTGCTCCCGCTACGCTTTGCTGAGGCTTTGCGGCTCTGCAGAGAGGGGCAGGATCATTTTGCAAGCTTTGAAAGACTAATCTGCGCCGAAGCCCCACTCATAATACTTTACACCTTGCATCGGTGTAAATGTGAAGTTAAGCCTGGAGGCATCTTTGTGTTTCATGTGGGCTAGAAGTTGCATCCTCAACCTGGTACCTGCTCTGGGCATCGTAAGAGCCATGCAGAGCTCTCAGTATCTGCAGGGACGCTGTAAAAGCACAACTTCACTCCTGAGTGGGCAGAAGAAATCCTTCACTGCCACCGTCAGCAGATAAAACAAAGTTTCCCTGGCCCTTGGCCATGCTGCTTGCTGGGTCACTTGCTGGTGTGGCTCCCCCAAAAAAGGCTTGTGCACATGCAGCCTGCCAAATCTGCTTGGGAAGATGCCCTCAGCAAGGAGCGTTTCCCACTCCGTATGGAGAAGTGAAGCTGTTTGGTCTCAGCGTGGCTTTGCTGCGGTCTCCCGAGCACGGGTTCCGGCACACCCTGAGCTCCGAGTGCTGGCGACGGTGGTGTACGTGCTCCGTGCCGGATTCCTCTTACAACTGACATTTTCCCAGTGATTCAAGATCTTAAAATGTGTGTGCTTAATTATAATCAGGCCGGCTGAATGAAGAGCCAGAAACGTCCCCTGGACCTAATAATCACTAATTAAACCTCGCGCTCCAAGCATGAGCCGTACGTGTACCGCCGGCTTCTCGCCTGAAATTGCTTCCTGCTGTGCTGACCAGCGCTTTGAAGAGGGAAGAAAAAAGCACTCGCAGCGTCTGCTGGAGGTGTGTGCAAGGGGCTGGAGACCCCCATCCTGCATAAGCTACGCCTGGGAAGCGCTGGCTCTGCCTTTCCAGGAGCTGGAGCCCCCCATGCATTGCAGCTTGCTTTACTCCCAAGCAAAAAGAAGCGGGTTTCACCGCAGGTCGTCCCGCTCAGCCACGGCGGCTGCGTGCAGCGCTCCTGCC
>NW_009258661.1:1816337-1818270 GCF_000687185.1 Egretta garzetta
TGGGGCGGGGGCCCCAGCCCCCGCGGGTGCTGTCCCATGTGGCTGGCTGTGTGCGGAGGGGCAAAGCACCAGCTCACCCCATGCCACCACAAGGTGGGACGAGGTTGGCCCCTTTCAAGAAGATGCTGCCAAAATCAGTCTGCTGACAGCGCAGAAGCATCCCGCAGCGTTTGGAGCTGTGTTCCTGCTCAGTGCTGCCGTTGCGTGCTCTTATTGCGGAGCTGCGCCGGTTCTCTTAACGAACGGTTGCATAAATGTCACCGAGGGCTCATTTTCTTTGGCGTCAGCTATTGTCTGACAGATCTGATTAAGGCCACGTTTAGCTGTCAGCGGCCGTGGTTCCCATTCGGATCAGCTCTGCCGGCAATCCCACATAGGTTATTCTGGCCTTTCGGGAGGTCTTTGCGCATGTTATCAAGTTGCTTTTCCCTTGTGGGGGGCTGCTGGGCCCCTCCGTGGTGGCACAGGAGGGACATGGGGAGCAACGCCTGATGCGACACACGGTGTCCCTGGGATCGAAGGCAGAAGATTGGGGCTCCAGCGGGGAGGTGGCGTGTGCCAGGAATCGCTCACTCCCAGAACGGGAGTGGGGAGCCCGGGCAGGCCGGTCCTCGGAGGGGACCGAGGGGTTGTCAGCAGGGTTGGGTTAGCTCGCTCAAGATCAGCGTGGCTTAGGGAAAAAAGGCATGAAGCTGGCTTGAAAAGTGCGTCCTTTTCAAAGCAAAACATGGCTTTAACTTTTTTTTTTTTTTAACTCAACCTCTCCCTTTTCCTGCGGCGGTCAGGGATCACCTTCACTTTACCTTCCCCTGTAATCATAAACTCCAGAAACACCCCCATGTACAGCAGAAAAGCAAACGAGCGGAGGGAAATGGCTGCGGCGGGGGGGGGCGTCAGGGATCACCTTCACTTTACCTTCCCCTGTAATCATAAACTCCAGAAACACCCCCATGTACAGCAGAAAAGCAAACGAGCGGAGGGAAATGGCTGCGGCGGCTGGGGCTCGGGGAGCAAAGCCAAATCATGCAAGACCCAGCGGCGGCTTGCACTCAAGTGCTAAAGCTCTCCCTGGTGCCACCGAGGGGAGGATTTGGAAAACCTTGCCCATCTTTGCAGGATCTGTTGATCTTTTTAAGGCTGAGTCCAAAGAAACCCTGCGGCGGCTCATGAGCGGGGTTAGTGACAGCAGCCCTTGTTCTGGCTCAGGTTTGGCAGGCTGATGCCGAGGGAGCTGAGCTCTCGGTGAAATGTAAGCAGCTTTTGTTAAGGGGAAAAGAAGTTTATTCTTGAACTGTGGGCTGGGTTGTTGTTTTTTTTAAATTAATTTACAAAGTCATAAATTCTGGGTGATTGCATAAGGGCTGTGCGTCATGTTGAAAATCCTGCTGATGGTGCACAGCTCTGCTCTCCCGCATTTGGTCTGCACGGGGAGGTTGTCGGAGAGGGACAGGGAGAAGAGCGCCAAAGCAAACACTCTGCGTTTGATTTGGGATGAAATGGATTTCCTTTGAAATGGCTTGCGAAATGCGGTGTCCTAAGCTTGCAATGCAAGTGCCGACTGCTGCCAGTTGTCAAGCCAACACGGAGGTAGTCTGGAGATATAGTCTGAAAATAGTCAGAAAACAGGCCAGGGACTAGGGCGACGTGGGGTGCATTGAGTTTCTCATTGATGGGGAGGTGCTGAGCGACCACCCCACTTCTCTGCTGCCGGGTTAAGACATTCTGGGCTGGAGGAAAGCACCTTGCAGGAGCTCAAGGCTCATGTGAGAGAGACCCAGTGGGCCACCTTCCCAAGCAGAGCAGCCCATCAAGCTGGAGCTGATGTTCCTGGCTCCTGCCCACATGCAGCTCCCTGGATATCTGCAGGGACAGCCTGACCCTCCCGCCGTCCCTCTGCTTACGGGGAGCTCCGGCAGACCCTCTGGGGCTCGGG
>NW_009258661.1:1820787-1821247 GCF_000687185.1 Egretta garzetta
TGCTGTCCCAGGGGGCTGGCTGTGTGCGGAGGGGCAAAGCACCAGCTCACCCCATGCCACCACAAGGTGGGACGAGGTTGGCCCCTTTCAAGAAGATGCTGCCAAAATCAGTCTGCTGACAGCGCAGAAGCATCCCGCAGCGTTCGGAGCTGTGTTCCTGCTCAGTGCTGCCGTTGCGTGCTCTTATTGCGGAGCTGCGCCGGTTCTCTTAACGAACGGTTGCATAAATGTCACCGAGGGCTCATTTTCTTTGGCGTCAGCTATTGTCTGACAGATCTGATTAAGGCCACGTTTAGCTGTCAGCGGCCGTGGTTCCCATTCGGATCAGCTCTGCCGGCAATCCCACATAGGTTATTCTGGCCTTTCGGGAGGGCTTTGCGCATGTTATCAAGTTGCTTTTCCCTTGTGGGGGGCTGCTGCGCCCCTCCGTGGGGGCACAGGAGGGACATGGGGAGGAACG
>NW_009258661.1:1821616-1838520 GCF_000687185.1 Egretta garzetta
CGCGCGGAGGGAAATGGCTGCGGCGGCTGGGGCTCGGGGAGCAAAGCCAAATCATGCAAGACCCAGCGGCGGCTTGCACTCAAGTGCTAAAGCTCTCCCTGGTGCCACCGAGGGGAGGATTTGGAAAACCTTGCCCATCTTTGCAGGATCTGTTGATCTTTTTAAGGCTGAGTCCAAAGAAACCCTGCGGCGGCTCATGAGCGGGGTTAGTGACAGCAGCCCTTGTTCTGGCTCAGGTTTGGCAGGCTGATGCCGAGGGAGCTGAGCTCTCGGTGAAATGTAAGCAGCTTTTGTTAAGGGGAAAAGAAGTTTATTCTTGAACTGTGGGCTGGGTTGTTGTTTTTTTTAAATTAATTTACAAAGTCATAAATTCTGGGTGATTGCATAAGGGCTGTGCGTCATGTTGAAAATCCTGCTGATGGTGCACAGCTCTGCTCTCCCGCATTTGGTCTGCACGGGGAGGTTGTCGGAGAGGGACAGGGAGAAGAGCGCCAAAGCAAACACTCTGCGTTTGATTTGGGATGAAATGGATTTCCTTTGAAATGGCTTGCGAAATGCGGTGTCCTAAGCTTGCAATGCAAGTGCCGACTGCTGCCAGTTGTCAAGCCAACACGGAGGTAGTCTGGAGATATAGTCTGAAAATAGTCAGAAAACAGGCCAGGGACTAGGGCGACGTGGGGTGCATTGAGTTTCTCATTGATGGGGAGGTGCTGAGCGACCACCCCACTTCTCTGCTGCCGGGTTAAGACATTCTGGGCTGGAGGAAAGCACCTTGCAGGAGCTCAAGGCTCATGTGAGAGAGACCCAGTGGGCCACCTTCCCAAGCAGAGCAGCCCATCAAGCTGGAGCTGATGTTCCTGGCTCCTGCCCACATGCAGCTCCCTGGATATCTGCAGGGACAGCCTGACCCTCCCGCCGTCCCTCTGCTTACGGGGAGCTCCGGCAGACCCTCTGGGGCTCAGGTGTTTCCTCGCCTCCTGGGAAACCTGACTGCCTGCACATGGCCAAGGCTGTGCCTTCGGTCCCCCCACGGGTGTCATTCAGAGGACCCGTGCCGTGCAGTGTGGTGACAAGCCTGAATTAGGCAGTGGCCCTGTTCTCAGCTGCCCCTGACGTTGTTCAGTCCTTCAAAACACATCGTCGTTGCACAAGGTGTGGGTGCCGGATCATGGCACCCTAGTTATCTCAGTGCGCAGGAGGCCTCAGGTTACCTCTGACGCATAATTTCTCACTGGCATTGCTAGTTATTCCTATCAAGTCACAGACAGCATAGACATATGGGGAAGGAAATGGTGAAAAGCAACTTGGAGTCCAACTCAAAACACCTTAAATTGGTGTGATTTCCCCAAAGGAGGAACTGCCTGCTCTTTGGAAAAAAAAAAAAAAAAAAAAAAAAGAGTCATCCTCTTGAAGGGCTCTTCAGGACAGCATTTAAACCTCCAAGTTATTTTTTAAAACAAACGACTCGGGCCGAACCCAACCTTCTCCTTGCATCTCTGCTGGTAGAAAATTCTCCCTTTTAACTCTCTTTTTTTCCTTCCTTTCCCTCAAAGGCCTCTCTGCAGATGGTGGAGCCAAGCGCCAGGAGCATCTCTCCAGGTTCTCGATGCCTGACCTGAGCAAAGACTCGGGCATGAACGTTTCAGAGAAGATGAGCAACATGGGGACCCTGAACTCCTCCGTGCAATTTCGAAGCGCCGAGTCTGTCCGCAGCCTGCTGTCGGTGCAGCAGTACCAGGACATGGAGCCGAACCTGCACAACCTCGCCAGCCCCCTTGGGTACCGAGAGCGGCCGTCGCACGGGCGGATGCACCAGAGCTTTGACTACGGTAGCGGAGTGCCTGGGGGCAAGCTGGGGGCGCAGGAGGGCTCCAGGCATGCCCCCATGAGCGAGCGCACACGTCGGCGAACTAACCTCCGGGATGATGACCGGCATTACCGCCCGCACCGGCCCCGGCGGTCTCGACGTTCCCGGTCGGATAACGCCCTGCACCTGGCCAGTGAGCAGTGCTGCCGGCTGAAGGAGAGACCCTCGCTCCGGGCCAGGGAAGACTACGACCAGTTCATGCACCAGAGGAGCTGCAGAGAGACAGTGGAGCAGGGTCCCCGCAGGGACGTCTCCGGCCACTGTCCCCGGACGGTGTCGGATCTCGCCTTGCAGAACCACTTGGGTGAGAGATGGGGGCCCTACTTTGCCGAATACGACTGGTGCTCGACCTGCTCCTCCTCTTCAGAGTCCGACAACGAGGGCTATTTCCTCGGGGAGCCGATTCCCCAGCCCGCCCGCCTCCGGTACGTGACCAGCGAGGAGCTCCTGCACAAGTACGGCTCGTACAGCATGCCCAAGTCTTCCACGCTGGGTGGCAGAGGACAGTTGCACAGCCGGAAAAGACAGAAGAGCAAAAACTGTATCATATCCTAATGGCATCCTTGCCAGGCACCTTGGCAGAATGTAAATTAACTCACCAACTTGCACTGTTTTAGATCATGTAAGCGCTTTTATTGTAACAAGAAAAAAGACCCGAAGAGTAGGGACTCGTAAGAAGGTTGTAGACTGGCTTCTATAAATAGTCATAATCCTGGGCACGGTGAATATATTTTGCACATCTTACTTTGAAGAAAAAAAAAATCACAAAAGTTCACTTTAGCCTGTAATATTTACCTAGTAGTTTTTCCTCTTCCTCCTAGGTACTGCCAACCCTTTGAGTTCTGTTTGCCCGTACGTTTTGGTTACCACTGTTGACTCTTAGCATCAGTTTGCCGGTAGCTTTTGCTTTCCGCCACGTTTTTGTTTTCCATTAGCCATGTTGGTAATTTGTCTCTCTCAGACAGTGTGGGAGTCTAAGTTATTTCCGTGATTGTTGTAAATGCAATGTAAATGAGAGTTTGGAGAAAATATTTTTGTATTTTGTAATATCAGAGGAATTTCTATATCTTAGGAGTCACTGGGAAAATGCATGCACATTCAGAATTGTTTTCAGCCAGAGCTAAGCAAACAGTACTTTGGACCCCCCCCTTTCCATTCCATCATCAAATTTCTTAAGTATATCAGTGACCGTTTGAGTTGTCATTTGTTTCGAGGGTTTGGTTTTGGGGTTTTTTTTTAGCCCTTTTTTCTGTTTGTTTGTTTGTTTCATTCCTGGTAAATAAAGAGAACATTTTCTGATTCATTAAATCTTGAAGAGGCCTCGGTGGCATTTTGAAGTCTGCTCACGCCTGTGATTTTCAGGTACGCTCCATCAGTCAGATACAGGAATCCTGACAGCTGCAAAAGGGACTGGTTTTTTTTTATTATTATTATTATTATTATTAAATAGGAAAGAACAGAACTACCAAATGTCTGCAACATTGTAAATGACCAAAGCTGGAGAAGGAATTTTACACCTCTGTAGAGAACGCTGAAGTTACTAAATGTTGAACTATTATTTGGAGTAAATAAAAGTGTAACTGGTGCAATTGTGTGACGTCAGCATGACATTGTTTTGAATATAGACTTGTCTTATGGTGCTCTAGTCTCCTGGGTTATGTTAACTGCTGTTCATTACCAAGTGGAAGTCTCAATATTGCCTACTGCCTAACACGTAAGAGAACGACTGCAAGCTGCTCCCCGTGGGTCTGACCCTGCCCTGGTGAGATGCCCTCGCCCCTCCGAGGCCGCCTGTGGCCCGGGGTGGGTGGGGGTTCGTCCCCTAGGTGGGCTCAGCCTGCCCTGCGGAGCTGGGACAGCCCCACAGCAGCCTCGCCGTGGCAGAGTGTTCTATACATAGGGCTCAGCTGTATTGTATTATGGTGGATGTGAGTTTGTTCTCTGTATGCTATAAACCATTGGGGTACCGCCATCGCGGCGTGTCCCGGCGGGTGCGCTGGAGGATTGCAAGCCGACGCTGGTTGTCCCGGCGCTTCCCGGGAAGGAGCGGGTTTACAAAAGGGGCTCTCAGCACCCAAAGGTGCAGGTTAGTGCCTGAGGGTGTTCAGATAAAACCGGGCTTTGAGCTGCAGGAGAGCTGAGAGGCTTAACTGGCTGCATTGCCCTCGCCCCACGCGCTGCCAGCACCTCGGGGTGCCCCAGCACCTCTGCCAAGCCGGCCCCGGCCCTGCACCCCAGGGAGGAGGGTCCCGCTGCAGGGCCGGTGCCGGCACCCCTGGGCACACATGGGGATGCCCCGTTGCCTACTCGAAGCAGCAGATGCAGAAAAATCTTGAAGATGGATGTCTCCATACCACAGACTATTGCTAGGAATTTTTCTGTTGTTTGTAAAGGACAATGTGATAATTATTATTCCTTTAAAAAGAAAAACAAACAAAAAAAAGAAATGACACTTAAGTATATTTAAAAAAAAAAAGAAAATGTTTTTTCCAGTTGGAATAAATGGAAGTATTCATCCAAAGGGAAAAGTCTCGTGTATGTTTTTTTTGCTCTTAAGGAGTGTTGGTTAAGTGTGAATAGAAAACTTGATCTTCATTTAGCTGGTCTTGCAATAAAAATATAAGAACCAGCTCAGCCCCATCCCTGATGTGGTCTCCATGAGCTGGGGAAGCCAGCCGAGGAGCATCTCCTGCACACCACGTGCATTCCCCAGGGTTGGTCACCTGGACCCATTTTTTGGTGTTAAAAAAGCCAAGTCTTCACCTGTGTAAGTCAGTGCCGCCTCTGGCTTACGCTGGGGGAGACTTCAACCTGTAATTTATAAATAACAGCCTTTTTCTTAGAAAGATCACAGATCTTTCCATGTTTTCCAAAACAGACCTGGTAAGTCGAGCAGGGGTATTGCTTTCAGCGACAAGTATGACACTCTAACTACAGGTTATTATATAATTGGCATTTAATATGTACAATTTAATTCATTGTCAGTGATTAAAAGCACAATGAATGTTGTCTGTCAGCTCCGGTACAGCTGAGCTGCTCTTTGTATAGCAGGAGCCTGAATCGCTCGGCAAATGGTAAAAAAACCCCCTAATCCCCAGCCTTTCCCCTTGAACTGCTGGCTGCCGCTCCCCAGGGGTAACGTAACAAGCATAAAGGCTCCTTGCAGCAGAATTGCAGCACCTTTTCCCATGCAATTTTGTACCAAAATGCAGGGCCCGGTGCCCCTGTGCCCGGGATGGTCTCGCTGCTGGAAGTGGTTCTTCAAAGTCCGGTTCTCACCGGAGAGCATCTCTGCATCCCTGCGGACTGCTGATGTGCAACCCAGCTTTAGTGCAAGGCTGGAATTGGAACAGACGGGCCACAAATTGGGGAGAGAAGAGTAGCTGGGGTGATGCGCCCCTCCGCCAGGCCCTTCACCAGCACAACAGAAAGGTCTCAGATCACATTCCGTAAGACAGACAGCGCTGGCAAATACTGAGTTGGTACAAATTTCAGCAACAAAAGTGCAAACACAGTTCCCAAACCTTTTTCTTTTTTCATATGGCTCCAGAAGTCCCATACGCTTTGAGACACACGGTTAAAAAAACAAACAAAAAAAAAAGAATGCTTTTTTTTCTTTTTCTTAGCCTTTTTGGAGCATGATTAACCATCTCTGACAAACTCACTGAGCTTGAGGAATGGAGCTACAAGTCTGTAAAATTCTGCTCCGTCGCCATCTGGCCCCGCTGGTTTACCTCTCTGCGCCCGCTGCGGGTGGGTGCCAGCGCCCCGTGGGAGCAGGGGGGGCATATTCAGCCTTTTTCTTTCACGTCTCCGAGAACTGAGTAAAGACGACACGACCTGCAGCTTGGGAGGAGCCCAGCAGGTCCCCTTTCCTGGGGCGGGGGGAGCTGGGCGCAGTGCTGGGGCTGCTGTTTGGCCCTGGGGAGTTGGGAAGCTTTTTGCTGGCGCCGCAGACAGCTGTGGTGCCAGAATCTGCCTGGCACACTGTCAACGTTGCTTAAAAGAAAAAAAAATAAATCTGATCAAGTATATTGCTGCCACAATTTTCTTCCATTAATAAAAAAAATTTTTTTTTTCCCCTTTTCCCCCCAAAAATTGCTGTGTGATCCCAGGGGATGGGCTGGCTTCAGCAGTACCCTGGCCATCCCAGCGTAGCCATGTGATGGGATTAGGCTGCCTTAGGTGATGGGGGTATTGCTTTCAGCGACAAGTATGACACTCTAACTACAGGTTATTATATAATTGGCATTTAATATGTACAATTTAATTCATTGTCAGTGATTAAAAGCACAATGAATGTTGTCTGTCAGCTCCGGTACAGCTGAGCTGCTCTTTGTATAGCAGGAGCCTGAATCGCTCGGCAAATGGTAAAAAAACCCCCTAATCCCCAGCCTTTCCCCTTGAACTGCTGGCTGCCGCTCCCCAGGGGTAACGTAACAAGCATAAAGGCTCCTTGCAGCAGAATTGCAGCACCTTTTCCCATGCAATTTTGTACCAAAATGCAGGGCCCGGTGCCCCTGTGCCCGGGATGGTCTCGCTGCTGGAAGTGGTTCTTCAAAGTCCGGTTCTCACCGGAGAGCATCTCTGCATCCCTGCGGACTGCTGATGTGCAACCCAGCTTTAGCGCAAGGCTGGAATTGGAACAGACGGGCCACAAATTGGGGAGAGAAGAGTAGCTGGGGTGATGCGCCCCTCCGCCAGGCCCTTCACCAGCACAACAGAAAGGTCTCAGATCACATTCCGTAAGACAGACAGCGCTGGCAAATACTGAGTTGGTACAAATTTCAGCAACAAAAGTGCAAACACAGTTCCCAAACCTTTTTCTTTTTTCATATGGCTCCAGAAGTCCCATACGCTTTGAGACACACGGTTAAAAAAACAAACAAAAAAAAAAGAATGCTTTTTTTTCTTTTTCTTAGCCTTTTTGGAGCATGATTAACCATCTCTGACAAACTCACTGAGCTTGAGGAATGGAGCTACAAGTCTGTAAAATTCTGCTCCGTCGCCATCTGGCCCCGCTGGTTTACCTCTCTGCGCCCGCTGCGGGTGGGTGCCAGCGCCCCGTGGGAGCAGGGGGGGCATATTCAGCCTTTTTCTTTCACGTCTCCGAGAACTGAGTAAAGACGACACGACCTGCAGCTTGGGAGGAGCCCAGCAGGTCCCCTTTCCTGGGGCGGGGGGAGCTGGGCGCAGTGCTGGGGCTGCTGTTTGGCCCTGGGGAGTTGGGAAGCTTTTTGCTGGCGCCGCAGACAGCTGTGGTGCCAGAATCTGCCTGGCACACTGTCAACGTTGCTTAAAAGAAAAAAAAATAAATCTGATCAAGTATATTGCTGCCACAATTTTCTTCCATTAATAAAAAAAATTTTTTTTTTCCCCTTTTCCCCCCAAAAATTGCTGTGTGATCCCAGGGGATGGGCTGGCTTCAGCAGTACCCTGGCCATCCCAGCGTAGCCATGCAATGGGATTAGGCTGAGCACAGCATCCTTCACAACTGGGGGGGGGGTGGGGGGGGGGGGTATTCGGGTAAGGCCCATGCAACACCTAAAACACCCCAGTGTGGCAGCACATCGGCCCAAAAGCTGCTGAAGCTGTGCAGGGAAGCTGCCAGCGTGTTGAGCCTTGTTTTTCGGGATGCCAAAAGCCGCGCAGTCTTGACCCCGTGCAGATAAATTATAAGCAGATGAGCAGAGCCTCTGTGGAAAGATGCAGCGATAGGCAGTATGAGGTTAGAACTAATCAGAAGCACCCTGATCTGGAAATTGTTATACTCAGATAATCCCATATTCGCAAAGGGCCCGAGTAGTTCTGGCTGCACGACTGCTGCCACGCTCCTGGGAGCAAGCTGGGGTGTGCATGAGCCCAAAGCGCTCGGTGGCTTTGAAAACCCAGTTGTTCATGAAGGTGCAGCTTAAAGACAGCAGCATTGGGTGGCAGTTAATCAACCAGAGCAGTTTGACGAAGGCTGAGGGCTGCTGTGAAATGGGCATGGATTTAGAGTCACAGTTTAATACCCCCCAAAACCATCCTGCCCGTGTAGCGTGGGGCCGGCAGCACCAAACCTGGCAATGCTCCTGGCCTCCCCCCTGCTCTTCAGCTAATTGGGACCACTGGGCTGGGGGCTGCCATGTCATCTGATTAACTTTGCTCTGTCAAGCTTAAAAAAAAAAAAAAAATCCCTGCTCCTTGCATTTCGTACAATTATGCTATTCTTGAAATCTAGGCTGTCCTCATTCTCCCAGAGATTATCTGCCACCTATTAGATGACCATCCTCCACGGCCAGGGGAAGCTCATTAGCTAAGAGCAATTTCAGAGGACTTTATTTTAAAGATTTTTTTTTTTTTTAATACAACACATTTTCAACCTAGATCCTTAAAACTGTTTAGGAATTCAGCTCCTGTTTGAGTACAAAAGGGCGTTGGTGGCCAAGGATTCTAAGGGCCAGGAACAAGTCACTAGACAGCTGAGTCCCATTTCCAAAAGCATCCACAAGTTGTGACATATCAGTGCATTTATAAACTGTACCCAATAATAACTTTTTTTTCTTCTAAGGACTGGATCTTAATTCAGCCTTCAACGTGGGAGTCTCGTTAGCCAGGTTTCACCTCTCCATCTCCCATGAGCTGCTGCCAAGCCCACTGCCCTGCTGGGAGACCCAGAGTCATTGCAGCCAGGAGCCGACCCTTTCCCACCCTGTCATAGCCACACGTGCTGCATTTCATTTGTTAGACAGCAGCGCACCAGTGTAGTCACTTCTAGTGCCAAGAACACCCGTCTGGACCTCAGAGTAGGAAAAAAAAAAAAGAGAAAGTTTAAATTATTTGAGTCTGCTGCCTCTGTCCATCGGCCCCGGACTCTGGCATTGATGCTATGTGCCTCCCTCCACGCTACCGGCATCAGCTTCATCTGCTTCCAGGCTTCGTCCTCACTTGGGACGAGTAGAGGAAGCCAGGTCACGGGCTTAACCCACCTGATGGAACACCATCCCTTAGGTGACCAGGGACCCCTTTTCTATGGCTCCACCTTTCTGCTTCTTCACTTCTTATTAATAACTCAGCAAATTACCAGCTCCCCAGTTTTAGGCAAACCCACAGCCATTTGCTAAAGCATTCTCAGGAGAGTTTTCCCGTTGTAAAAGCAAATATTTATATCTGCTGCTCTCTTAGAGGCTCTGGATATGATCAGCTCTTAAAGCAAGATTTAGCTGAAAGAGCTGATTTATTAAAACGGATAAACAAAGCCCTGAGAAGCAAGTTAATTCAGTCTAAATAAAGCATTAAGCTCTGAACAGTGCACATCAGATCACAGTATATACATAGATACATATATATATATATGTGTGTGTGTGTATATATACATATAATTCCTACAATCAAATACGCAGTCCTCCAGACTGGGATCCCATTTCAACATCACCCCCAGGAGAAAGCTGGCCCTGAGCCAGGCTGTGTGTATATTAGGCAATGTATATATTAGCACATGCCCTGATTTTTAACAAACCCAGCCCGGCAATCCGCTCCCGCCCCAGCCGCAGCGATCCCTTTGGCTGCTGGCCCCACTTGTGCTCCGTGCCTCAGTTTCCCCATCTCCAAACCTCCACCGCGATGCTCTTTTTACCAACAAGGAGCTTAAAAACCTCGGATGAGGGATGCTGCCGAAACTGCTCTAATTTAAACCAGTGGCTCTGGCTTAGGGTTTCAGCCAGTTTTGTTGGCACCTGGGTGCGAGCACACTCAGGCCCCTGCCCCAGCCGCCACTCATTTCCCATTGACACGACCCTCGCTTAGATCCTCAATGCTCAGAAGAGCTCGCTTCAGCTGTATACAAGACTTATTTTTCTTCTGCTTTTCTGTAAGTAAGTTGGGCTTTAATTGTCAATTATTTGCTCATGAGTACTCTTTTATGGCTGATGCTGGAGCAGACTCAAGCAGTTTTTATTTTGGTACTTGGTTTAATTAGCTTTTTTGGAAGAGCAAGGCAGGGCAGAGATGCATTCTTGATGCTCATCACATATTCATTATTTACATTTTCAGTATCCCGAGTAACTCGGCACAGAAAACAAATAAATGAAGACTGAAACATATACAAAACATCTGGAGATGCTGCAATTCTGTAATTATTACTGTTCATTCATGATGCGTAAGAGCTCCACAAAGTGCTTGTTGCAAAGGACATTAATATATTGGCCCGATGGAGATTTTTTGCCATCAGGCTGGATGCTTCCAGATGAGCACCCCCGGCTCCTCCCGCCCCGTCCGCCTGGGTCGGGTCTCACCTTGACTCACTGCCAAAAGCCGAAACAGCAAAATTTCTGGTCAGACTTGGGAGGCAGGAGCCTCTGGAGCACTTGGCCCACGACAGTAAATACAGCTGGTCAGATTAGGGCTGTTGAATAATTTATGTGGTGACTCCTCAAAATAAAAAATTCCACCCCCATCCCCCCCCAGCCTGCTCATCCTTCATCAGCTCATGGGGCTGCTGAGCAGTTTATGAATATTTAGGAAGTTTTACTAAATTCATAGAGCCTTGTAAAAACAGTTTTAAAATGCCGAGTGAAATATTTGCGTATCATACTGCGCGCTGTTCACACGGTTACAGGGGAGGAAAGGGGAGCTGGGGAAAGCAGCTACAAAATCTTCATGGTTTGGGCCAAAATCTGCAAGATTTCAGGCCAGCAGATGTGATGCCAGGGGAGGCCAGGCCCTGGCACGGCAACATCTGTGAGGGTGGGGGACCCTTGGTGAGCCCCTCTGGAGGTGTTGGCATGTCCCTAACCCGGACGGGCTTTGCTGGCAGCCTGGTGGGGAAAGGGAAAGGGAAAGGGAAAGGGAAAGGGAAAGGGAAAGGGAAAGGGAAAGGGAAAGGGAAAGGGAAAGGGAAAGGGAAAGAAAAGAGGGAGAGGGAAAGAAGGAAAAAGTGAAAGGGAAAGGAAAAGGAAGAGGGAAAAAGGAAAAATAAAAAAGAAAAGGAAAAAAGGGAAAGGGAAAGAAGAAAAGGGAAAAGGAAGGGGAAGAAGCTCTCCGGATGCTGGGTAGACAGCAGTGTGGTGGGCAGCCCCCGGGGCAGGTGGTGGGCAGCCCCCAGGGCAGGGGCAGCAGAGCATCTCCCGCGGGAGCTGCTTGCCCTATTCCACAGCCTCATCTCCTGACACATGGGCCTCCAGCAGTTTATTTCGGAATGTGCCGTGATGGGAGTAAGCGTGCCTGACCACCACCTGGCCCACTTGTGATGGTGGAGGGTTTTGCTCAAAGGAAGCAAACCTTTGCATATTTATGAACGTAATCATTTATGGCAAAAGATACAGCGAGAGGAAGTTGATTTTGGATGCAGAGAGAACTGGAGCAAACAAGCATCGCTCCCCATGGAGGCTTTATTGCAGCCCCGGAGATCGCTGCCTTTAATGCTCCTTGCTTGTTAACAGCCAAGAAAGTGTCAAGAGAGCCTGTCTGGGGGGGGAAGAAAGGCGAAAATCTCCCAGTATCACTTTCATAATTTTGAGTTTCAAACTAATGTTGATGAGAACGTCATTATTGCTGAGCATCCGCTGGGCTCAGGGAGTAAAATTCCTTTTATTCGCCTCAAGTGTCAGGATTTGCAAGTGCAAGAAATTTTCAAGTGCTTGTCTAGGTCCCTGTTTGTATGCAAATCATGTTGTAACATTTCTCAGACTGAAAGACCTGAATTTAGCTAGCATCAGTCAAAGCATCTGTCAGCCTTGTCAGAAAAGAAAGACTTTGATTCTTTCAGGTCAAAACAACCCTAAATTATTGCTAGACTATTGAGGCAGTTTAAAGACATGAAGAGTAGAATCAAAATTGTTCGAAACCATTTTTCCTTTCAATGAAGTTTTAATTTATATTATCCTTCCATATGTAATGTAATTTTTTTTCACACGTGACAAAGCTCTAAAATGGAATAATTCAACGCAATACTCCAATTCTCCGTACCTGGGCAGTGAGTAGTACTGGATTCAATCACATGTACAGGAGGAAACAGGGATGAGGAATGAAGAAAGCTAAGGAATGGGCAAAAATAATGGAAAATTAAGCAAATGCTTGTGCCAAGGCTTACAGGCAGTGAGTGGGGCTCCAAGTTCAAACACTTGCAGGGATGCTGTAAGCACCGAGCGCTCAGGCACCGGGTCCTCTCAGCAAGAAAACCCTGCCTTGTCCCTGTGCACGTGGACTCCAAGGGTCTGAGGTTTTGTTTGTGGTAAAAATAAAAAGGGCTGATGCCCACAGAAACACTTTTCCCTTGGTGTGGCCTGGGCCCATCTTTTGGCAAGACAACCAGAGCATCGTCCTTGTGACTTGAGTTGGCTGGAAGTGGAAAACATGGGTTATCAAACCCAAATTTGTTCCTGTGAAGCATCTTTCTC
Organism: Egretta garzetta; assembly: GCF_000687185.1. NCBI lineage: Eukaryota > Metazoa > Chordata > Aves > Pelecaniformes > Ardeidae > Egretta > Egretta garzetta. Next base: position 1,833,863 of record NW_009258661.1, read on the forward strand.
AGCAGCGGGATTTCTGCTTCCTAATGAAAATGATTTTTCAACAACCTGCTGGAGAGCTCACAGCATTCCCCCGGGTCCCTGCGAGGGGGGCTGTCACTCTGTTCTTGGCAGGGAAGGCAAAAAGTTCTCCCAATAAATCCCCACTCACTCATTTCTCACCGATGAAGCAGCTAAAGACTGAAGGGCTTTAGCACAACCACCAACCAAAAATGCACCTTCAGCTCTGCCCCTGCTCCACACTCGGCCAAGGACTGGGAGGACTGGGATGTGCCGGCACTGCCTGGGATCTCCCCCAGCACCACCAGGAGGTTCCCTGCCTGTTTGCATCAAAGCAGGGTGCAAGTCCCTGGGTTTTCTGGGAATAAAGAGGTTGTTTAAGGGTCTGGCCTGGGACCAGTGTGCCCCCACGAGCCACTGGGATCAGGCTGCCCGGGGTCCCAGCTGGCGGCCAGGAATAGCCGGGTGGTACAAGCACGCCAGTACAGCTCTGGTTTGTTAGAACTAGCAATGAGCACTGCTGCAGAAACAAGGAAACCTCCCAGGGACCCTGAGCTGCTGCTTTGGGCAGCTTTAGGGTCCTGGGGGCTGCTGCAGGAGCCACACGTCCGTCCCCAGACAGTCACTGCAAGCTTCCCCTTCCCGGCACATGCAGCTTCTGCGCCTTCACTGACCATTGCTCACTGCAAAAGCCAAAGCAAGCAGCCCTTGCTCTGCACTGAGCATCCACCTCCAGCATGGAAAGCAGATGGGTTTTCATTTACAGAGGCGAGCACAAGGCTCTCCCTCTCTTGCACACAGACACACACACACACGGAGTTCTGCATCACAGCCTCCATCATTTATATGAGGAACTGTGAGGAAATAACATATTATAATAACAGCATGAATATATCCCTCAAGCTCTGAATGATAAAGCAGTAATCAAGTTTCACCAACATGGAGTGAGATTCCACAATGCTCTTTCCTAAAGATAAGCATATCCCAGGACCAGTGAGATACCCTCTCCCCACCGGCACACCGAAGTGATTTCTCTAATACCCACTACATTAAACTGTAGGCAGAATATCCAGATCTAAATCAGCTCCTGGTGTGCTTTTGTCTAATAGCCCCGATAACCACGTTGGCTTCATTTTTATACTGCATTATTTATTCGTAGTGCCTTGGGAAAGGAAGAGCCTCATGAACGGTGGGAGCGGACTACATACCTGCAAACTAATATTTGTCTCTCACCAAAGCATTACCATTACTTTCCCAGCAAAGGACTGAGCAAAGGAATTGCCAGCCAGGAGCAGCACGCTGCCCAGCAGCATCCCAAGCCCTCAGCCCACCTGCAGAGCATCTGCTCAACACAACCTTAACCCGCTTCCCAATTTCCTCCCCCAGATTGTGGGTCACTGTATTTCAGGCTTTCAGAAACCTGAATTTCTGAGTTTTAGGGCCAGCTGACCCATCCATCCTCCCAAATGCCATTTGCACACGCAGGTTTGAACCTTGGGATGGGCAAGCACTTGAGCAGAAGCATGAATGCTCACTCCTAGGCATGCAAATACGATTTGCAAATGGGGCCCATCCCACCCAGGCAGGGCAAGCAGCTAGGATGACTTGACTGCTGCAGTCACGAGGCAATAACTACATAATTTCGTTTCTCTTGACTTCACCCACATTTCCAAGGTCAGCCATCCAATCCTGAATGCGAGGAGGGAAACGTGAACACCTTTCCAGCTGTTCTTGGGCAACAGAAACATGCTGGTTAATGCCAAGGCCATTTGGTCCTTGCCTCCAACCTTCAGCTAAAAATGTACTGATTTCTAAAAGGCTCAGGTGAGGAGAGGAAAGAGCATTTCAAGTTCTTGCAAAAGTACAAGGAGATACAAGTTCCTCTGAGATTTTTACCTATTTCATCCCGTAGCTTCAATCCCATAATTAGGTCTCCTGTCACTTCATTTGATGCTCTGCCCCATTTATCCACAGCTTTCTGACCCTGTTTCCATATCTGGTAATAATTTTTTCCCATTACTGCTCTCAAAAGAAGAAAAAAAATTGTTCTCTTGACCTTCACTCAGATGACTGAGATCCATAAGAACTGCACTAACTTTGTATTTCGAGGAAGACGAGTGCGGTGTCAGACTAAGATATCTATAAAGTAGGAGACATATATATACTTATATATGTAAAGTAGGATATATATAAAGTAATGGTATCCACAGAGCAGATAGATAGGCCCCAGTCAGTGCCCTGGCAGTCTGATGGGCCTCCCAAAACTGGACTCCAAGAGGAGAGGGCTCTCCACACCCCAGAGCAGCACTGGGTGCAAAAAGTCTGAATTTTGGGCAAAGCTAAGCATACAAAATGCAAGCAGTGGCTGAGCACATGCTGCAGCCTTCAGCCGGGGCAGAGAGGACGTATGCTCATCTTGCATTTAAATCAGAGCCAAGATGTATTAACAGTGAAGGACCTTCCTGCCGGTGAAATGGCACATGCTTCCAGTCAGATCCGACCGGTGAAACCATGTTCCTGAATGCCAAATCTAAGAATAGATGAGCTGTGTGTCAACCGCATCACCTTTTCATCTGATAGGTGTTTATTAAGTGAAGACAGAGTATCTGTTGCACAAAAGCAAGCCGCCCGCTGCCAAACAGCAACCTTCACTCTGCCACAGGTAAATGTGTTCTCAGCTAATTTATGCTAATGCTGTACTTCAAGTTACACGGCGCTTGCCAAATTTTGAAAGACCAGATTTCTCAATGCTACAGCACAACCCCAGAAAAAGCCACCTCCTCTGATGGGGGCACGAACACCCAGCGATGGCTGCAGCACTCTCGGAGCAGCTCTTGGCCAGGTCAGTGAGGCCAACCGGAGAGCATCTGCAAAAGACTGGACCCAGGATATTTGGGACAGAGATGGTGAACTCCTCCTCTTAGCCCAACTCCATTTGCAGACGTAGCTCTTGGGCTCATCTCTATTGCTCCCAACAGCTTCGGCACTCCGGTGCATGGGTCCCTCTCAAGCCACCCAGCACCTGGTCCATGCTCTGATTTCAACAACCATCCCTCCAAGCAGCCCGTGTCCCTGCGGAGGGATGAGCAGTGCTCTGCCGGTGGTGGTGGCAGGAGCGGTTAACCCGGCTTACAATCAGCCTTGGCATCTCCATGGCAACCCCAGCAGATGCTGCACTCCTAATGGCTCATAAGGAACCAACACACTCACAAGCAGCAGTTGCAATCAAGTTCTGTCTTGGTCATCTCCAAGGGGGCAAGAGTATAATGCAGAAGAAATTAATAAGAGGCATGGAAAACGCTTTGAATAGCGTAATCGTCACAACAATTCCTCTGGATTAAAATCAGTCTGTTCCTTAAAATGCACAATATTTCTTCTGTCTCTTGGTTTTTGCTCTGCTACTGCTACCCTGCACACATCCATGGAGGAGGCTGAAGGGCACCGAGTGGGACATGCTGCCCTCAGAGGGGCTCGCTGTACCGGGACTGGGGTTCACCAGCAGGACGTGAAAGACCCCGAAGGCAAGCATGGAAAAATCCAACATCATTAGCCTAGTGCAATTGAAAAACTGTGGCATAACAGAGGGAGAAGCCTCTGAAAACCTGCTAGAGAGTTTTTGCAGTAAAGAACTAAAACCAGCTTCGTCGTAAGACATATGAGAGTCCTGACCTTAACTGCTAGGTGAAAGACTTAGCCCTGCCCACAGTGCCACCTCAAATCCCCTACCTCCACCTTTCCCAAAGTCTTTTGCAGGTGGGGGACCATGCTGTAGTAACCCCTGAGGGATTTTGTATTTCCAGCTAAGTGAAAAGTGTATTTTTCATGCAGAAGGGGCCCACGGGGCCACGGGAGAGGTTTATACCCAACACTGGGGCAGGAATATACCTGACACCACCCAGGCACCCATTAGAGCGGGTCATGTCTCACCTCACTCCTGGGGTGCATCCCTGAGGATTTAGCCCCTCGTCACTATTCAAGAGCCAAAAGGCACTTCTGTCTCCTGGCTCGCATCCTTCTCCCCCACGGCCCCTCCAGCTCCATGCACCAGGATAGCAGGGAAAGCAACTTACACCGGTTTTTAGGGTTAACGTGTTTGCATTCATATTCCAAGCCTTGCTTTCACGTCTATAACTCATTTTCCAACATCTTCAAGCAAATTTCACACTGTTGGAAAAATGTCAAGGGTTTAATCTGATATGTGTGATATTTACTGATGCCACTAGGGAGAGGGATGATCGTATCTTCTACTTCCCATCATGTTTCTTAGAAGAGTGAAAACATATCAGGAGAATTCACTGGGTTTCGCTATACTTGGTATATGCAAATGAACATAAACTATCTGAGGAGCGCAGACAAATAACTTTGCATATAAGAGACCCAGGGAAGAGCTTACGCGACCGAAAGCTTATCTGTTTTTTCCAGTTGTATTAGATGGTCTTAGGGTATGTGGCTTTGCCGACAAGCCTTGCCATGGCCATACTTCAGCTGCATCAGAGAGCAAAACCTGAAGCCTAGGACCAGCCTCCTGCAAGCCTTATGCTTGGCATCAACTGGATTAAGAGTGGAATTAAAGAGAGCAGGAAAAAACAGACAGATGGATGAAAACTGTAGTGCATCAATACTGGGATTTTCTGATTAATTTATTCCCTGGACTATCAGCA
>NW_009258661.1:1838816-1852996 GCF_000687185.1 Egretta garzetta
TCTCACACAGCAGAGAGGTCGGTGGCAATCTTGTGTCACAAACCAAAACAAGCAGAATGAAACAAGCAGCAATGTTCTTTCTGGTTTGCATTGATTTGAAACCCAGGATTTATAACGAATTGGCTGCAAGACTGGAAATCAGTGGTTTGCAGAGTTGTGATGGGGCTGGGGTTCCCATGGGGTCTTGACGAGGGAGTGGATGCTCGGCAGCCAGCCCGCAGAGTGGCACAGAGGGAATTTGTGCCATGAAAAAGGCTGAAGGAGCTCAGCATGCCCAGTATGGGAGGGAGCAGGGACAGGCTGCGGGCTGGAGCCCCGGCTGCTCACACCGCACCCGGGCAGCCAGGCTTGCACCGCTCCTCATCCCAGGCAGAAGGAAAAAGCTCTGGTTAAGCCCTTTGCTGTATCAAGCCTTTTTCTCTACCAAGAACATAAATGCTCTATTTTAAAGCTGGGGATGTGATGAGCAAAGAAAAAAAAAAGCTCAATATTTGAATTTTGGCCCTAACCTGACTACCTGCAAATCTGGGGCAGGGCAGAAGGCAGGGACCAGGCTCCAGTACCCATGGTGGGGAGGACACCCATCACTGGGTGGAGAGGACCAGGCATGTCAAATGTCACTCCAGCCTGGCCAATTCCAATAGCCACAAGGCCGCTGGGAGCCCTCTTGGGCCTGTGGATTAAATTCAGCTATTATTAATGCAGCCATTCTGCTGATACCCAAATATCAATCAATATTATTGACTTCAGTAAATTTTGCTCTGAGCCTATAACTGTAATTTAATTTTGCCCTGACCAAAAAAAAAAAAAAAAAATCCAACCATGCTGCATGAGATCAATATTCCTAAGACTTCATTTTGGAAAGATACTCGGATCTCAGAAATAGGACTTGAAGTGTGTTTGTGGTGAGGAATATGCTTAATTAGATTCATGTCTGAGAAGTCCCCAGCTGTTCTGCAGACAAACAGAAATATCTGAGATTTCTTCCAGCTCTATGGCGACACAGAGATTGGCTCCTCTCCCTGTTGCCTCAGCCTGAGAGATTTGCACGTATGATTATTATCGGGTGCTGTTTCAGACAATACAAGATGCCACACAATCTCTGAGCACAGAGTAAATATTCCAGCATTTTGTTTCATGATTACTTCCACCCTGTTCACTTCAGCATCTGAAAATTTATTTGCTATTTTTTTCTTGTGAAAGGCTTTCTGGAAGTTGGACATAACATGCATTCATTATGAAATGAAAATACCTCATGTGTTCAGGATGGAAAAAAAAAAATCCCTGGCTTTCAAGAAAGCTTTGTGAGCTTATTAAAAACAAGAGCGCTCGCTATGCATGTCGTTCTGCCAAATGAAAAATTCCCTCCTCTCTTCTCAGGCTTGTAAGCTGCTTTGTGTGCTCAAGACATCTCTTTCCAGCGTCCAGCACATTTTCGTGGTTAGTCTAACTTGGAATAAAATATCAGATGCCCTGCAACGACAGAAGGGGACCGCAGAGCAGCCACACCTCAGCTCCATCGTCACTGGAAAGGGATCCTGGGGAAGCCACCAGTGACAACAACCTCCCAGCCCTTGGACATTGGGAGCAGACCCCCATGCCACCAGGAACCATTGTACCCAAACCACGCGTCTGGGGAGAAGCTGAAACAGAAACCGTGTGCCAAAACCACAGCTGGCCATAAACACCACAGCTCGAGAAGCAGTGAGCCGTGACCGCTCCCAAAATCCACATCCCCAGGGCACTGCAGCAAGTCCAACCACAAGAGGAAAGACACAGTTTGGGAGCTCCAGCTCCAGCTGTGATTCCCAGGCCCATCTCACCAGCCCAGCCTCTTTCCCCTTCTCTTTCTTGCTCCCCATCCCTGTTTTTAGGGGTCCCACCCCCAGCCCTGTTCCTGGCTAATGCTTTGAGACAAAGCTGCAGCAGATAGGGGGTGGTGAATGTAGGGTTTGGTCCTCCACTGCCTCCTTTCCTCTAATTTCTTCTGCCATCCCTTGGACTTCTCCATAGCCCATCCCACCACCTGGGTTGGCGCGGGAAGGGGTGCAGATAGGCACTGTGCAAATCAGGCAACTGGCCACTGCACATGGAGAAGCCCAAGCGGGCATCTCGGCATGACCGACTGCCGTGCTGCTGGGTACAGCCCTAAGCACGAGGCATTTTGGAAATGCAGCTCTTACCGAGGTTTGTCCCAGGCTGTTGAGGTTGGATACACAGCGAGCATCAGGACAGGAGAGCATCGAACACTAGTGACCCTTGGGGAAAGTGAGGTGAACCTCTCGCTGCCAGAGCTAACCCCAACAGGGAGTCTCCGAGTCCTGGTGAGACATGTTGGATAAGGAATATCGCCCCAAACCCTGCTGTGGCTGGGCTGGACCTGATGGTGAACAATTCATATGGTAAGGCTCAGACTAGCAAAGCACACCCATGGAGTCACCTCCAGCAGAGGGTGGAACAAGTCAAGGCTCTAATCGGTCAGTTATTTAAAAATAACTTATTTCCAGAAAAAAAAAGCCTTCCAGAGGGAGAAGTGGACTTTTTTGAGCTAGCTGGAAAAAACTGCACAGAGCAGCTCAATCTCATATATCACTGAGATCTCCCTCCCTACCCAAGGAGGGCCACACACCACTGGCAAGCACCCAAAGGTTTTCCCAGAACCGAAATAATTTGTTCCCACAGGGCAGAGCAATTCACCCAGCATGGCTGCAAAACTCTGCGTTTCATCTGACTGAGGATGAGATGAGTAAGAGCAACTGCAAGGAGGAATAAACACTTAAGGAGCTTTGAAGAGCTTCTCTCGGTAGCCGGCAGCAGCATTCATTATCCCATAACCACCTGGAATGGGACGGCTCGGGCTCCCTTGGACGCTCCGAGCCAAGTCAGTCAGCTGGTAGGTGGTGGCATTTGGGCAGGCGGGCTGGTAATTTGGGACGATTCAGTACTGAATCACACAGAGCTCGTTTGCTATAGCAGATCACATTCTCCACAAGGATTATCTGCAAGGCTCTCTCTTTCCCCTCGTTCTTCCTTTCCATTTATCTTTACAAGCAATTAAGACTGTTTAAGACGACGATCGCTTTGGACTTTGAAGCTTTTCTCTGATCTGATATGTTTGTTCCTTAAAATATAACTTCAAATATTGTGGCATTCTGGGTGTTTTCTGTTTCAGTAACAGGCTGGTAATTGTAATTAGTTTTATCATGGTGGAAATTCAAAAATCTGCTCTGAATGCGTTCCTTTGAATTTAGTTAAAAGGCGCTTTTTGAGCTGACAGTCATTTTGACTGTATAGTTTGTGAGAAAGACTCAAATTTTAAACTTACGGGAAAAGCTCATTTTACTGCAGGCTTGAGAATCCACTGTCTCAGAGCTCGCTGGCGTCGCGAGGTACTAGCGAGAGCCAGAGCAAATATTTCTCTGGGCTTCCACTTTCGTGCAGTGTGTTTTAGATTACACTTAAGTGGATTCAGGAGAGGAAGCTGGGGGTGGCGGGAGGGAAGGACGCGAGTAGGTAAGAATGAAAGGAGGCAGTGCACGGAAAAATGGAAGGAAACGGTCAACTAAAGAGAAAAATGATGCACAGAAAGGGTGAAGAGGTACTGGCAGGACTAAGAGTAGATCATACAGAAAGCTCAGATTGATACTTACCAGGCTGAAGAGATAAGGATAATAAGGAAATATAGAAGGATAATATATCAAAGGAGTGCTGCTCGGCACTTCAGGAATGGCTGTGAGTCACCAGAGGTGGAGAAAACTGGGAAAGGGGAATGAGCAAGAGGAAAACACCAAGAAGATGCTAAAAATGTTAAAAGATGTTGAAATAGTCAATATAAGGTTCAAATTATTCAACATACGGTTCAAAATATTCAAAGTACTTTTTTTTGTGTTTGGACGATGCTGCAGTAAGAGCGGCGGTCGAGCAATGTGCCCGGGAGGGAGGACGTGGCTGGGCAGAGGCTGTGCCCAGCGGGGAGCTGGTGCTGGGGTGCAGCAGGAGCAGGACCTGGCCAGGACTCCGGCTCTGCCCAAACTGGCACCCACACGTGGCACAAACCTGCTCCTTCCACCCTCCTCCTCTACTCTAGCGGGTACCAAACCTGGCTCCGCTGCGCTGTTGGGACTTGGTGTCGGGCAGTGGGCTACCTTGCGCCAGGCGAGTCCTTCCATGGGTGATGTGTCCTCTTCCACTAGCCAGAATATGCTGCTCCTCTCGAGGATGAGATGGCTCTGCCCTCCAAATCATTTCCATGGCAATGTGAAGAGTGCGATATATATTACAGTAGCCTGCAGCACCCGAATGCTGCTACTGGGACATAGAGGAGATAGGAAAACAAACAATTGAACTGAGCACAAACTTCTGCAGTCAGATCCTCAGATGGGCAGGAGCAAGGGCAGCTTTGCAAAACAGCAACCAAGGGCAAGGCTGCCTCTAACTCTGGGGATAATTGTCATGGAAACTACAAGTAAAGTAGCACAAAACCTAAGTAGGTATGAAAAAGGTAGCTGAAAATAGCTGCTCCAGGAGCATTTCTTTGCAAAGGTTCTAGACGTTAAAAGACAATTGAATAAATGGTTTAATAATTTTAGCAGTTCTTGAAAAATAGATTTTAAAGGGCAAAATGGGGCAAAATGGGGCAAAATAACAGAAAATTATGGCACAGCAAAAACTCCAGGAGAAAAAGGCCCTGAGAGGAAAATGAAGGCAAGTAAGACTCCTGCAAGCTTTATTATATACCTACCCTCCTATGTATAGATAGATAAACTCATGCATGTGTGTGTGACTACATCTATATAATAAACTGTGTGCATATATATAAAACTATATATATGTGTATACATATATATATACACACTATATACACACACTCCTGAAAAAATCATACTGAAAAAAGAAGCCAACACAAAACAAATACTTCCTGCACCAAGCTGAAGACGACAGGGTTTCTCAGGGGTTAACTGTGCTGAAGTCCAAGGCCCCGAGCAGGAAAGCAAGTTGTCTGATGAGTTGGACCAGTGTCTAAATGGCATCTGCCCAAGGATGGCTCTGACCAGAAAATACACACGGAGGGTGAGATCCAACCACCCGACAGCAGAATGGATGGGTGCCAAAGAGCCGAAATAATCAGAAAATGCATGAAACAGGGAGCTCAGTGTGTCTGCAGAGAGCCCTGATGGGCAGAAAGCAGGGGTACAGCCTCCGGCCGACTGGGAGGTATTGCAATTAACAGCAAGCATTGGGTGGCCACAAACCGGGACGGACACCTTTGCCTCTGCTCAAGAGAGCAGCAAACCGCGTTTCACAAGGTGCTTTTTCTTTGCTGTGAGGAACCACAGCACGGTGCCAGATGGAAGGTGGCACATTCGGGGTTATTCTTCCACCCCAAATTGCCGGTGGGCTGATGCACGTGAGCTGCAAGCACAGGGGAGGGAGGCAGGGTGCCAGCCCGGAAAGCAAAGCAGCAGGTACAAGCTCCACGGGACGGTGCTGGGAATGGCAGGGCAGGATTCGGCGTGAAGACGAAGGATAGCAGACGAGGTGTGGAGGTATTGTCATGCAGGTCACTCTAGGAAAACATTAAAGGGCAATTTATGCACTTAGAGAGGAAAGAATTGAGTTGTAACAAGGAAAAATGTCAGCTGGAAGATGCAAGAAGCAGCAGAATATATGCTGCTGGTGAGGCCAGGATAATCCCACTCCATTTTTTATGCCACATTGGAATAAACATTGAATAAACAGGAATAACCCTGCAACAGCAAGCGGTGTCCATGTGCTAGTAACTGCCAGGACGTATGTCTCAGCAGGCAAGATGAGAAGAGGTTGGTTCAAGGGCAAGTATCTGAGAAGTGCTTGGGAACTGCACCGGGTTCATGTGAGTTGTGGTGGTGGGGGGGTTTAGAAGCTGGTCATATCCACACCATGTAACATGTAAAGATGAGAAACTCAAACTACACCCCAAAGGGAGGTGACAATAGGAGAACCATCTCATTTACCAGAGGAGGTGACACAGGGGAAAAAGAAAAGTACAGAGAGCAAAAGATGAGGAGGGGAAAGTCGGGGAGAGTTGGAAGGAAAATGGAAATCAAGGGAAAAATAACCCCCTCTAAGAGGCAATTCTAACCAGCTACAAAATCAGAGTTAAAGGCAGCCCCGGCTGCAGCGCAGCGTGCCATGGGACGGGCGGAGAACTGCCACGGCAGCCAAGGCTGGACGCTGCAGCCAGCCGGGGTTTTACAGGGCGCTAACCAGGTATTTATGGAATACCATGGAGGCACAGGCTGCTTTACTTCTGAGCGGTTACAACATAGAAAGACACCAAAAGGAACTAATTACACGGGGGTTTTTTGCTCAATAATGTCAAATCGCAGCTGAAGAAGATTAAATACGCAACTAAAAGTTACCTACACTGCCGTAATACCACTAATAACGCTAGCATTTATAGAGGGCTAAATCACGCTTTCCTTGCTTAAGGCCCTTCTCCCTGACCTTTGAAGGCTTGATCTCGAGACATGATGTAAATCATCTGGAGAGTTTTCTTCACCTCTACTAGACAAAGGATATTCCTGTTCTGGGAAAGCAGGGTTAGTCTTCCAAATAAAAGAAAGATAGATACTGGAAGTACTTGGGCATCCCAGTTCTCCGCTTCCCAAAGTCACTCAGACACCTCCATGCAGTGACAAGGCAGTTTCCATCAGCCGAGGAGCACCCTCCAACACTGCACACAGAGATGGACTCTGAGTTCCAGGTGGTTTGCATTTTCTGCACACTTACTAAAACCGACACAAAGCCCCCTAAAGTAATAATCCAGCTATTTTCACCCAAACTGAAGTTTCTCAGGCTAGCAACTTGCCTATTAGTAAAAGTACAACACTTTGGGCAATCAGTGCCGGGGCAGTGCAGCACAGCACCGTGCGTGTCTACCCTCAAATCCCACTCACTCTGGGACTCGTAGTGCACTCAGGAGGAGGAAAGAAGAGCAATTTAGTCAGTCAAACTGATGTTCAAGCCAAGGGGCGTTTGGTAGGTGCTCTCCAGGTACACAAACAGGCTGCAGCAATGGCCAGAGCTGCATTCCCATAGGTTTTAGCCAAGTAACTTGCCCTGGGAACTTAGCAGGGCATTCCAACTGCATCGACTCCACCCCTGGGTTTATTTTGAAAGCCAACACGATGTTAAAACGTTGCACCGGTGTGTGCATCAAACACCACTTCCCTTGGTTAACAAATGCTTGCCTGGTTTGCTACCAGATCTCAACAGAATTTACACAACACTTCTCAGCCAAGTGCTTTTCTTTGCACAATGTGAAAACGACTTGTGTTATAAAGAGTGGGAAAAAAAATAAATAAACAAGGCTGTGTGTTTGAAAAGAAGCTGCGGAAAATGCATCAATATTTGTAATTACAGTGGCAGCTGCTGCTCTGTGAGCAGTCACGGATGAAGGCTGCTTTCCCATGGATCCCCACCCCCCCTCTCCCCACTTTGCCCCCACCCCCCCCATGGCAAAACTCCCAACTTTGCCTTCCTACGTGCCTGTCGCCTATGTATTTCCCACCCCTCCATGCAGCCTGCGATGGCCACAGAGCAGTCCTCGCTGCTGGCCACATTCCCAAAGTGCCAGCTAAGCAAAAGGCATTGCTAGCACGGGGCGCTGAGGTACAGGTGCTGCAGGGCAGGACGGCGTGGGTGAGCCAAAAGGGTTGGTCCTTTCCAGTTTGGGTCTGCTGTACCTGGTCTGCACCTAACTTCAAGGACACTGTCAAGAGCTCGTGACATCTCCCGGACTTCGTTCGAGTTGACCAAGGGTTTCAAACGCATTAGAGCACAGAATCACAGACTCATGGGCAGCGGGTATATTCACATGAGAACATTGCCTTAGAAAAAGAGGCTTAAAAAATCATCAAAGGACGAAAGTCACTGAGGCACCCCAGGGGAAGGCTGACAAGGCTGAGCTAAGGAGGAAGAAAATGGAGTAACTCCCCAGAGGACTGAAAGATTTCAAAATCCTTGCTCTCCATCTCAAATTATCTCAGTAAACTGATAACTATCACACCGACTGGCCAACAACCTGAGGATTTAAATAAGCTTTTTCCTACCAGCACATGTAAACCCCGATGAATTCCAAACAGATGGTTTCTTTAAAGATCACATTATATGTACTATAATCAATATCCAGATTACAGCGGGGCTGTTGCAAGGAAAAAGATATAATTGTAGACATGTAAAAACCCTCGGGTTTGGACAGAGACTGGGCAAGAGTAATCAGCACTTCTTAAAGTCTTAGAAATATAGTGAAAGAGCTGAAGTGTGTGTAATTACCAGTGAGAGGCATTGTAGCAAAGCAGATAAAGTTAATTATACAGTACAGGAGCATTTTCAGTTGATGTGGTGGTAATCATAGTCAACAGAGAAATGCCCAACAGAAGGAACCACATACAATAAAAGCAATCATGTGGTGAAAGTGTACAGCGCAAATTACCTAAAAAACAAAGGCAGATACAGACACACAGCTGGAGCTGACAAATCTTAATAAAGATTCATGGATTTCTACGTGCAGTGGGATACCTTAAAAAAGCAGCAAACCTTACCCCGTAGTAGGTACCCCCCCAAAACTGTCACATCAGTCTGGAGGAGGTATCAATATTGGTGCTCCATGTGGGGAAGCGAGGGCCGGATCCGGCACCAGCCTGTGACGACAGTCACACCGTTTGTCATGGGAAACACTGGTTACCTCCTGGGCACTGCTGCTGCGTATGAAACAAAAGCTCCAGCGGGTTGGTCTAGAGTACCGATTTTCTGAAAGTAAATCTGTACTTAGGAGAACAGACGCAGTAAATAGACGCCACATTGAAATTCAGGCTCGCAGGCTACCATTTCGTACAGACCGTTCAACATCTGCATCCACCAGTCTGCATTAAAAGCAGGGGGGGCTGGAATACAGGACCTAAAATAAAAGGTTGAAGCATAAATCATTTGCGTGTGTTTATATTCATGCATCTCTACAAACCTCTTTTCAGTGTCTCTTGGTTTGATGGTGGGACAGACACGGCATGGCATTTCACTTCCCCGCGCCGGCAGCGATGGCTCCCACTTTTCATTACAAACCATTTCACCCAGGATCTGTCTCTCCCCGTATGTTTTTGTGCCACCAAATGAAGAGGGTTCTCACCTGTTCAAAAAGAACTTCACACTCCCCCCACAAGATTTCCTGAAGCAGTGGTGTTAAACAAACCCAGCCTTGGGCAGCAGCGTGCCATCACCCTCCCTTGCGCCCAGGGCTGCCACCGGTATGGGGCAAAGGAAGAGGCTCCCCGCCGTCCCACCCCTACCTGCCAGCTTGACTTCTCATGGCCATTAGAGACTAATAGCTTTTCAGATCTCTAATTAATGACGCTGTTTCATCCTGTCTTCCCAGGGTAATAAACTGCCCCTAACATGGCTGTTTCTCGGAACATCCCGATTAACAGACTTCAATGCTGTAAAAGACTTAATTTAGGGACTATGTGAAACGCTGTCCTTCAAAGCATCCTGATGCACTAGTGGGGAAGGATTTATTGATTTGAAAATATGCAGATAAATAAATAAAATACACTAACTGCTGCAAAACGGACACCTGGCTGATCAGACACAATTAGCAATATGGAGAGGGTGACAAAACAACATCAGGGAGATCCAGAGATGCAGAAATCCCACTCCAGGGGCATTTTCTAATTGTCCTTACACTGGTGCCAGGGCTTGCCTAACACCAGCCGGCCAGCGGAGCTGCACTGGCAGAGGGCTCGACCCTGTGCCTTTCACTCCGTGCCAATACAGACCGTAACTTCTGAGAGCCAGGCTTGCAGAGATGAGAGCCGTATCTATGCCAACAATAATTACTTATGAAAACAGGTAACTTCTAGGAGCTTATTGAGAAGAAATCAATGCCTAACACCTGTAGGTTTATATTGTGCAGCTCTAGGGCAGATGTGAGTATTGCTGCCAACACTTCCATGACTGAAGGATGAAGAATGAAGCCAGACGTGACTCAAGTGCCATCTTTTCCAAAGTTAAGTTAAAACAGCCTTGCAAATGAAACAAATGTCTCAGCCTTGAAGATGCCTGAGGATCACAGGAAGCATAATTGGTATTAACGGAGGTGAGCCTGCAGCTCGTGGTGTGATGGCTGTGCACACAAAGAGCTCTTCGCTAGAGCACGGACACACCAACCAGCTCCCAGGACCCTTCACAGCTTTGGCGACGGGAATTAAAGCCATTCCACAACACTTGGGTCCAATCCAGGGCCCTGCTGTGGCTCCGGATCTTCTGGCAGAGGATGTTCACAGCACCGGGGTGGTCCCTGTCTCTGAAGCCCAGGAGAGCCAGGTAGTGCCACAGGACCTCCTTGGAGAGGAAAGCAGAGAACTTCTGCGACCCACTGCTGGCAAGTGCTGTGTACCCCGAGGCGATGTGAGCTTTTCCCTTTGCGGGTGGGGAGAGAGGAACCCTTGCAGCCAGGAGGGCTAGACAAGCCAAGGGAGCGGTGACAACCAGGATCCCCAGCTGCACTGATGGCACTTGCAAGCAAAACGCTTGTATCCTGACACTGCCATAATGGGTGGCTCCCTGCAAGCCGCAAGTCAGTGTGCAGCCGGGTGCAGGAGCCTGGACACCAGGCGGTGGCTGGGGAGGGGGACACAGCAGGTTTTCGGTGGTCTGTCCCAGCTGTGTCCCTGCAGAAGGCTGATGGCCTCCCAAGCTTTCAGTTAGCATCTAGGGAGAGCAGAGCTTTGCACTTTGCATGCTGGGGGCAAAAGAACCAGCCCAGCAAACCAAAGAGCAGAAGGCAGAGATGCGGCGCAGTTATTGCTCTGAAACACTGTCACCTTGTGGCTGCTCAGCCGCCGTCGGACACGCTGCAGCCGCTACGCCTCGCCGGACACCGGGGTGGCCTGGGAATGGCTCCGAGGGCGAAGAGCTGGCCAGGACACACCAAGGAGCAGTCTCACACAGGGGCCTTGCTCTGGGTGGCATTTAGTAACAGCTATTACTTGGGGAAGGCAGAGGTCTGGAAATCTGTATTTGCACTTCCAGCTCTGTCTAGTGGCTGCCCACATCCGCAAAAATGAGGACAGGGAGAGCGGCGGTGATCACCTGCATCTGTTGGGAGTACTGACCACACGGGATGTGTCCACCTGGGAACTGCAAGGAGTAACCACACCTCTGTGTGTATTGGGGGGCATCACTGCCTGTCCAGGGCTGTAGGTGATAGAGGTAGCAGCTAACGGGTCACCAGAGAGGCTGCAGGACCATGCTGAGCCCGGACCCCACTTCCCCATGCCCTGTGTGCCTGGTCCAGACCGACCCAGCTGCTGCTGGTCCTCCCAGCGCGTGGTGCACCAGGGGAGCGCGGGGTCTGCGCCATCCTCCCCAACCCCTGGGGAAGGGAGCCCTCTGTCACGAGGAGCAACAGTCAACAGGTCTGCGCCTGTTGGGCACCGGGGAATTGTGATTTAATGAGCAGATGGGAGATCTCCACTCCCTGGGAGAGGAGTGCAGCCATCGGTCGGACGACAAGCAGGACTGGAGAACAAGGCAACAGCAAATACCACCGTATTTTGCTGGTTTTGACTGCAGGGCTACAGGTGCTGAAAAAGTTGTCCTGCTCCGTGATCACCATCAAGCAGAGGAGACCTACCTGGATGCCCTGAATGTCACCGGAGCCACTCCTAGGGTTAGTGAGAGCAGAAGGTGGACAGGATTAGTGCTTTGTGAGTACAGAGCCATAGGGAGGTGCCCGGGACCTCCTGCCAGCTGCAAAAGGGGCTGGCTCCCACTTTCAGCTGGATAACCAGGGTGTTTTACGCCATTAAACCATCTTGCAGCATATCTGTATCATCCCTCTTCAAGCAACAGAGCATCGTCAGAATTCCCAAGAGCCACCACAAGGCTCCTGCTGCATCTTGCAAGGAAGGAAGCAGTCATTTGAGGTCCATTTTGAGGGGAGGAATAGCACTTAGTCATCTGGATCCTTTCGAATGCTGTGAGGCCACATGAGAATTACAGTCACCCCAAGGCCTTATTTCTTCATATAAATATTTGAGATATACATATTCTCTCTGAATTTCTTTTCATGTTTAGTAGGGAATGTCATGTGTGTGTAGTCAGCTCCCTTGCTCCCAGTTATTGCTTAAGGATACATAAATATGAAAATGTGGGCAAATATTTACAGACAATAAATGCTAGGGGTTTCTAATTAACCAGTGTTTCATATGGTTACATGACAAAATACAACATTTTAGCAGTAACTAAACCCAGGAATATTAAAACTCGTCTCCCTTACTCTTTTCACACCTAGCAACTTCTTTTGGGGCCAATTAAAAAGTGGCAAACCCAGAAAAGGGAGAACGGAGAACTTTTTTTTTCCCACAGCATATAACAAAACCTTGTTTTTTACTGCCACAATGAACCATGGATGCCAAAAATGCAGCGACGTTAACAGGGCATGGGTATATCTACAGACAGTAAGAATGGCCAGAGCTGTAACGGTTACAAATGACATGAATTTTGGAAGAGAGCAGACCTCCAGCTGCAATTGCAAACCAATCTTTATTAGGGATTAGGAAAAGAGCAACTGTGACAGCCAGGTTATCTGCTTACAAGGGAGCTGCACGTACTTTCCACCTTCCACCCAGCACTGGAGAGACCGGCTGCAATAACTGGACATCGGAGCTGATGCAGCTTTTTTTTTTATTTCTTCAATTTTTGTGAGCTAATCCCAGCTCGGCTGCTCACATGAGTAATACTCACCCGTGTGTGCAGTGCCTGAGTGTATGAGCCTTACTTAAAAACAGAAAAAAAACCAACCCTCCTTTTCTTCCTAAACAAGGCATGGTAAGAATAAACAGCATACCGTAGCGCCGGAGCACACTGCCCAAGAAATATAGCTGGGGACAAGATTCAAAAGAAAAGTATGTGAGAGGCCTAAAAGCCTCTGTCATTAAAAAAAAAAAAAAAAAAAAAAAAAATCGAATAGGTCTCTGAGCAAATGCAAAGGCCAACAGGCAAATAAGATAAACACTGCTGCAGAGATCTACGTGCAGTTCTCTGCAAAGCGCCAAAGCCATTCCTTATTGCACAATCAATACAAAAGAGATTGCAACTCAGAAAAAAGAAACAGACACACCCTCCCCCCGTTCCTAAAGAAACAAAGGAGCTACCCAACTTAACACACAGATTCTCCTTTATTTTGTTCTAAAACACTAGAACTACAAGGCAATGACTTAAATAAAGGAAAAAACAATCAGAATCAACGTAAGAAATATTGACACTTATCAAAAATGCAGCAGACAACAGCTCCTTCCAACAAACTTCTAAATAATTTACACCCGATATGAAGAAGCCAATCTTAGGAATGTGCTGTGCCAAAACAGTCGAGGGAACCGTTTCTCCTATGACCTGGGCAAAAAACCCAACCCCAAAATAGAGGCACCGGCAAAAAAGCGTTGCATTTCAAATCCAATGGCAGCAAAAGGCATCATTTAGAACCAGAAAGTGCCTGGAGGAGGGCAGCTGGGAGCCTGTGCGTGGGCACCGACCGTTTGCAGACCACCCATCCCCACTGCCCCGGCCCAGGGGTGCCCCTCGCCCCCGGGAGAGGGCGCTTGCCAGGAACGTGCTCCAGCCCTTGGTACCAGCAGCGCCTGTTGCACCAGGTCTTAAAGATAAAAAGAAATTTAATAGAGAGATAGAGAAACGTTAGGAAAAGCTAAATGAAAAGTACACAGGGACGCGGGTCAGAGGTGACCCCCACCACCACCAGCATAAGATAGAATCAACACAGGGGTTTTTAAGAGCCCCTTTAGTTGCCTTCTGGCTTTCCCAGCCACAGGCATGCTCGGGGCGGCACAGCCAAGCCTTGTCCCACAACTACGAAGGCCAAACCGATTTCTTTTTTCTTCCTTTTGCAGCAAAAGCTGAGACCCCTTTCCAGCGTCTCTCTCCGAGCCTCGCGTTCAAAGCATCAAACGCCTGCAAAGCCATTCTAAAAAAAGCTGCGCAAAACAAACCGGAGGGGAGGTAAGCGTGACCCTCGCCAGGGGGAGAGGGCGCTGTGCATCTGCACCCCCTATAGCCCACGCGTGCATGGCCCCTATAGCCTGCACTGTGCGTGCCCCGCTCCTGCAACCTGCGCACCCCCTGCAGCC
>NW_009258661.1:1854282-1900208 GCF_000687185.1 Egretta garzetta
GTCTGTCCGGCTGGCTGGCTGTCCGGGGGCGTGCGTGTGTGGGCAGGGAGCCGGCCTGACCGGGTTCATTTATCCCAGGGGGCGGTCTGTGTGTCTGTCTCTGTGTGCGTCTGTGTGTCTGTCTGTGTGTCTCTGTGTCTGTCTGCGTCTGTATGTCTGTCTGCGTCTTTGTGTCTGTCTGCGTCTGTGTACACCTTCCCCAGCAGGAGGGCATCAGTCGGCCCCTGGTCATCAGTCCGAGAGCAGTGGGGAGGGGGAGCAGGGGTTTGGACACCTCAGCGTGGTTTTTGCAAAGGCAGGAGGTGAGCACAGGGCCGCACTGCGCTCAGGGCCAGATAAACAGGGAAGTGCAAGTGGGAGAGGTGTAAAGGGAGTAAAGAATCGGCGAAAGGGAGCGTGGCAGGCGAGGCCTGCTGAAACACTGGCTGTGTAACATCTGGATTTAATAAGTACCTGCCTGTAGAAAGGACGTAGCTGGTGCTGACAATCAGTTGTGTTGTCCTTCAGTGCTCTGCTCTAGCAACACGCGCCCACATCTCGTGGCAGTTAATAGCAGAAGCCTTCCTGCTCTTCTTTCAGATATGGCTCCGTATTATGAAGCGCTCTGCAAGTCCCTTGAGTGGCAGATAGACGTGGATCTGTTGAACAAGATGAAGAAAGCTAATGAGGAAGAATTGAAACGCCTTGACAATGAATTAGAAGATGCGGAAAAGATCTTGGGGGAGAGCGAAATCCGAGATGCAATGATGGCCAAAGCTGAGTACCTGTGCAGGATCGGGGACAAGGTTGGTTCGTGGCAGAGGCTTTATGGACTCGTTAAAAACACTGCATTGCAATCCTCTGAGCTAGGCAGGTTCCAGTGAGCGCGGTTCATAGGGAGGAAGCTGCGTGACTTACAGCACGTTTTCCTATGGCACAACTCAGACGTGGATGGGAGACAGGGGAGGGTGATACTGAAATGTAAGTTATCTAGAAAAAAACCCAAGCACACCTTAAAAGAGAACATTTTTTCTTGAAACGGCAAAAAGTTATTTACCCTTTGCAGATGTTATTTTTCACTTTTCTTGTATCTTTACACTTTTCTAAGCTACTTACGTAGTGCAACTTAATTTCAAGTTACAAGTTAGATTTTCATAGTCCTTAGATTTAAAAGATACATGAGGATCGTCTCTTTCAACTTGATTTAAACTTTGATTCTGTAAGATTATTCAGAACGCGTCATGTTAAAGTTCTGTGGGAAACTAAGAGAGTCACGAGTATCAGGGGAAGACAACAGGTGTGCTTACGGCAGACATTTTGTAAATATTCTAGGTGCTTTTAACATTCTTATAGTAGGAAATACTGTCTCCCTAGGAGGGAGCTCTGACTGCGTTCCGCAAGACTTACGACAAAACCGTGGCACTGGGACATCGTCTGGATATCGTGTTCTATCTTCTAAGGATCGGCTTGTTTTACATGGATAACGACCTCATCACACGGAACATTGAAAAGGCAAAAAGGTACTGGCTTGGGTTGTTTGAGTGCACTAAAGCCCTGTAACAAAAGAAATGGAAGATAAATACTGTCAAGAAATGACTAAGGCTGGCTGTGAGATAGAATCACAGTGCTGGGTGGGTGTTACCTTGTACTAGGGAGCTTCCTGTTCCTGGATTTTTTTTTTTTATGAGGGGGAAAAGGAAAGAAAGGGTAATATTTTTTGTCAGCTATTTGCTAACAGCTGACGCGATTTTAATTTGTAGCCCACCCCCCACTCCCACTTTTCTGTTCTGTAGCTGTTGGAAGACAAATAACTTTGGGTGTGATGAGACTGTACGATTTCCAGCTGCATCCAGCTACTGCCAGTGCCACCCAGCTGACTCTGGGAAGCCCCAGCTTCTCCTCCAGCAGCAAGAGCCCAGTGTGTCAGCATGGTGTGCTTTGGTGCAGCTGCCCATCCCTGGTTTCCACCACCAGCTTTAGTGTCTCCGTGCTCCCGGCATTTTGAACTTCAGCGTTGCTGTAGCAAGCTACGGTTTCCAGTCTCTGCTGGTGCTATGAGACACCAAGGCAGAGGGTCATCCCACTTGCTGTCTTCCCTGGGCAATGATTTTTTTCTGTTGCTTTCTCAGCAGATTTTTGTCTCAGCCTGTGGTCCGGCTTATCGCCACATCAATTTTGTGTTAATACGGTACTTGATAAGTGGCAACTTTTAAATTTTTTTTCTGGGCTGCTAGTTGGATGCCTTTGGTTTTAGCAGCATAGCCAGTGGAAATATGTTGCCACAGCCAAGGGTCGCAGTAGTATTTGCCTGCACATCTCAGAGACTGTTGTCACAACCTTAGAGGCTCTAACCTTTTCCTTTCAATTGAAAATTGCACTGTGCAAAAGCGTTCGGCCTTGCCTGTCCCGAGGAAGCTGCTTTCCTACCCCTTACAGGCATACAAAGCCTGGACTGCTTCAACAAGCTGTAACATAGCACAAATTATTCTTTCTCTAATCACGTGGTATCAGTTGATTTTCTGTACTTGTTTCATATAACTTATTCCATAATACATTTACTTAAGTGATTATTTCTTTTTGTTCTGTTTCAAGTCTAATAGAAGAAGGAGGAGACTGGGACAGGAGAAATCGTCTCAAAGTGTACCAGGGCCTTTACTGTGTAGCTATTCGAGATTTCAAACAAGCAGCAGAGCTCTTCCTTGATACAGTTTCGACGTTTACATCCTATGAACTCATGGATTACAAAACATTTGTAACCTACACTGTCTATGTCAGCATGATTGCATTAGACAGGCCTGACCTTAGGGAAAAGGTAAGGAAAGCAGATGAAAACACTGGTTCAGACACACACAGCGTTTCTTTAACCTGTTCATCTCCAGGCTGAAAGCGATGGTATTTAAATGTGTTCTTTGCTTGCTTTCAGGTTATTAAAGGAGCAGAGATTCTGGAAGTGTTACACAGTTTGCCAGCTGTACGACAGTACCTCTTTTCTCTTTATGAATGCCGTTACGCAGCCTTTTTCCAGTCATTAGGTAAGGCTGTCGTTTCTTCCTACAACACTATTTCAGGTGCTTCAATTATTTATTTCGGATCATGCACAACTTCTGTGAAGTAGCTACAGTCTAGAACTAGAGCTACTTTATGCAGACAAAAAAAACCTTTTCTCTTTTTAAACAGTGACCTAAAATTTGCTGTTTTTTAAAATTAACAAAGCAAGCTTGGCGTACAGTGAGCTTTTTGAAAGTTCCCTTCTGATTAAGTGGAAAAGCATTTAAGTGGCTATGGAGCACTGTCTTACCTGAAGAGCCAGGTCAGATGAGAAAGGTTTTATCTTTTAAAGAACTCATAGGACTTGTAGTCTAAAGGCCCTGAAATCTCAACCTGTAAGAGATACTACATGGGAAGTTTTCATTGTTGTTACCATTGGCTTTCTGCTCTGGTTTCTATGTAAAAGGGTGGCACTGAAGAAAAGCTTTTCAGAAAACTCTCACTCTTGCTGGTTCTCAGACTGCTCGTTTTCGTTCTGTGACTACAAAAAGACTACAAGAAAATAAGATACTTAGAAAAAGCAGAAAAGAACCCTTCACTTTGTGGAAGATGAGGCCTGATGAGATTATGAGCTAAGGGCAATATTTTTCTATTGGCTTTGTCACTCGCTGGGAACCAGAACCATCAGGAGAAAAAGTCACTTCAGTGCCTGGAAATCCTTGTAACTAATTTAAGAGCTAGTACCAGAAAGTTAATCTTATTTCCTTACCCAGCTTTGGGTAACAATGTTTCATCGAGTAGTTACGTGCCAAGTACTGCATGTTTCCCAGCACCACATTGCCCCGGTGTGACAGCCGATCCCAGCACTTACCTGTAGCAGGGTGGTCCCCCTGCAGGAGAGGGGAGACCAGCTCACACCCCAAAGGACGTATTCTCTGCTGACAAATGGGGTCGTTAGCTTTGCTGTAGTCTTGTTTGCATGTTATTACTGCTTCTGGTTCTAGAACCGATACAGGTTATCCAGACTGACTTCGTTGTAGCGTAGAATACCTTTCATATCCTGAAATATGCAAGAATGCAATATAGTTACGTTCACACCGATTACTTATTAACTGGTGTTATGTGTTTTATTTGCATAATTGATATTTTACATTTAGAGATTACTGACTCATTTCTTTTTTCTTTTTTGGTGGTTTTTTTTTTTTGTTTTTTCTTTTCAGCTATTGTAGAACAAGAGATGAAAAAAGATTGGCTGTTTGCACCTCACTATCGATACTATGTACGGGAAATGAGAATCCATGCGTACAGCCAGCTCCTAGAGTCTTACCGGTCATTGACATTAGGATACATGGCAGAAGCATTTGGAGTCAGTGTAGAATTCATAGATCAGTAAGTTATTCAGCTTTTTAAGTTCATAAAGATCACTCTACACCTTTTAATTATTTATAATGATCCCATTATGAATAAAAGTCTTTGTTCTACTTTGATTCTAAACATGCCAAGTTATGTTTCTGTAGTCTGGCTAAATTTAAGTGAACCTCGTGTTTCAGTAAAGAAAATAATTTGATTGCAATCTCTCATGACAACTTTTCCAGTATTTTCACTCCAAACGCCATATAAGAAACTACTCTTTTATCAACAACTTTGTTCTTTATGCTGCTGTATCCATTGGCCTTCATATGCTACAAAACTTAAGATTTTAGCAGATGACTTAGTTCACAACTGTGTGAAAACTTAACTGTTGCAACTCTGGGGATCCGCACATTTTATGTACCCTCCAAGTCTCCTTATTTAATTCTGCTTACTTTCTGGTACTGGATCTGGTGGACAGGATCTGATGGTTTTCACTTAAATCAAACATACACTGCGGTCTCAATTTGCAATTTTTTTCTAGTGTAAAACCAACAGATTTAGATCATGATGACAACTAATGTGAAGTGAGAAATTTACTTTTACTCTGCACATGCAACACTTTGTTTCAAATGCCTTCACAAGAGTTGTTCTTTCATAGAGAAGTTTCAGATCTTCTAACATAGAAAAGAGTTACAGAAATACGAATACTGCTTGAAACATTCAGAACTGAATTAATAGGTGTTTCAAGAGAAACCAAATACCATTCAATTCAAAGGTAAATGTTTTGAAGTCATACTAGTTCTTATGCTTTCCGGTGACTCGGTTACTAGTTATAACTTGTCTTACTGTTGATCACAGGAATATTTTCTTCTGCTGTCAGTAATGTGCTGTAGACCACCAGCTGATTAAGCAAAATAATAATATAAAAAAATCAGATTATTTAGAGCTACTGGAGAGTAGGGAACTGTTAAAGAGACTTTTCTAATGAATTGACTGGCATGAAGAGACTTACATCAGGATAAATTCCAAATAGGCACACTACATGACTGCTACCTTTGAATGTGAAGAGTGATTGACGCTAAGGCAAGTGATAAATTTCACTAACTCAAGTATGGCACCTGAGAAGAAAATACCAAGACATTTTGTATTCAGATCGCCGGAATGATTATTCTTGTGCATAATGGCCAAGCTTTAATAAGACGAGGATGCATAAGATACCTTATGAAAATATATAGGCTGTTGCTTTGGAAATACAGCCTGGTGACAATGGTGTTTTGCAGGAGCGGGTTCGGTACTGAGAAGTGTACAAGTCCTTGGGAGACATGATTTAACCAACTTTTTTTTTTTTTTTTCCTTTACTTAGGGAGCTTTCACGATTTATCGCAGCTGGGCGATTACACTGCAAAATAGACAAAGTAAATGAGATTGTAGAAACTAACAGGTATGCTAACAATTCCTAGAAATCGTTTTTGACAGCCCTGTTGAATTCTATACATTTTGATGATGCTTCTTACATAAGTGTAAGTGGCTTGGTGTAAAACATATTCTGACTTCTAAACCTTTTTTTTCTACCCCCCCCCATCATTCCTAGGCCTGATAGCAAGAACTGGCAGTACCAAGAAACCATCAAGAAAGGAGATTTGCTGCTAAACAGAGTTCAGAAACTTTCCAGAGTAATTAATATGTAATTTTTTAATGCAAGGGAATGCAAAATTTAGATGTTTAAAACATTTTGGAAGTAACCTATAAATATATTGTATAACTTGGTATACTCTAGGTAAAAAAAATTACTAGCGAGAGAGGTAGTGTTTTTACTTTCCACTTCATTATGTAAACAATGTTCTGTTTTGGTGTATGGATCCCAGTTCATTTATTAAATGTATGATGCAGTTGGTGATCTCTTGTAATCTACTTTGTTCCTTTCCTTGACTGTGTATACAGTGCTCAATGTTTAGTAGCAAAGCAGTGTCAAGATCTGTGACTGGAGAGAACTAATGGCAATCCTGTGCTTGCTTTTTTAAGACTTCTGTATTGGAATCAAAGGTGAAAAGAATCAGTTGCGTAATAGTACAGTAGCCAACAATTTTAGTTTGTGCGCAGTCCAGGCAGAATGAACTCTTGTTACGAGAGGATGACAGCTGAGGGGAGAAGGAATAAGGATACGAATGACTGAGGTGAAGCAATAATATAGCCATGAAAACTGTAAGGACGATAGCTTTGGGAACTGAAGTAGCCTCTCCCTTAAAATCCCGTTTTTGCTAGCTGTTGGAAAGAAAGTCAGCACATTAGCAAAGCATTGTGTTTGTAATCACTTCCTCTGTTAGATTTGGAGACGTCAAAACGATGGTAGGAACAGTGGAAGATGCTATTGCAGCTTGACACAACTGACCAAATACTGTCGGGGGTTACAATTTCTCTCTTCACAGCTGCTGAGGAATAAACGTGTGGAGTAGGCTGCGGCCGTAGTGATCGTTTCTGGCCATGGCAGAGCCTACGGCAGCAGCTCTTTACCCTGCTTGCTGGGCTTGAGGTTTCTTTTTTCCTCCCAAAGACAGTCTGTGACTTAGTTCCCTTTGCTGTTTGATGCCACTGCACTTAGCAACAGAATCCATTTACTGCCTGTCTTCACCGTGACTTTAATCCTTGAAGTAACACCCGCAGGTAGATACCCCACGGAATGATCCTGATGTTTGGAAGCTGCTGTGGAACAGCTAGGACAGCCTGGAATTTCACATGACCGCTCTTTTTACTGGGAGGTGGTGGAGGATCTCCCGTCTTTGAATCGCTGCCACCCACCCGAGGGTAGGCTCCTCAGCCCGTTAAAGTCTTTGTTGAATTGTTCCAAAACCCAAAATGCGACCTAATGATTTTTGGTTTTCTTTTGCTACTTACTAGAAGCTGTTTGTTCTTTTTTTTTTTTTTCCAAGTAGCAGCTATTCAGCTAGAGTGTAAAGATTTACATTTCAGCCAGCACCAATTCTGATCTTCCCTTTCTTTACAGTAGTGAGAGTCGTAAAAGAGAACCCTGGTTTGTTTACCGTGGGGTCAGCTATTGATTCTTCATTCTGCGTGTTCACACGCATATCACTTCTTACAAAGTTTTAATTGATTCAGGCCAATATTCAGACTCCAGAGCTGCAGTAATGCCTCTGGGTTTATTCTAGAGCAGTTCCGTAGCGGGTGAAGTGTAGCTAGGCTAGCAAGACTGTAGTTGTGGCTGCCTCTGGGTAACCCCTTTTCTACCTCCCATCCAGGAGGCGAATGCCAAGCCTATCACAGACGGCCGCACGGCAGAGGCTGGGGGCCTGAGTGGAGGCATTTCGTGTCTGGTACAGAGACGAATTTTCCTTTCCAGCATACTTGTACTTGAACTGGCCTTAATTAACTATATCAAAGCTTTGCAAAATAAATCTCAGGAGTTCATTCAGCTTATGTATTGCCATATACATTTCTAACTGTAAGTTGAAGGGAACAGGAACTTAAACTGGGCTTCATTAACACAAGAGAAATGTTGCTGCTCTTGCAGTATAGGCAAGAGCAACAGAAAAAAAAAAAAAAGAAATGTCTACTTTGTGAGGAAAATAAAAGTATTACTGAAGATTCTTAGTGTGCGGTAAGATCTTTGCTGAGCTTTCACTTATTATTGTATTCTAACCATCACTATCACCCTGTGGGAACCAAGCGTTCCCTGCTCAGGGAGGTGAAAAACCAGAACATTCAAAATGGAAACGGACATACCCTACCAGAGCAGAGTGAGAATTCATTTCCAGTGTGCTGCCAATAAACTAATTCTAGCACAAGCCTTTATCAAGATGTGAGCATTTTCTAGAAAAATGCTAATTGCAGTAGAGACAATTTTTAAAGATCCCCACTCGCTCATTTCCTGATCTCGGCCTATGTCCTGCAAAGGAGGATCCAGGAGCTTCTTGACCAAGCGCTTTGGGCCAAGGCCTGGCAAGAAAGTCACGGCAATTTTACCTGAACAATTTAAGGCTTCCAGCAGCAGTTCAGCCTCGCAGCCGTGCCAAATAGTGGTGGGACAAAAACTGCCTCCTGAAGTCCACAGCTGGATGCACAACACACAGCCAGAGCAGCTTTCATTGCTCTCCTGAAAGAAGAAAAAAGCAGCCTGGCACATAGCCTCTGCCAAAGAGTAGGAATGCTGAGGGGCGCAGGGTGGGCAAGCCTTGAGCTCATCAAGGGCACAATTTTTTCTATTCTACCATTTTTAACTGACGACTCCGATTTCCATGTCACATCCGAAGCAGCGGGATTTCTGCTTCCTTTAAACCCTGAAGTAACTTCATTTACCTTTCGCTGTCCTGTGCCCACGTTCATTGTACCTTTATTTCATCTCACGATTCCCATTTGTTTACCCGAGCGTGAGCGGCGCTGCAGACACACCCGGTCATACCTCAGTCATGACACCTTTCCCTGGATTTACAGTCCGCATGCCGAAGTTGTACATTCTCTCTCTCGTAACTTAAGCTGGAGCAGTTCCTTGAGCTAACGCCATTCTCCAGTTTGGCTGTGGACGGCTGCCTTCGCACCAGCAACGGGGGAGGCAGAATCAGACGCAGGTTCCAAGGCTCAGCCGCGCCATGGGGACGCTTTCCACCTTTCCCGGCAACGCGTGCGCTGCCGTTGAGCTGTGGGAATGCAGGAGGGAAGGACGGGAGCTGGAGCGTTGCAGGGGTTGTCAGTAAAGCTCTGCTACAGAATGGTTGAGATCTGGTTTGCGTGCAGGCGTTCCTTGGCTCGCCCGTCTGCTGGCCTGCCAACAGCTCCGTTTCTTCTCTCACTGGATGCTGGGCTCCACAGCTTAAGGTCTAGCCTTGCAGACAGGCTCGTGAAGAAAGTCACCTGTTGTGGACTGGAAGGGACACAGGGTGAAGGGAGCTCAACTGCAAAAATGGAGGACAAAGAACATTTCCAGCACTGTGTTGGAGAGTGGCTAAACCCAGCAGCAACGCACCGTCCCTGCTGACGCCAAAGAAAGCTTTTGTACCGATTTGGCCACAGATGTCAACTGCAGTCACTCCCCATGGGTTTGGACAAGGCTTTTTGACTGACTGCATTCTCTCAGGCCAGTTTTCATCCTTAGTGATGAAGGTTGAATAACTTCAGAGAAGGTTTTTGAGATTCCCCTGAAGTTTGGTGGGCCAGAAAAACAAAACCAAAACAAGCATATGCTGCTTTTCCGCGACAAAGATCCCATGCTGCTTGTTAGGAACAAATCCAGCAGCTAACGCAGTCCTGAGCCAAAGCACTGAGAAAAGCATTCAGTCAAATTAAGAGTCCCATGGTGGATCCTACAAGCCACGTGTGTTTTGATTATTTGTTGCAGCAGAACGTGATAGTAATGAACCAACAGGAATTTGCATTTAAATAAAGCCAATTGCAAGCCCTTGTATTGCTTGTTTTGGTAGTTGGTGGCAGTAACAGCGTCCAAGGGTTGTTGGGGGCATTCGCTGCCGGCCCCGCTGTCCGCAGCAAGGGCACGGGGCCAGCTCTGCACCCCTGCCTCCAGGTGCTGCAGGACCAGGATTTAGGAGTTTTCCTACCCAGGGCAGCTGTAGCCTTTGAGCCCAACACATCTCCAGCAGGAGAAGGCTGATGCCATCGGGTTTGAAGGACACATCACCAGCTTCCATTTTACATGCAAAGGGTATCGAGGATACGCACACATACACAAAAGCATCCACGCAGAAAACCTCTGACATTTGGCTTCGCGTTGCACGCGCTATCGGGCTCAAACTCCTTCATCACCAAGTGACTCTTCCTGGGTAGGAACTGGGGTATTTTCCAATGAGACAATCGGTGACAGGAGAGAAACTGCTTTCTATCCGCTTCAGGAAAGTCTGTACCTGTGGCCAGAAGGCATTTTTCATGACAAACCCCTTTATTGAACCGATCGAGTCGCTGGGAGGAGCGATGACCCACTGGGCAGAAGGGGAGCGGGACGACGCGCCAAACCCGCAGAGCGCCGAGATACCTCAAAGGGCTCAGAGTTATAGGGGATAAACACAACTTTTTCCCCTCGTTCTTCACCTTACCAGTCTTAGAGGATACGGAACCCTTTTTTAAATGCTGCTAAATGCAGAGTTAATCCTTTGACTCTGAAGCAGATGCAGCCAGCCCGGAGTCACGCACTTGCCTGAAGGCGAGGAGAAGCAGAGCGCTCTGCTCTGCACGCTCTGCGCCGCCGCCGCTTGCACCGCCCGGCACAACCAGCTCCCGTGCCATCAGTTTATAGGGTGGAGCAGAAATTAGAAACTGCTACTGGAAAAAGAGAGATGTTTGCAGAGAGGTGAGACAAAAATAAATAAAAATCTCGAGTTAGCACAAAAGAGAATTTGAACGTAGAAATATTAGAAGTACTCATTCAAAAAGGCAAAGCAGAACCTGCTTGCTATCTGGCCCAATTATATCCTGTAGCATTTATTGCAAATACTAAAGAACACTTTGTTCTCGCTGTTGGAAAAGGAAAAGAAAAGAGAGAAAATAAAGGAAGCCTTGCCATGGACGTAACTACGAATTCCTATCCCACTAATGGGAGCTTTACCGGTTTTACAAACCGCTCCTCAGAAGTCATCCATCACTGGCGCGTCCCAAGTCACACGCAGAGAACGGCCTGCAGGAGTATTTAACCTGCTGAAATCACACTCTGGATCTTTAAACTGTGAAAACATGGAAGATGATGCTTTTTTGGAAGGGGGGGCGGGGGTGTGAAGGAGACACTGTCATTCAACCTAGCGCATCGGGGGTCGTCAAAGCTGCTTCTCATTGTTCTACTTAGGAAACAATATAAAGCGTGAACCTTAAATAATAAAATGTCCTTTGCACAGGAAAAATATTATGGAGTTGATGGGGCACCTCTCAAAGAGAGGTACCAAACCCCCCCAGTACGGCCAGATCCGATCCTACCGCGCTGACCCTGTCGCCGCTCACGCGATGCTGAGGTACAGCGACACAATTTGACCACATCCAATTCTCTGAAATTAGCTCACATAGGCACCGACACAGATAATGGTTTCCTTTAATGGTGAATGAATTTATAATGAAGCAGAAACATATAATGTATTCCATGCAACCAACCTCATTTATTGAAAAGTCCTAATTTTATTGCCTTGTTTAGTAACATGTTTGTTCAACAAACTAATCTTTTTCATGAAGCAAAGCACAACTTTTTCTTATAAATAGTATAAATTATTTTATTTACAGAAACTTGTTACAAAACAAATAGACTATATATTTATTTTTCTTTTAAATATCCAAAGTAATTTTTCTATCTCATGACATTTGTTCATGTACTATACAGCAGCCAACACAGAGTTCAGCTGATCAGATGCTCTTGATTATGTATACAAATTATCAAACTATTCACACATTTTACACAGGAGATTGCTTTTAGAACCAGGCTCAACACCGAGCAAGATGCTTTCAAGGCCTACATTCACATTGACATTATGTAGTGCTCATTTTAAAATTATCTTTAAAACGTAAAATATCTTGCACAAAAGGTAAAAATGATTATTTTCTGCTGAACAGTGAAACATTTAAGAATCTTTCTAAGCCCAATTCCCTCCTCCAGGACAGAATGAGTGAAAGACGAGAGAGATTCCTTGGCAAGAGAACTCTTACAGGAAGACAACTGCCTTAGAAATGTCATGTGGAAATCACATCTTTACTTTTTAATGGTTTTAAGAGGTACTTACTTGTGGGGTTTTTTTGTTTTCCTGGAATACCAACTATTCTGAACATTTCCTAAATTATTTCATTTATGAATTAATAGCTCCCCCCTCCCCCTCCCTTCCCCACATGAGATAGTTAAATAAACTGCTGGTTAAAACCATATTTCAAACCCTTGGCATTATATTAAATACGAGTTATCAACAGGATTGTTCCAACACAACGTTTTCTAATGAAAAGATTTTACAAAAGTTATCAGCATCGTTCGCTTCCTTTTGTCAACCCATCTCATTCATTTCAGAAAATACCTATATATATGTGTGCGTGTGCATATACACACCCACACCCACGCACACATACATATATTATATATCGGTGGAAAAAGCAAGCTCCAAAATTTCAACTGAACATTCAAGTCTTTTAAGGAGAAGCTGTCTAAACAGTCCAAGCTTAAAACGAGTTATATCAGGCACTTTCAGTTTTTCCGTTAGTTTTAAACCACATGAGACCCACACAAATGCGCACGCACACACACGCACACGAACACTGAAAAAAAAAAAAAAAATTAAAAAAAAATTAAAAAAAAAAAAGAGAAGCAGTGTGTCACTTAACTAAACGTAGTCTTCCGGGAACCAGGCAACTGATAAGCAATGCCGTATCGACCATTTCGGCTCCGATCCTGCGCTCAGGTTCCCGGGGCGGAACCCGACCGCAGGACCCGGGCGATAGTTTGCGTGTATCCACTCCCAAGACGTGAAAAGGGACACAAGCGTTCACGAAACGGAGGCATCCCTTAAGTTGCAAAGTAGGCATGTTAACTATTGGCTTGGCAGTGAACCACTTCAAATTATAAAAAGGTATTTGCTTTTTTTTTTTTTTAATTAATTAATAAATAAATACTAGATGATCTCAATTGTACCAAAACTGGATATAAGAAAAAAAGACCTGTGCAAAAATACATATTTAAATATGTACAATCAATTAACAAAATATGTCTTCTGAAATAGGGATACTTCAATATTTATAATAGAACAAGAAATTCCAAAATAAAGATACAAAAGTATGTTTTTTTTTTTTCTTGTATAATTCTTTGTTCATCATTGCAGCAATTTTTTAGGTTAAGAAAACTGCAGGAGTCATAACGAGAAGTTGGAAAGACTATAAAAACTGTATCTCTTAAATTAATACCAAAATCTGTCTAGAAACAACCCAGCCACTGCAAATTCAATTTTGCAAGGAAAATTAATTTTAAGCTTCCTTAGTTATTTACAGTAAGAACTATGTGACAATAAAAGCTCCAGGAACAATGTTCTGCTTATAACCGAGGTCTAAAACATAACATTTAAGCAGGTCTATGCTCAAGGGCAGACAGAATTTACGATGTTCTAACGCTTTACTCCCAATGGCTTAAAACCACACGACGCAGGTGACTGTGGACACTGGCTCTGTACGAGCAGCGCTCAGGAATTCACTTTTTAAACACGCCTGCATGCTATCGAAGGAGCACGAATTTGCCATTTATGCTTTCAGATCAACAGAACCTTAAAAAAATTAAAAAAAAAAAACAACAACAAACAAACAGGAGGAGGGTTCGATCGCAAACCTGCTAGCGTCCAATCTTGCCAAATTTTTGTTTCCTTTACCTCTGTCTATCAAGAGTCAAATTGCACTTGTGACTGACGCTATCCTGAAGTGGAAGCTCTGCCCCAGGGACTTCATCAGAGCGTGGATTTCACTCCAAACATGCAGGATTTAATACGCTTTGATTTCTCTTTGTGGCATATCGCTTTGGTTCCTTTTACGTTAAACCAATCGCAGTTCTAACAATCCTTTCAACAGGGCATCTTATTAAATACCAATCCTTTTGTTCCTGAAAAGTTGATGTTCTTTATTTTTTTTTTGTTTGTTTTTAAGTTTGCATAATAAGTGTCTCTAGTACGTCGCTTTCTCAATGTGATCTTTTGTATCGATTCAAAGCTAAAGTGTCTGCATAGAGGCTTCTTGTTGTTTTGCTGTATAACAATGATTTCATAGCAAGTTCAGGTTAAACTGAAAGCATCGTTAGGTAAACAACTAAGCAACTGCTACTCAGAGTGGCTTTGGATTCCCTGATGTACAACTTGCCACCAGAACTGGGGAGAAGGCTGGGCTACGCGAACAATTGGGCAGGCTCAGATTGTCTCTTCTCAGCAACAGCTGGTGCCCCTTTAAGGCAGGAAAAAAAAAATATCTTCTTGGTTAGGAATTCGTTTTCCTTTGCTTTGCCCCTTTAATAAAAGTTTAGTCGGTTTTGAGACTTTACCTGATGTTTAAAAACTTAACAAAAGCATCCAGACGAATCAAATCATACTGCGATAAGCCCTTTAGCAGAATTCACTTTTGAGGTGTTTTGAAGCAAGACAAAGTATTTCATAAAAACTGACTGGACTATATAAAACTGTGTAAAGCCCCCTTTATTCATGAAGCCTGGGTAGGTGTGGGATGACTGTGATGCACACATCTGCGCTTTACGGTGAACTCGGCTGTCAAATTGGCATTTATTCCAGAATTTAAAAAAAAAAAAAAAAAAATCGTACTTAGTGGCTGAAAGTGTAACATGTTAACAATTTAGTTATACAAACAAGGCATAAAGTAGCTGACTTCTATGTTTTTTAGAAAAAACTTTAAATACTTTAAATACTTAGTTTTAAAAGGGCTATTTTTACTGGCTGGAAGGCAAATCCAGCCTAATTTAACCAATGCAGTTGTTACTTTTTTTTTTAAATAACAAAGGCCTATGGTATACAGTATAGGTCAATAAATACGGTCTTTGGGCATAG
Source organism: Egretta garzetta (assembly GCF_000687185.1). Classification (NCBI taxonomy): domain Eukaryota; kingdom Metazoa; phylum Chordata; class Aves; order Pelecaniformes; family Ardeidae; genus Egretta; species Egretta garzetta. The sequence continues at coordinate 1,869,114 of NW_009258661.1, forward strand.
AGTTTTAGAGGTTATGTGCCTTTGTCTGTTTGATGGGTTTGGATTTTAAAAAAAAAAAAAAAAACAAAATTAACTTTTTTTTTTCTTTTGCAATCAAATCTTAATCAAAAGAATAGAAAATAGGTTTTGTATCATGCACGTACGACATTTTTATACTTGTTTTCTGAGCGACGGCCTCAAACAAGTTTTTCTGGTTTTTGTTGGGTTTGGTTTGTTTGGGTTTTTTTAAACTCCTGATAGCTTCTTATCCCAAATTACTTGCAAAAGGCTGGGCAAAACACAGACTACTTTTTTGAATTGTGCTATTTTTATATTCCATTAAAGGAACATTGCTATAAAAACACTAAAGCCATATTCCCTTCTTGAGGGCTTCTTTCCATTGTGCCTCACACATTTTTCCCCCTTGTCGTGGGGTCCTCTCCGTTGAGGGTGTCTGGTTAGCTACCACCTACAAAAGACACCATCAGTATAAAAATAAGTCCACAGTAACGTTTATTTCCCCCCAGAAAACATTCGTTTGCCCAGCCAATCTATGTCAAATAGTGGCAAGATGATGTACTCCTGTAAGTAAAAATCTCACAGATTTGTAGCAAACAGTCCAGACCACCGTTAACACTGATAAGAGCAATTACGTGGCTGAACTTCATCCAGTGTCCATTTCTAGTATATTCGCTGCTACAGACATGGCTTCAGGGAAATTCCTTGTTTAAGTGACAGTCCAGTAGATTTCCACACCTGAGGACCATGGGAAGTTGGGAAAACTCAAGGCATCTTGGAGTCCAGAATTCCAGATGGAGGTTTTGCTTGTAGTGAAAATTGTCCAGTTCGTTTCTCACCATGGTGCATTCAGTTATTAGGGACGTGCCTTTGGCTTTTGAGCAAGCAAAAGAAAGAGAAGGATGAGTGAGCCAGGCTGTTACAGCAGATGCCCTCAAAAGACATTTTCTGGATAACAAGAGCATATTTTGGGGAGAATCAGCAGGCACAACGCGACACCACTAACATGCGGTTGGGTTCTCTAAGACTTTGACAGTACTCAAGTTGGAACTCTTTAAAGTTATAACAGTTTCAGAAATTATTTCCTTTCTTAACACCCTCAAATAATATTTTTCCTTTTTTTTATATGACACAGTTGAAACAGTAAGTATCGGATAAGTCCAAAAATAAATTCAGCCATCTGAACGCTTTTCTAATTGCAGTAAGTGCAACATAATGGTGAAAAGCTTCCCCTATGGCTGAAACTGAAAATTCAGAAACCATTCTGAAAAAGCTCTTACTGAGCTAGCAATCCAGGTACACAGACTTGAGGTTATTAGCACCAGAGGAAACAAAAATTTTCTTGGGTTTTCAATCTCAAAAAATCTAGTTCTAAAGTTACTCTCTAAAATTCCATCTTCCATACTCTCTTCGAGCTGTATAAAATTATTTTTACCCCTTCAAAAGTGACCCTCCAAGCCAACTGCTTTTAGTAAGAAGTGTGAGTTGCCGTTTTCTAAATTATCTCTCCATCCTAATTTCTCAAGAACTTTCTCTCCCCATATACTACTTTTACAACGTGATTTGCTCAAAAAACCAAACCCCCAAATTAATTTTTAAAATGGGATCTTATGTATTCATGAGATCTGCTTCCTTTATAGTAAATCTGTTTGCTTTACTGACTAAAAAGGTTTCTATCTTATTTATAACATTTAATCTTGTTATTACTAAGAAGTTAGCCAATGACACCTTGGGCTAATAGGCTTATTTTATCATAGTTCTGTTATCAGCATCATTACGTTCCCCTTTGTAGAATGTTCATTACTGACACAGAAACAAGAAATAAAGCTGAGACATGCAGCTCAGTTCCATGCCTGGCTGGCAACATTTACTTTTAAAATTCTTTAAGATGCGAGGACTGAATTTCAGCCGAGTAATTCACAGGCAACATCTGAAGAACTTGGAACGTCGTACTTAAGGTTACTTTAAAAAAAAGAAAGCTACACTTGATGAGATTGTTTATAAAAATCTTGTGTAAATGTATTGTAAAAACACTCGAAATGAGTAGTGGACAAATAAGAGAACTACCTTTTACTTGAATAGGATCTGGAATTGGCTAGTTGATAACTAAGAGAACCTATCTAATACAGGCATGTAAAGAGGCGTGTTCATATTGGCTTAGTTTGAGACAAAATTTCATACCTGATGAAAGAGAGAATTGTTCATCAGCCCTTGCGTCCCTGGGATTGCACCAGTGTGTTTTGCATGAACATTGTTCACCGATGTCAATTTGGCAACTTTGTTTGATTTGCTGCTGCTGCTGCTGCTGTTTATGCTGCTTGAACCAGGTGAGCACTTTCTTTTCTTTCCTATTAATTTGTCAAGGGAAGTATGCGAATGTGAAAAACTGCTGTGTGAATTTACAGTCAGCTCGCTGGACTGATGAACAAACGGCCCTAAAGAGAGCGTGGAGTCGCTGCTGTTCATCATCACACTCATTCTCTTTATCGATTCTGCAGGGCTTCCAGTCGGAGGACCCCTCCCTGATTGGTCATGTTTGAGGCTAACGGAGTTAGCTTTGCTAGTCATACAGTTGAGGCCAACGCTGTGGGACGAAGCTGTCACCGATGGATGATAGGAGGTCCCAGAGTTTCCAGAGTTAACCACACAGTTTTTTCTAAAGGACTCTGTGGAATGAGAAGGTGCTAGCAGTGCGGAACTGTTTTTACGCTTCTTTCCTGAGCCGCCGCTGCTACTGACGCTGCCGGTACTGTTACAGGTGCCACTGCCAGCAGAAGATTCCTTGGGTTTAAAAGATTTGCTGGATTTCATTTTCTGAGGTTTGCTGGGCATAGGTGAAGGTACAGAGGAAAGCACTGTAGGTGTTGAAGGGGATGAAGACACTTGTCTTGATTGCATACTGCAGACAGGATCCACTGCACCCAAAGTAGCAGGATTGGCATTTAGTGTCGTTCCATGTGATGGTACCGATTTATTATTCAGAGACACACAGGAAGGAGATACCAATGCTGGCGATGACATAACCGTGGTGGGTAAGAGGAAACCTGCTGCACTGACACCGTACTGTGAAGCAGGCATCGAATTTGTCCGATGTGGTGCACGAACGGATGCTGTGTTGCTGGACGCTGGAGGAATTTTCCTGCAGGTGAACAGAAAAACAAAAAAAAAAACCTGCGTAGCTACCATTCTTTGGAATAATACCCAGTCTAATAATGCTACGTTACAGTGATTGTATCTTGAAGCTGATTAATGCCACTAAATATTTTATTAAATTAATAGTTATCACAAAAAATGTAAAGCATGGACTATCAACCTTTGATCCAATTAATCTGAACACACCATTACTGTTCACTAACTAGAATCACAGGCTTCATCTATTTCTACAAATACCAAGAAGAGTAAGAACCCTTTCACTTCTACTCACTTCCACATCTGTGAATTAAGATGCTTCTCCAGCATGAAGTCAAGTGCACATCGAATATGGTTCCACCGCTTGTCAAACACGTAATAACCTCTTCCAATTTGCCGACTACCAAATGTGCAAAACTGAAAAGACAGATTTTTATTGGTGTTTTCTACTTTCAGTAACAACTCTCTGAATAACAATGCACTTGTTTGTAAATAAATATTGCTAAATGAATATGCTTTCAGATGTTTAAATCAAGGATAAGAAAATATAAATTAGACAGTTTATTTCTATGGTATAACAACTATTTCAAATTTTCGGCCTTGGTATATTGGGATCATTTTCTTCCCATCCAATACTCCCATACTTATGACCAAAAGCAATGGTCAAATTTGAATCCCTCTGATTAAACAGGGAGGGACAGTAGTGTGTGTTTGTGTGTGCATATAAAAACATAACATATATATATTTAACATCTACTTCTGAGGAGCTATCAGCTATCTGCTTATAGTCCTGTAAAAAATAAAAAAAGGAGGTAATTTGATATACAGGCTAGGCAATAACGCTTGTGCTTTTAGTTTTGGGGTTTTTTTTTGTCAAGATTTAAATATTAAAACAACACTTACTGCTACCTTTACTGTGATGACTGGCACCTTGAATAAAAAAAATGTGCATACTGCAGAATCACAGAATGGCAAGTGTTCGAAGGGACATCGGGAGATCATCCAGTCCGACCCTCCTGCTAAAGCAGGTTCACCCAGAGCAGGTTGCACAGGACATCGTCCAGGCGGGCTTTGAATATCTCCAGAGAAGGAGACTCCACAGCCCCCCTGGGCAGCCTGTGCCAGTGCTCTGGCACCCTCAAAGTAAAAAAGTTCTTCTGCATGCTCAACAGAAACCTCTTATGTTTCGGTTTGTGCCCATTGCCCCTTGTTCTGTCGCTGGGCACCACTGAGAAGAGTCTGGCTCCATCCTCATGACATCCACCCTTAAGATATTTGTACGTGTTAATGAAATCCCCTCTCAGTCTTCTCTTCTTCAGGCTAAACAAGCCCAACTCTCTCAGCCTTTCCTCACAGGGGAGATGCTCTAGCCCCTTAATCAATGTATGTGCGTGGAAAAGTCCAGTAACAAAATCTCACCAAAAAGGCCCTGTTTACACGTCCTTATTCCAAAACCACAGCCCTTTAGAGCAGTTACCAATTTCATCTTCAGTATTTTGGCATTTTGATTTCTTTTGGACTGGGGAAGTTAGCTCCAAACATATTTCTTCAGCACGTTTGCTTTGCAACTACAGTTAAACCTTCACTGTCTACTAAGCAACAAAATAATTTTCTTAAAATCTGGGAGGGACGGAAGAACCACATGCCCAACAGAAAACCACCCTTAAAACCCCCAAGTAACTTGTTTATAAGTTCAGAGCCAACAAGAAACCAAGGTTAACTTTTACTTAAAACGTACAGCGGCTGGTTGAGGATGATGACCTGAATAGTGACAATCCAGTTTTTCAACAGGCTCTTCTTTTTCATCACATTCTCCCTCATCACTGGATAACCGAGATGCTGGCTCAGCTGCAGGCAAGGGAGGGTGCGGGGACTCGTGGACAGAAGGAGACTCACTAGGGGCATTTCCACTGTGCTGGGCTGGACAGCCTGGAGGCCTGGGCAAGACAAACAGTAAAGGTGTTATTGAACTAAGCCTGGTTAAAAATTCCACGCTTAAGTGCTTACTGTTACTGACAGAAGGAAATCCACATTAACAGGTTTCTGATGTTTTCCAAAGTCTCACAACATGGAGGAAGGACAGGAGGTACCGTCCCCCTGGAAAAGCAGCATTGCCCCATCGTTGCTGACCCACTTTCATTGACACGGGTCAGCTTTTACTATTTCACACACCAAACCCTCCTCGCTAGGAGTTACAGCTCAGCATGTAATTCCTAATTGCAGGCAGTCACCAGGCCTCGAGCCAGAATACTGCCCCGTCCAACAGATCCATATCGCTCTTTCAAAATCCTCCTGACGAAGCTACCAGTAGTAATTTCATAGCATTGGATCTGCAGATTTTCCTTACCTTGGAAGACTGGGGGGGTGAGGTTTGGGTTTATTAGGTAATAAAGGCTTTGATTCTGTAAGAGTAACTCCGTAAGAATTTTGGTGCAGCTCCTGGGAAGTTTTAGTAGGTGAGGGATGTGGTTCCCTGAGAGGGGGCATCTGCTGATGATGATCCGAATGTCGAAGAAGTTCCTTTTCCCTGGTTTTGCTTTTGTGCTCAGCTAATAACACATCAAATCGCTTTCTTCGACCCTGTACAGCCCTCCGCTGGGTTAAGGAATGTGTCTGCAAAGCCATGAATAAATCATTAATCCCAGGCTATTAGATTTGTGGAAATCAAACACTCAAAACATGTGTCCAGAGCTCTAAAACAGAGAAAATAACCACACTCATGGTTTAGTAAACAAATGGAAGAATGACTTTGAAAACAAACTTTAAAATTGCTTGGTTCATAATTATATCCCTGTTCGATACAAAATAAGAAAAACCAGCAACTGAGTAAAAGGCTTCCTTCAAATTTCTTTTTCAAACAGAAACTGCCAAAGTTCTTATAAGGTTAAGACTAAAATTGAAAGTATTTTTTACATTGATATTTTAATAGCCAACTAGTGCACAATCAAAAATAACAAATATTTACTTTCACTTATGACAATATTTAACACAATGTTTAAAATCAGACTTTCCACGGGAGACATGAAAAATATTTATAAAAATACTTTGCTTCCCTCTATATACTAATATATTCCTTGAAAACTGATGTAATCAAAGAGATATTGAGGAATGCAAAAAAATATAGCAGAATCCACAGATAGAACTCGAAGTCCTTTGAGTGTCCTGAATGCTGCACACAGTAGGATGTATATGTGTATATATGGCACAAATGCTAAGTAAAGTGAAAGAGATGGAAGTTATTTTTCGAAATTGTTAAAGTCACATACAATACCTTTTTTCATATGGCATGAGAGGTTTGATTGGGTTCATTTTAGTAGGTAAAAATTATTATCACGTAATTCAGACACAAATAGCAACTCCAAAAATATTTTATGAGTAGGTATAAGGAATTGCTGAGACATGTTTTCACTTTCTTGCTCTTTTACGCTTTTGATTTGCCTAGTTCTCTTGTAAAATCTTGAAGCTTTTCCCGCTATTAGCAAAACAATTGCCTCCCCCCTGTAATTCCAAAAGGGCAATGTGTTCAAGTTCAGTTCCTCTGGGTCATTAGTACTAGCTTCATTTACCTTTGTTCTGTAGGTGGTTTATTTACCGGATGCTTCCCCTACTGACAGTTTAGCTGCTTTGCAGAAAAATAGCTAAATATTACCCAATTGCAGGGGATCTTGATTTTTGGTTCCTGAGGACCAAGTGATACCCCTCTGTCCCCCAAGATTTTTGAGCCAGAGGACGCATTTCATCCGACAAAGTTTTTATGGATTGTTTCATTCAGAGTTTGACCTCTAGGCACACTCCGTGGCTTTTTCAAGACTCATTTCTGAGTTGGCTGTAGTCGTACATCAAGCAGCTTTAGCACTCACACAAATACCTCCTAAGTGTCTGCTGTAGACTGTGCTGGGGGGAATAGGGGGGTGTGAGAGGGGAGGAGCTTGATTTATTTAAATCCTGCATAAACAAATCATATTTTTAATGCTTACTGAGGAATTTTACAATTCATGATCTATGACCCAAAGGTTATTCCCAAAAAGAAGAACATGCTGGCCCCCTACTACCTACATGGGGAGTAACACGAGCTGTCCCAGGTCAGCATCCATGTTTGAAGGGTTTATGCAAAAATACAAATCTCCAGGTTACTTTAAGAAATACATTTCTGAATAAATGATTAACTGAACTTCAAAACCAATTCCTTCTTGGTTCTGGACAGCGTGTTTTGAGAGGTACCATTTACAGTGGTAATCACTGGCAGCGAAAATCTGTAGTTTTCTGTCATATTCCTCAGGAAACTCAATTAAAACTTTACATAATCTTATTCTGATTGAGATATCCTACCTTGCATGTCAAAGACCTAGTACAAGGTTTCCTGGTTTCCACATCAATGACACCACAGTATATATCAGGATCAAATTCTCTCTCTGTCAAAAGTACACGGTATTGAAATGTTATCAAAAGACATTTTGAAATACCACATTTATTTTCATTATAAAACATTATATTGGAAATTGTTTTCAAAGGTAACACAGGCAAATGTATAAATAAAAATGCACAATAAAACTGTACAAATAAAATTCTCTACACACTCAGCAAGTTTATGGTGTGCTGAAATACAGATCTCAAGTTTACAAACAGAACGGAGAAATTTACAGCTCTAAGGGACCCCAAAGGAGGAGTAGATCCTGCACCTTAGGATTAGAGGTCACCATCAACATCAACAAATGGTGGCTTTTGTTGTTGGTCTCTGTGTTAAGAACTTTTCTGCCATTCTAGCAACACTCAAAGTTATTGTGTTTAAAAAGTGTAGAGAGCAGACTGGGTTTACATTTTTGACTTTATGAGGTGCTAGTTGTTCCATTTTTATACACATTTGGGCCTTCCATATAGAAAGAAGGAAAAGAAAATCTTTAAAGATAGTAGAAGAGTGCAATTTTAAAACTGTAAGAACTGACAGGCCTTTGAGGTCTGTATGTTTTCTGAAAGCAACAGCCACACTTCAAGTTGTTTGCGTCCTTTAAGAGTATGTTAAGTTAGATTTGAATTCTAATATATAAAATGTACCTAACTACAAGTTACAGTGTTATAAAAGTGTTTAATTTACTTCTGAAACTTACTTCTGCATATTCTACATATGTATTTCTATACATACACTAGTAAGAGGAATATAGAAAATAATAATTAAAAACAATTACCTGACAATCTTTTATGTAAAAATTTCCTATTATTTGTATTTTCTTCAGGTTTCTTTTCCAAAAATGGAGGCACAGAGAGAAGACCTTTACCATTCAGTATCTGTCCAGGGGAAGGCAAGGGTGGCTTTGGTATTGAGGGACAATTAAGGCCAGTCTTTATTGAGGAACTCACAGTAGTAGAACAAGTTGGACCAACAGCAGCTTTCAGTTGGGCACCATCTATCTTTGGATGAATCTTTTCCACTTTGACAGATGGAGTCATACTATTATTTATGAAAAACAAAGGGGAGGAAATTGAAAATTCTAGTTACAAATTATAAAAAGTACTTAAATTATGTTATTAGTCAACAATACTCTGATCTATTCACAATGCAAATTTAGACCTTCCTCCTTTATTCCCAGTTTTCTTATTCGTATGTTTTTTATTTTCACATTTCTTATGATGGCCGTAATCTCTTCTGTCCTCTTTTCCTTGCAAGTATTTCAGAGAGCCACCAGGGAATTCAGACACTGTTATTTGGATTCACAGATACAGTGCATGACCAGAGCGATTGGAATGGGCCCGTTATGTCCGGTGAGAAATGCCTTGTGCTGTGACAGTAAATTTTATTATCAGTTCTGCAATCTCACACGTGCAGGTCAAAAATCACCCGAATCAGAGCTAAAACTCCCTTATGATTAAAGTATGCAGATTAGATCAAAGAATTAAGAGCCCCTAAATGACCTTTATTTATAGTGATTTAAGATGCAGCTTTGCAAAAGTTCTTGTTCAACACAGTCATGAGTATTACCCATAATCTTAGACTAGGCTGCTGGAAAAGATCTGGAGGAGTTTAAAGCGATTATCTCTTAAACCGAGAACCCTCTGAAACAAAAGGAAATTCTACTGATATATCAGTGTCTATGCAAGTAATAACATTTAGTTCTTTGTCAAAGTGCATACTCACATTTTATCATGGGGAACTTTGCTATGCTGTACCGAATGCATTAACCTGTTGTTTCCGCTCATCTGCAGCTTGTCTTTGGGTGATTTCAACAACTTGGAATTTGATGATGATGCACTAGTACCTCCACTGGATGAACGATTGCTCCCACTTCCACCGCTACCTTTGTTTTTTGAAGGGAAAGATGAAATGAGGGAAAATACTGAAGAGGAGGGAGGAGTCAAAGGCGGCTTGCTGGAGGAGCTGTGTCTTCTTTCTGGAAAGGAGGAAAAAAACAGGGGGGTTAGGCTCCCATACAGAAACAATTCTTAAATACTTAATGTCATTTACTCCATTAACATTTTTCCTTTATTGGCTTGGGAGGTCCCCTGCCACACACAGAGCATAGAGGATTCAAGTCTCACTGTAATCCATGAGGCTCCACTCCTTCCTGGTCACCAGCTCATTACGGGAGTCTCTCTTAACTTTGGGAGCTACATTCCTCAGCCACTAAAGCTTAGCTTTTAATAAGACTCTCCATTCACTCTCCATCTTAAAGAAGAAAGTAAGAATTGGACCCAGACGTCAGACACACAAAGCAAAGAGACCTCTATCCCAAGGCCAAGCAAGCTTAAATATCGTATTTGCTCAAAAGATAACAATTATTTGTAAGTATATCTCCTAATGGTCAAAATTATACCAGAGCCAACATTTTAACTTTCACTTTATGACAACCTTTTGATATGGTCTACTAGACCTTCAGTGTGGAACACCCCTGAAGAAAAGCAGCTCAACCTACATTGGGTTTTGGGGGGTTGTGGTTTTGTTTTGTCTTGTTTTCCTCTTATTAATTCTATAGGATTTCTATTTAGGAACAACATCAGAAGGAGCAACAGATACTCTTAAAAAAAAAAAAAATCTGAACATTTGAAATAAGAGTGGTCAGGTTCCATTCTGGAAAAGAAATTATTTAATTAACATGAAACCATTAACATTAATATATTGCTAGCACCATTTCAACTTAAAATAGTGTGTATTATAAATGTAGTTCTTTGGAACAATGAATTCTTAGTCACAAAATACCTGACAGCTGCAGGGAGTACCCAGCTCTGCCTACACATGGCCATGTTAATTGACCGTTTGCTCGGCTGATACTTGGACACTTGTGGTTCCTCAGTGATCTGTGTAATCAACACCTGCTTAAGAGACACCTCTGGCAATTGGGAGTCAGAAGGCACCTTTCTCCTCAACAGCAGTAACACCTCTCTCCTGGCCAAGTATTGTTAAAGATGCCCAAACACACAACCAATCAATCCCAGAATCAGCTTACAGATTTTGACTTAAATTTACTTAAACTGTGAAAGAAGCAGGCTACTCATGAAGTTACAACTACAGCCAAGAGTGAAAGTCCAGCCCAAGTGCAACCTGTATGCAAGCCTGTAATGCTCTAGAAAATGTAAATTAACACATCCGTGTTCTGCTTATATGACCTATTCTCCCACAGCGATCATACGCCACTCGGATGATGACCAGCCAGGACTCCATCCCTAGCTGGAAGCCACCAAACGAGACAGCACCAACTCTGCACCACTGTGGTCAGGCACAGCATCCAGTGCATGGCTCCTGCAAGCAGGGACTGTAGCAGAGTGCAACAGCAATATCCAGGGGAAAAAACTCAAGCCGCTCCAGCAGTGCAAGAGGAAGACACAGGAGTCTAATACCTGGCAAGCTAATTTCTTACAGAGGTGGGGAACACACACACACCCTCCCAACCCCCACCACATAGAGCTTAGACTAGGAGACGCCAGTCAAGAAACGATCTCTGAGACTGAATCAAGTGATGCGCAATTCTCTATTTAAGTCCAAAATGGGTGCAAACTACCTGATGAACCTTCTGCAAGAGTCGTGGCTTCTTAATTAGTATCTACCAAAAAGCTCTAAGAGGTCAGATGAAATGCCCAACACAAATGCAGTAATTTATCACCCATCTCAAGAAACAACTGCTTTAAAATTATAGTATACAGAACACCTAGTTATCTGTGATGTTCAATATCATCTTAGTTTTCTAGAATCAGATGCCACTGAAGAATTTGCAAGTAAACTATGTTAGCATATTTATGTTCTAGTAAACGGCTGTGCTTCTAATATGACATACTGCTTATTGCCAAATGTCTTTTTATAGCAGTGGCAAGAATCCCTGAGCAGCTCTGATAAGTTACTATTTGAGGGCCATTAGTTCAGCGATGCTACACCCTGTGAGATTGCTCTGCGAGATAATGAGAAAGATTGCTCCATACTCTTCCACCTTCTGTATATTTAGAAAATCCAAAGTCCAAGTTCTTATCACAGTTACAAATAATCTCTAATAAACCAGTGGATGACTAATGCAGTCTTTGGGAGTTTGTTTTGAGGTTGGTTGTGGGGTTTTTTTTGGGTTTTTTTTTCCTCTGAAGGAAGAGAGGGTGCTACTTCCTTGGAGAAAACCTGGCAGACTAGAAGAGAAAGCCTGGCAGGGGAGAAGAGAAAGGTCCTAGAATAAGACTGAGTACTTGCTTGCATCCCATCAGTAGGAATAAACTAGACAAAATACTAATCTCAGCTACTGATCCAAACAATACGAACACTTCTTTTCTGGCAACTTTAACTGGTGCTATTCTCGTACTAAACTGAGACTACGATTTGCATGAATGTTTCATAGCACCAATCTCAGTGCAAGTGAGCTAATATAAAGTGTTTTAAACTGCTGATAATAAAAAAATTGATCTAAGAGAACCAAGACTAATGGCTGATCGCACACCAAGATTCCATTCCACCCATTGGAGAGAATTTCCATTCTACAGACAGCAGTATGATTTGGAACATACACAAAAAAGCCAAATCAGCTGCTTCTAGAATTTTGGGACAGTTTCTCAAAAGACATAACATTGTAAGTCTGAAACCTTCACTCACTCCTGTATGTAACCACGACTTGTGTAGTTTACCAACAAAATGAGAAGACTTTTCAGTGAATCTTTTGTAACCTGCCTGGACCTGTTTTGTGTTGACTTACATACAAGTAGAGCTAGGGCTGCTACGAGCATTTGCTTATATTTACTGTCTTTTTATAAAATTCATGCTTTTAATTGAAATCTGCCTAAGGTCTGTTTTGTAAACTATCTGAATTCTGCTGGTGTCTTGTCTTATTGGAGAAAGCTAATATTATTTTGGAACCAGATGTTTTGAGCATGGCACACTTGATCTAATGAATGTATTTATTGACAGACTGACATAGTCTTTTAATGGAAAAATTACTACACAAACTGTCACTGAATAATCAAGACCACCATGCTTATTATGCTAAGCATATTATAATGATAAATTCTACTAATCATCTGCCAATCTAATACAGCTCCCATTTGCCATTAACTCTGACCCAGCCTGAAAACATTTAAAAATATAATTATCTCCAGGTGTTCAGTTTTCAAATTTTAAAAGTTAGCACTTGCATCCCTTCCCTTCACATAACTCTTGAAAGAAAAACAATTTTTTTAATGTCATGATTGCTTTTACAACATATCAAAGTGATATTTCAAATACTGCACCAGTATAACATGGCTGCAAATGCTAAAATTTGGGAAGAGGATTGGGGGGGCGGGGGGCAGTCGGTTTTTTTTGTTGTGTCTCAAATACCAGAAAGATGTAAGTTTTGACTTTGGACAAAGAATCTGGAAGTCTTCCTTGATCGCACAGCACTGGGTATTATCTGACCCAAAATGAAAGCTGCATTCAACACTAAACCTTAACGGACAAACTCCTCTCTAAATGTCTTCGCATTTATACAGCGTATTTGTGACCCTAAGGAGAAGGGCCGTACAGAGCGTTAGAAAGCTGCGAAGAGAGATGGCATCCCAGCAAAGCCTGTTTCTGCTCGGTGACCGGGATATCGGTTAACTATCAATTTGGAAAAATATAGCGATAGTTTGTGTGCTACAGGACTTATGGTTGAGCAAGAATTATATACACATACTGCCAAAGCACACAGGTCTTCCTGGTAAAATGGATATTGATAATTTAAATCTCTTCAAGAACCTTTTTTTTTTTTTTAAAAAAAAAAAATTCAACAGCTTCACTTGGTCCTTAGTCTGGCTGCCAATTTTCTTGGATTTAAAATGTTATTTTCCATTCTGTATTTCCTACTAAACATGCACTGATTTCTGACAAAATGCAAAAAAAAAAAAAAAAAAAAAAAAAAAAAAAAAAAAAGAAAGGAAAAAACCCAAAGCTTTTCACCATGTTTGGATGTTTGGCTACTACTTATTCTTTCCATCAGTGGGTAAACACTTGGACTTACTGTGATTTACAACTTTATTGCTATATTAAAATAAAAGAAGATATCCTTTTGCAGAGACAAATATTCCATTTTTCATAAAACGCTACTTTCTTTGCTGTACACTTAACAAAAAACAATTAAGAGTAACAATACTCTAAAATTTTTCAAATTTCTTCTTCCCAGGTCTACACTTAGTTCTTAAAATCTAGGAAGTGTTTTGTGCTGTTCCTTCTCTCTGGGCATCAAGTAATACCTTTGGGCAGCAAATACAAGATGTACAGATCGAATTTCATAAACCCGGTTTTTTATACTGACTTCTTACGTAAGTACCGGGCAAAAAGTCAAACTGACCTGTGCCAGTGCTAGCAGAGCCGTCATTAAAAAGGAAGCACACCCATTCGAGCACGCACAGGCTAAGTTCACTGAAATACGTTGCCACTTCAGTTAACGTTCAGAAATACAGTTTTAACAGAGGTTAGCCTAGGTTTAAGAGTATCATTCAGACTATGGAATTAAATGTGTATATTGAAATAAAAACATAATGTTACCTTTATGCTAAGTAATTATTATTTCATATATCTGTCTCACCTGAAGTATAAGCATGACAAAAGTGCAATTTGAAGCAAACTTATGGTTTTTTCCCATCATACTGAGCTACTGTTTGACTTCTCATTTGAGAAATTATTTAGTATAGCCATATCAAACCAAACATCTTTTACCTGGGGATAAAATTTATTTTCTGTCAGTAAGGCTATTACATTTCTAGAGTAATTGTGGAGAGCTAATTTACTTGATTTTCTAATTTCTCTAGAAGGATCAGATCCATAACACGGCAGGACAGCCCAGAGCGGGACACTGCTGTGGAAGGGCACCTCACCATAGCTCCAGATTTTACTTCGCAACCAACTAAAATCCCTTTTGCAGCTCTACCCCAAATGCCCATGTCGGGCTCTGATCCACCATCACACTGACCTCACCATGACAAAGAAAAAAGGAAAAAAAAAAAAAAATTAGATCCATGAGGATTTCACAGGGGAAACCCGGGAGCTAAACCAATCATGGGCCCAGCAGGCAAATCTTCCTTTGATGCCACCCTGGCAGCGTGGCAGCTGCTTGGGAGCAATCGCCTGTGCGGGGTCTTGATCTGCTGCTCACTCACTTATTCCTGCTTCGTTATCCCGCTCTAATCATGGGGCCTAGATACCAAGGATTCTGCCTTAATCTTCCACTGATGTCCCTTTAATCATCCCATCAGTTCTGTTTGCCATGTAAGTCAGGACGAGCTCACTCCATCTTCCATTGCGTGGTGTTTAAACTTACGCTCTTAGCTGAACAGACAGCATCTAAACAAAGTTATATTTTTCACTCCAGCAAGAAAGTTGCAGAAAAGAATATTTATGGGGTCCAAGCTATCAGGATGACAGACTGCCAAGGCTTGATTGGCACCAGTACAACCTGTCATGTCTCTGGAGAGAATTCTTCTTACTATTTCATAAAAAACCATTGCTTTGCAACCAGCAGCTGATATTACTGTTTATCACTCAGCCTTAGCAAAACCACAAAGACAATCTGACTGATAATCAAGTATGCTTATGGCGCTCGTTCACAGAAAAATAACACTTTAGCAGAAGAGAAAGAAAAAAAAGTATACAATTTATACTGCAGCATACCAAATGCAAGTCAGGTTGGCACATATGTAAGCATTACGTTGCTTTATGTATTTATGTCACTTACCACAATGGTCTTCCTTATCCTGACCAGAATTCTTCAATATTATAAATAAATATCAATAAGTATGCACTATTTATCTAAGAAATAGGTTTATATAATATCTTTTATACAGACTATGGCCAAGTTAGCAATACTGATGCAACCTTATGTCCTGCACTACTTCACTTTAAAAACACTCAGCGCAATTGCAGTACAGGATGTTTCTATCGCCTGTGAAGATACCACCACGTAGAGGCAGTTAAGCTACAATGATAAAACTTCGCTTAAAACGTCTCTCTTCTCAAAAATCAATTAAAATGCAAGACCTAGCCAATTTTCAAGAGTACATTTTAAAACCTAGAGTTCACTTCCACAACTTGGTATGTTAACAGGTTTGCTTTGCCTAGCAGAGATTTAAAACGTGATTTATATGTTTTTATGTTACACCTTCATCACATACATGCTGTAGCATTGTTCAAAACCAGTCTTACATTTATATTAAGATGGTTAATACCTAAGAAGATAAAATAACCTTCTTGGGGGCAAAAGATAGAATTTAAGTTGAAGTCATACATTACACAGCAAAACATAACTACAGAGATCAAGAATTTTTAAAATTCCCTTTAAAATGTTCTTTCCCATTAAAGCAAATTGTGGAGGCTTTGGCTTGGTAAGTGCCATGAACCATTCACGCTCTCACACAATGAGAGCTCAGAAAATCAGCTTCCTCCTCTGAGAAAATCCTTTGCTGAAGCCAACAGACAAATAAAGCTAATACATCAAGATCTTTCTAATTGCTGACTCTGAAATTATACGTCAGTTCCTAGGACATTTTTACTTCTCAAGTGAGGGCTGTATCACCACTAAGCTTTACGTTTTCAGCATCTTTAGCGGCAGCGTTGGTGTGCTTCCTTCCCGCCCTGCTGTCCAGCACTCCTTGCCGGGGCGAAGGTCCCACTGTTCCAGGTACAAGTTCCTGCACCGTTCCCTTGTCAATCACCTCCAAAACACATACTACAAATCTCCCTAAAAAGCATATAAAATCTGGCTATGCTTCAACTAGCGTGCACTGATTTATTAGGAAGACTCATAATTGCAGAGAGCAATTTTATTTTTTTTTCCCTAAAACATGCTTTGGTTACAAATGCTCAATTCAGAACCCAAAGCTCTCATATATACAAATATTTGGGTTTCAGAGTATCATTCCAGTTCCAAAATCCCTCCACAGTAATTCACACTGATTTAAGACACATTAACAAAACCTACCTGCATGTTTATGATGGTCCAGCACACTTAATCAATCTTCCTCATGAAATCCAAACTTCAACACAACCAAAAGCCACCCATCGTTTTGAGCGCTGCGTTTGCAACAGCTACTTTAACTACGAGTTTCAGGTAACCTACTTCCTATCAGTCCAGAAATCCTGGGCTGACAGATTTTAGCTCAACTTTCACTCTGGTTTGTTTTTAAAAGCAGGTTTACGGGAGCACTTCACCTAGGAAATGCGAGCAGAGTTGGGAATTGTAAAACATCCTCAGAGGAGTATTCGGCCCTTTGCCTTCCCCAGCCTCACGTTAGGTGTGCCGCTTCAACCCTCTCAAGTTTCCCAGCATTTAAATTTGAATATTTGCAAATTATTTACTCAACTCCCAGGAGGTGTTATGACGGTTAGTTAGTTAACCACATCCCTTTGAACAGAAACAGAACGCAAACGTTAGCTGTTATTATTATTTTGTTCATTTCATTACAGTAGTTGCAGAGACGTGCTGGCTGCTTGTAAAACCAATTACTCGACTTCTGATTTCTAAATATGTATGTTTGTAATTTTCCTAGAGATTTACTTTCTAGAACCGAAATCCACTCACAAGCGATCACTGTGCAAAATATGTTAGAAAAGGAGTGTGAAATTCTGTGTAAGCAGGGTCACAGTTCTCTTGCTGCCGTTGAAGAAAACAGAGGAAGGAGCGGAAAAAGACCATTTTTACCAGTAAAATTCCAAATGCCAACTTCAATACTATAAATTGTATTTCAAAAAGGAGATGGAGATGATCCTGTGACTGTAATTCAGGGTATTTAAATGATGCTTTTAAAAACACTACAACTACAGCGAAGCCAGGGTGGTGCTGTAATTCCCTAATAGCACAACACCGACTGGGCAGGCATGGCCATCTCCGCTGTAACGGCTGCGCAACTGCCCCAAACCCAGCATGCCCCCCTGATCTCCAAGATTACCACCGCAGAGAAGAGAGCAAGGAGTAGATTGCAGAGTTATTAAGAACATGGCAAAAACCAGCAACACTAAAATGTATTTAATTAAATAACTTTCAGGTACATCCCTTTCTCCACTGCTGCCTCTCCACAACTCTACATTACTAAAGCTATTTTTTTTCCATTTTTCCATATTTGTTACTAATCCTTTCAAAACCCCTTGTATTCAGCACACATGAGTAGTTCTGTAATCAATTTCCACAGGATTTAAAATTCCTCTTTAAAAGACACAGTTTGTCCCTGAGAGATGCAAAATAACCTTTGAAGCATCAACCAATACATACTGTCACCCAGAGCCTGCAGACGGACGAGGGCTTTGCTGTGTCGTGCGGCTCTCCGTGCGGTGGCAAACTGGAAGTAGCTATTGTTTCAGCTACTCAGAGCCTCCCGGAGACGAGCAAAGCTCAAGAGCAATGCGGGAAAACTAATAGAAACAGGACATTAAATAATTCACGGAGCAGAACCACAAGGAAAATGGAGCCAGGGAGCCCAACTGTTGGGAGGTCCCCCCTCGTCACCCAGAGGAGGGTGTTTTCCCCATCCTTCTCCATCCCCCTCTTTGCTCAGGTAAACCCAAATGCAAGGGCTTTAACGTCTCAAAAAAGACTCTGGCATAATATCCAAGATCAAACTTCTGCTACGCTTTCCCGAGCAGCTTGCCAAGAGGTGGGGGAAGGAAAGGACGGATTTCTCACCAGGGAACTGGCCCTGGCCCTTTCGGTCGGTAAGCTGTCTTGTAAATCTGTCAAGTGCTGGAATATAAATATTGCAAAGTTATTACGGAAGGACAGTAGAGTGTCTTAGATGGTAATCGGGCCATGGAGAGATTATAACGTCCACGTTATGAGCACTAATCTCCGTGTAGCCTGCTGATGACATGACAATACCTGCACTGCCTGGTTAAAAAGCAGGTATCGAATAAATCATTTTTTGCTATTAAAAAAAAAAAAAGAAAAGTGTTATTTGGAAAAAAACTTTGGAGAAGCCACAGTGATAATAAACAAAACCATCAAACCAAGGCAACTGGTATAGATTAGCATCATACCAAGATGCAGCATGGGTCACCTTCCTCAAAAATACAGCTGGAAAACTGTTGTCTCATACATGCTTACCCTCGATGACGTTAAAGAAAACTTCAGTTTTTCAAAACAAGAAAATTAAAAAGAAAAAATTATTCTAAACTTTTATTAAAAAGTTGAATAAATAGAAGTTTAATAAAGAACTGTGTGTTGAAAGCGTGGGAATAAAGAATTAAGGGAAGAACCACCACTTAATTTCTGATTTTCTCTCTCTCTCTGCCCTTTTTCTACCCAGAAATCAGGTTTACACCTTTAACACCAAGTTCTTCCCCTTCAGCATCAACAAAACTCCTTACAAGACCTTATCATATAGTATTATAATATTGTGTAATATATTCAGATGAGTTCACATATCCAAATGCCTGTCTAGTTTTCATCTTGTTAATGCTTCTATTCACACCACAATCAGGCATTTTAATGTTTTTCCCCTGTAGCTATTTCTTTACGTGTAGCAAACTTTAACCGTATGTTGACTGTCAGGCTCAGCTCCACTACAAAAAGATATGCTGACATTGAAAACTTGCATAAAAGCTCTTAGTGAACCAAAATACAAAGGAGGTTAAGGGCTAACTGATAAAAGTTCTGGAGATGGGTGTAAAAAAAAGGTCCTGAAATAGAAAGCTCTCCATATAAAAGAGATCAAGAAGAGTGAATTGACTTTGTTTTCAGCAGGCGAGTAAAAAAAAGCAGGAGAGTAAGAGGAAATACCACAGGATATACAAAAATAGTAGTGTCAGCTCAGTAAATCACATTCTTTGATTCTGTTATTAAGAAACGATACAATAAAAGGACATCGAGCACAAATATTTTTCTTACATACTGCATGACTAATGAGTGGCATCCACTGCCACACAACACAAAAGCTTCTTAAGATTGAAAAAATAAAAAATAAAGATGTACATAGCTACTTAGAACCAGCCACACACCGACGACAAGAGCCCCTCCTCTCCCCCGAGGTATTACTGCTCACAGTGGAGACGAGGAAACGCTGACGAGACGGAAGCTCCCGTCGCCATCTCCGACGTTCCCCGTCTCTCACATCTCTCCCCGTACACGCAGCCCCAACCACGCACCCCCTATGGATGTGACAGCCCATGCGCTTCCCTACAGCAAACGGGACACAAGCGTTGCCGAGCCTCTATACCGACGGGCAGTGCCCACTCGCAGGAAAACCTCGTGGATAAATGAGAACGGCGCGAGGGTTCCAGGCTGGGCTTCTGCCCGCGCAGCTAACACATCGTTTTCTGTTCAGGTCTTTAAACACAAGAAGTGTTGAGCTTTTTCAGGATGGAAAACGAGAGACGGGAAGCAAACCTGTGGCAGGGTGTAGTATTTTTAAAAGATGTTTCAAGAGTCAAGTGACTCCAAAATTTGAAATCTCTTGGAACATAAATACTCAATCTGCAACATCAATGGAAAACACAGAATAAATACTTTTGGTTTCTTGTTTTAAATCAGATCCTTACATTATTTTACATTGATTTAAGGTTTTTAGGCATTAGTCATTTTTCAATTATAACAAAGGATCATTCCAGCTTATTTCATTAACACTGGTCAATCACAATTGGTGTGAAACAACTGGTTTCGTGTTTAAAAACACCGACCATGTTAACTATACACTAATTAAAATTTTACAGCAGCATTAGCACAGCAAAGTCTCACAGAAATCACTAATACAGTCAACCGAGGGCACGAACCTACTGTGCTTGCACAATAATGTCTTTCAAATTAAATAAACCAGCCCTTTCACATTTCACTTTGAAAGAGCCAAGCAATGCTGTAATTAGGATGTGCTAACTAAAACGTTTGTGCAAGTTTAACCTTTTAAATAAAAACACAACTGCACTCGACACATCCAGGCTGTGTCTGTATTTCCTATTTCCTCCAAAACAGAGGTGTAACGGCACGGACCATCCTGCCCACAGCCAGCCAGCCACGCAGAGCCGGAACAAGGAATGTGTTTGCCCTCTGATTTATAAATTACATGGATGAGCGCGCTCAGGAAAACAAGCTAAAATGAACAGGCTCTTAATAGTTTCTTTAATTAACACTTTGATTAACAGCCGCCAATTCGTCTAGAGGCCTGACAGGACTGCAATCGGCTGTGGTTTTATTGCCATTTTCTCCCCTAGCGCTTTCCCCATCAGAGCTGGGGGTTCCAAGCGCTCTTTGGGGATTTCCAGTTTCCGCGGGGACGCGGCTCCCGCCGTCCCCCATCAGGTACCCGCACCGCCCTGGAGGAATCGCGCTTGCAGCGCGTAATCCCTCCCTGGGAGATGATCCACGTCGCTCGGAGAACTCCACCGAGGCCCCGTGCGACACCCGTGGGCAACGCCGCCGCCCACGCCGGGCGGCCTCACCGCCTGGTGGCAAACAGCCACCCCCGGGCCTCTGGCCAGCCCCAGCCTTCTGCCTGCTGCGGACGGGCACTGGAGCCACGGAGGAGGCTGGAGACGGTGGTAGGCTGTGCGGGTGGAAGTTAATCCCCTCCCCGATTCCCAGGGCGAGCTGCCAGGCCCACGCCAGCGGCGCTGGGACGGTCCCTCCATGGCTGCACTGCCCAGCCTGGGGGCAGCTGGTGTCCCCACAGCTGCAGGTCCCTGGGCTGTTGGTGGCCCACAGCAGAGCACTGGAGGACACTCCTTGGATGCTTCTACAGCAGCACAAATTCACTGCAGCATTTACTGCCCTGAACTTCCAGATAGGTCTCGCCATCCTAAATTTCCAGACTCGAATGCCTGAACGTCGGGGTCTGATTTCCACCCAAAGTGAGCACATGTATACTAAAACCTAATTTTTACCACATTACTAATTTCTGGACCATTTCCTAAGTAATCACTAGAAAAAAATTACAGCGTATCTGCTGACAAAGTAGAATAGGAAGAAACAACTTGTGGCTTTTGCTCTTGTTTTAAATTACCATAATCAAAGCTGATATTTCTGGCCTTCCCCACTCATCAAATTACAAGTAAATTCATTTTTAAAACCAAGCAATTACTTTTTTTCACTAAGAAGTTTGCCAAAAGGAAAGGCATCTGGCTTCTACAAATGCCTTTGTGTATTAGTATCAGTGAGGTGGCGTATTACTTTCTTTTCATAAAGAAAGGTTAAACAGAAGCGAGGAGCACTATTTCAGCAGGTTGGGTTTGGGGTTTTTTTGTGGGTTTTTTTTCTCTTTTTTTTCAAACAATCCTACAGAAACCTGGAGACTACTGCTCCCATTGACAAGCTCAAAAA
Source organism: Egretta garzetta (assembly GCF_000687185.1). Taxonomy (NCBI): domain Eukaryota; kingdom Metazoa; phylum Chordata; class Aves; order Pelecaniformes; family Ardeidae; genus Egretta; species Egretta garzetta. Next base: position 1,890,950 of record NW_009258661.1, read on the forward strand.
CAAATCCTAATCCACAAATACTAAATACTAACTTTCCCATGTCTGCGCACTCAGAATATGAGACAGCAAGCAGTTCCTCTTTCGCTCTGAATTTCAAGAGAAGTTGACAGCTCATGTCACCTAACCATTAATTGTTAAGGAGAACTCAGGAATACAAAGACATTTCCTTGGATTACGCTGCTTTTAAAAGACATCTCCTTCCATTGCTAAAATTAGTACCAGAGGCATGCGTGTTTTTGGAGGATTTGTTTCTATTGTATACTCTTCTACTTGACACCCATAATTAAAACTGGGTAAGTCTCCAACAGATTTCAGCGGTTCACAACATTCTTGACTTTAAACTACTACGTGGGGAACCAGCGCTGATGTATTTGTTTTCTTACCAACTAGAATTTATCCTTCCTTAGTCTTTGATTTGGTCTAGTCTCATTTTAGGACCAAGGCGGTGAGTATTTTTTTTTTTTTTTTTTTTTTTTTTTTTCCTCTTTCCACAAATAAACCAACCAAGATCAGGCAATTTAAATCCCACATGGAACAATATAGAAAGCTGTCTTCCTTCTGAGTAAGAGTGAGGACAAAGAGCCCAATCGCTAAGAAACCCCAGCAGCTGGGCATCAAGGCAGGGGCTGGAATGGAAGGGAGAGGCATGACGGTACATTCACACGGGGAGAAAACGGCAACAGCCCATGGGAAGGCACACAATGGCTGAGAGAGAATGCAACGGGATTTTATGCTTGCTTATATTGTAGTAGCAGCATATTGCCAACTGTCTCAATCTGCGCGTTTGTTTTTATTTACTATTTTCCAATGACTGAAGGCTTCTAAGTAACTTGATACAGTAAACATTCAGATTTCACCTTGAAATGGATCGATGCATGTGCCACAGTTAAATCACATGCTGCAAGTATACTCTGACAAACACAAAAATAGTTTTACATAATGTACTAAAACCAACCTGTTCTAGTATAAGACAATGAAATGATGAAGTTCTTTTCCTGGTACTAAATACCGCAAGAGGTTTTAAGTTTTATTTTCTAGCAACACTACTTGAAGTCATTAAAAAAATCCCTAAAATATGAACAACAGTAGATTGAATATAAACACCTGAGTTCAGAGGCCTAAAATTAGCCTTGCAAGCTGTGATAATGCTTTGTGCCGATACATACACAAAGGGACGTACGTCTGTGCACGCTGCTCGCTCCCAGGGAACGGGGCTGAAGTGACGGGACCCCTGCTCTGCCGCCAGCTGGGAAGGACAGCACGGGCAGGGCGGACGGGGCAGAAGCTGTTCAATACGCACCACTGCAGAGAATCTCATTCCCAGGTCCTTGCTGGTACAGTATGGCCCAAGAAGCACAACTTGAATTGTGCTGAAACCATTGCAATGGAAGAAAGTTCACGTTATCTTCAGTAGTAGGAAGCAAAGAACAGCATTGACCCCCTCCTTTCTTCGTTTCCGCACTGAACACATGTAACATGAAAATATATTTGTATCACGTGTGATGCTATCACTAAGCACACACATACAGTAGCTCCCTAGTATGAACGAGTACTGCAGAATGTTAAGAAATGCTAAAAAAACATAAATCATTCCACAACCTAAGGTATTCTGCATGTTTTGTGTTGCCAAGAAAACTGTTTTTAAGATTGGCTAGAGAATTTTTCATTTTTTATTTGCATTATATTTTCTTGTCTGGTTTTGTGAGGTGAGATGAATGCAGCCCTACCACGTCTCCTTCCACCCTTCTACATTCTAGTGTTCTGTATTTTGAAATGATAGGTTAATTTTAAGTAAACAGGAGAGCTGGATTGGAGGTGGTTTGCCCTCCCGCTCCCTCCACTGAGGTCCTAAAGATACTGGGGTTTATCATTAGCACTAAAATCAGCATTCAGACCTCTCCGTGCTCTTACAGAAGGCAGGCAGGAAGATCTTCACTGGCTGGTCATCATGCACATGCTCCAGCTTAGCTGTGGCATGCGTATGTCTTATTAAATTGGCAGGCAAAAAAAAAAAAAAAAAAAAAAAAAAAACATGACCTGAAACCTGAAGCTGTATTATGTACACAGAGCAAGAGGTGTTGCAATGGGAGGGAGAGCGATGGCAAAACACACGGGACAAAGCCACCGACGGCCAGGCTTCATTATCTCCACTGCAAATGAAACAACTCATTTATCCTTTCTCAAAAATTCAGCAATCTCAGGCACCAATTTCACAATCAGGCTAATGCTGCCCCAGCAAAGCGCGCTCCTGCCCTCTCCCCCAATGCCGAGCGCTCCGTCCGAGCCTTCGCACCATCTGCTCTCGCCGTAACAAAGAGCAGACCCTTCGGCTCCGAGACCCGACCGTCTCACAGACCGCGAGCCTTCCTCTGCCAAAGCTAGCAATTAACAGAGCGGGGACCAGCAAGAATTAAAGCGTGACTTGATCCCAGGGAAGGGGCTGGAGGCCTTAGCAACTGGGGATGACAAAGAACTGTGTTGTGAGCTGCAGTAATGGTTAGTTTGCCAGTTCCTCGAAGTTTTGAGGGGTATGTTAAAAAAAAAAAAAAAATAAAAAATAGACTTCCAAGGAATTTCACCTGATTGATATCAACACTGCATAAGCCGGGCTTGCTTACACTACAGCCTACTTATGTTTATGTTTAGCACTGTCTAAAATGATTTTGCCATAAATATTTTGTCTTAAAGAGATTGTTTGGTTACTGGCTACTATTATTATTCTTCCTGAAAGGAAGAGAATGATAGGCCTTGGGCCAACACCAACCTTCTTAAAGTTGATCAATCGAGAACTCCAGCGTGACTACTTGTAAAACTGACTTCGCTGCTATGAGAGGTGCACGGAAAGAACCCTGCCGTACGCTATGTGACACCATGAAACCAGCCTTAGTGAAGGGAGCAGTAAAATCATATAAGTAGTAGTGCTACTGACTTGTATTTAAGGCTTTGTGTGTCTTTTTTAACTGAGGCTGGAAACAAGTGCTCCGAAGTACCTTCATGAATGAAATTCCCAGAACCTCCAGAACCACGGGGCAATGGATTTTGAAATCAGTGGATTTTTATCTTGAGCAGCGGCCACTTTGGAGAGTGTCTTATGTGCTACAGAAAATACAAATATATCAGGCAAGATTTCTGGTTTGGGCATTTTCTTTTCTTTTCCAAGTAGGCATGCTTAGAAGTTCTTCAGGTTCTAGAAAATCGGATTAACTCCAGAATAAAATGGATGACCGAGTAGAGGAACAACTTGACAGGCTTGTTGGTGCACAGTCAAGTGACAGTATTTTATGCCTTGGTATCATCTCCACTTACGCAATGTGCTTGTTTATACCAGAAATACAAAATATAACTGTTTCCCATACAGCACGTGCATACACACAGAGAGCAAAGGCTTCTATATTGACTTATGCCATTTTCAGGGACTAAAACTAGAAAAATTTGGTACATCAGACTTCAATCATACAGCCACAGCTATTGCGGACCACTGCCACCTGGACAACTGGGACTGGGCCGAGGAAACAGCAAGCAGCCCAGGAGCTCGTCAGGCCTTTCAGCACATCCTAACTATCTGCCAAGCCTCCAGCCTCCCTCCATTCTTGTGATCACAGAAAAAGGCGATGGGTATGGTCCTAAAGGTCAGCACCCATCCTCGTTCTGAGCACCGATCGATCCTAATGAGAACGTGCTGGACTGAGAAAGGAACTGGCCACTATACTATCAAAGTGAGATGACACTAGCTGTCGTTCTCAATCCCCAGCAAGCGAGATGTGAGCATCAAGCCTCACAATACTACCCACATACGTAAGTTGATAACATTTCTATGGCTATCAAAGCAATCACAGGTATTTTCAGAAGCTGGCTGGTGGGTATGACAACCTTTGGTCAAAGAGTACATGGCACTACGATGCAGAGGGGACTGAACTGTGGTGGTTTAAAAACTTTTCCTTTGACCTTAGAGGCCAAGGAGAGGGCCCAGATGGCACAATTCCAGGCATATACATGATTATGTTTGGCTTCTCCGAGGCTGTAAGCCAAAATGAAACTGAAGAAAATAAGTGCTAGCTAGTCCCACGCCAGTGATGAGAAGGGTCAGAGCCTTACAGAGTACTGTAATGCTTCTCATTATGGTCTAGAAAAGTGGGAAAAAATGAAAACTATTAATTCACTAATACAGCAGAACATCCAAATGCTTAGCCTACGAACTCAAATGAAGACTTCAGCCACATAGAAAAAAAAGGAGACACAGCCAATCTTTCTCATAGCAAGAAGAACCATGAATTCCATGTGAGTATGTATGGACAATAATGAACAGCTCTTAAACCTATCAAAGTGTATCATACAAAACTTCTGATCAGCTCAAACCCAGCTCTACAACTAATCCACAAACATCTGAAAGTTTCAGGCTCAAAGGTGGCAGGGTGTGCTGAAAGGGGTCCACCTTCTCCCTAACCCACAGCCTTCGCCACAACGCACTGCGGAAGCTCGGGCTTCTCCCACCGCCAGACATGACAAACGGGTTCTTTGCAACCCACAGGGTCACACATAGAGGCCACGGCACAATACAACTTCTGCCTGGTGGAGGAAGAAAATCCTATGGGGTAAAAACATAAGAAGGTGATCTGGCTAAAAGAGAAGGCTTCCTTTTGACAAGCTACTCTATATAGAATTGAGAGTTACAGTTTTTCTGACAATCTTGCCAAACGACAAGGAAAAAACTCGGTTATGTAGAAACTGCTTCAACTCTCCAGGAGCCTAGACTAATTGCATCCTTTACAAACCAGTGTTTCATACCAACATGGGCAAATCATTAATTGGGGAACAGAGAACAGAAAGGTGGACAAGAATCTCTTGATGATGGCTCTTCTTTCTCAAATACAACCTGAGGAAACAAGTGAAAGTGTAACTGCAATCTTTGTGGCCAGCAGCACTCTCAGATATTGCAGAAGTTGTATGAGGCAGCAGAACAGACCAAGTTTATTAGGAGTTTACATATTAGACACACTGATGGCTTTTTCTCCTACATTATGTTGCTACTGTTCAAAGGATTAACCTGTTGCCCTGCTACATGACAACTGGAGGAACATCTACATAAATTATAGAGTAAAAAACCTGATTTTATATAGAAGCTCTATATTATGGTTTTGTTTCATCAATAGCAGATAATAGGCTTTGGAAGTATTTCAGCTGTTACCACTCAAGATAACCAATGATGGCCTATTTAGTCAATAATAGTATCACAAACCTATGTAAAATTTCATATCATATTTATCTATTTGTTTCTTATTTTAAAAATGTAATTGTTTTCAAGTTTCACATTGTTATGGAGCTCTTACAGAGCTGGGTACTGCAAGAGCTAATTCAAGAATGCTATTGAAAATCTGAATTGACTTCAGGACCACTTACTTTACTTGGATATAATTATTTAGTGTTAAACTGAATTAAACCTAATGAGGAGCTTAAAAAGTTGGCATTAATTGTGCTCTCTTGAAAGTGAATTTCAGCCTGCAATTTTTTTTTTTTTAACTTACTATGTAAATCATGTGGTTATTGATTGCTATTCATCAATAAACTTAGAGGTTTCATTGTATATAAAGTGTTATACACTCCCTCTTCTGGTAATACCTTAAAAACACAGTTTGTAGACTTTATGCGTATCAAATGTTAAATTTTATGTGTATCATATTGTCTGGAAGGAAAAAAAAAAAAGCAGAATTATGTCAATACCTAGAAGTTTGTTTTTAAAAAGCCAACAAACTGGTAAGCAAAAATAAGTAAATAAGTAACAGGTGAAAATTACTTGACATAATGCCTAAGTAAACTAGGTAGCAGCCTACCTACTTCGTAGCTGTGCCTAAAACCAAAATGTATTTATTTCCTTTAATTTAGTGAGAATAATATTGTCTCAAATTTTTCCAAAAGCACGACACTCACATACATGCCTGGTTAACCATTTGGTGCACTACTGCCGTAGGTGAGAATATAGCTTTCAGAATGCTGCCTGCCTTTCCCCAGGCAGCAGATGAAGAACCTCCTACAAAACACTGCTTTTATGTAGGTCCAGGGTGGGCAACTCTCTTCCATCTGGTACACTACCTCACTTGTAGAGAACGGGTGGGCATTCCTCTTAGTGCAAAAGCTGCATGAAAGCTACATGTACATTCTATGCACCTCTTACTCTCTAAAAGAAAAAATTATTACAGTACATAAAATGAGGTTTTTTTAAACAAACTTAAGTAGTCCAGCAAGCAAATGTAAAAGGTATGTATAAGAAAAACAGAAGATGACATATGCACATGCATGCATATATCCATCTCTTTCCTTGATGGTCTGATAAAGCTGGGAGAGGTGTCTCAAGTAGGACACGCTGTTGTTCCCCTGCCCCCCACCAAAATGTGCAAAATCCAAGCATGCCATGATGATACACAAACCACACTAATAGCATTGCTGTCAAAACATAAAGGGAGGAAAAACTAGTAAAAAGCTTTTGTTTGTTTTGCCCTGTGAAACCTTTCTTCCTTTCTTCCCTTTTTCCCCCTTAATACAGAGTAATAAAACCAGCACCACACCTACTTCATTCTCCCTCCTGCAAGGTCATTTTCTCCTACCTTCCTTATTTAGCTTCCTCCTTATTGTCTTCATCTATTTCTTTTTGTACGTATTTTACCGAAGTTCTTTGTTTTACGTTTCCCTTTTTAGCTATTCCCCCATGTCCTCTCTTTCCCCTCCTTGGACACACACACACCCAGACTGCAAACCGCTTAATTCTAGCAGTGCTGAAGCAGCCCTGCCAACGCTGCCATCCTCCTGCCCGTGCTAGCTGGCCCCTGCTGCCCCAGCCAGGTGCTGCACAGCTCTGCGCGGGGACCGGTGGTATCTTGGCAAAAAAATTAATGTAATTAATGGTTACTGATGAGATTTTCCTATCTGCCCTTGCAGAGAAAAAAAGATTATGTGCAAACCCTCTCCCTTCCAAATGCAGCAGTTGTTTGAGAGTTGGCTGGTGGGATGAGAGGGTACAGTCTGTGCAACTTGAAACTAAGTGCTTCCATGAAAGAAAAAAAAAAAAAGAAAAAAAAAAAGGCAAAAAACAACCCAAACTATTTTCTTCGTGACAGTTCAAAACTCAACATTGTTTTACAAGCTTCCCAGAATACTTCTCCCTGGAATCACAAAGCGCTGTGGCGTTCATCTGAGGTCTGCAGTTCTTGGAATAATCTACACAGTTTATGAGAACACATACTTCTCCCCCAAAAATAAATGAGTCCTTATAAATAATTGATCTGCATGTGGTTAGCTTCTGAAATTAAACTACTTCTAACTCCACTCTCCGACACCAAGTTCACATCTCGATGGCTCTGACACGCTCCCAGCTCTCCTCCAGAAGAAGAGAAATCCTGTCCTTTTTTTATTCCAATTCAGGCTTCTTCCACCTCCCCAGCTCTTTAAACAGGTTGCAGCTTCATTCTTCTGCACTCAGCTTAGGGCTGCGTGCCAAACCCTGCGTGCCCACGGCCTGCCCTCGCAGTGCGTGCCACCTCCTCTGGCCGAGCTCCAGCTCGGAGGAGTGGCTTAAGCCTTAGAATGAGCCCTTTTAGCTGTGAAGGAAACCTTCCAAGGATGTGGAGCACGTAAGCTGGTGCAGAATGGCCTTCCCTGCACCCGGAGAAGATCTGTAGCGATGGCGGTGAGAGCTGCGTTCTGCTCCCTGTGCCGTTTCAGCATTCAAAGAGAGTTCTGAATGATGAAACTTAACATTGACTTTTAAATCAGTTAGCTCTCTCATTCTCAATCATTTTTAATTGTAGACCTGATGCGACTATCCCAGCTGGCTTCTTCCAAAGTGAAGCTGTAGTCAAATACACTCAACAGCTACTTTTTTATTACAACTACTTGTTCTCTTTAGATCTTTCTCCAATCTATTGATCAACATACGCATAACTGTCCCCCTCTTGCTGGGCAACTATTTCTGTAAGCAACAGTGAATGCAGCATTTCTTCCTCTTTTCCCACAAAGATAAATACCTTTTTTTCTTTCTTTCTTTCCACTTGTTCTTCCCGTCAATGATTACCTTGAAAAGGGAGCAGTCAGTCCCAGTCTCCAAATACCTAGCAAGGAGATAACTAAAAAGGAGCAGGGTTTTCATAGAACCCTTGTATAATTTTGTATGTTGGACTTCATTCTAGTCTTACTAAAATGTTTAAGTATTTAAAAAAAAAGATGCTATCTATCCAGCCAGTAATAAAAATACAAGGATTTCTGCGTGTAGGTCTTCTGGTATGGCAGACCAGCATGAAATTTGATTCACACTAACCAGAGGTAAGAAAAGCCAAAAGCACACCAAAGCACTTTAAGTTTGCAATATTTTAGCACACACTGTGCTGTAGGAGTTACATGGTAAGCAGAAACCTGAACAAACAATTTATTTTTTAAATCTGAAGCTGAACATCACCTTTTTTGTTAGCTGATACTTAAAATTACCTTATGTCTTCAGAGCGTGACAAATGCACATACCCACAAAAAAGGGGGAAGTTTTACTAGAAAACTGCCATCAACTTCTCAAACAGGCTCCTTGGGCTTTCATGTAATGAGCAAAGACCACAGCCATTACGCTTACAAAAATAACCTTCTGCACGTGAACCGTTTGCCATGTTACAATTAACCACAGCACCTAACTTCACCGCTCCTTAGAATCTGCATGGCAGAACTTGTTTGTGACTTTAGATCCCAACCAGCACATTTGGTATTCAGCTAATGGCTTTGGGGTGCACATTTCAAAGCCCAAAATGTATTTACAGAGTTTCTTTCCAGGTGGTAATACTTTCTTATTTAATGATGCGTTGTTTAAAAATAACTAAATAACCAGCCGAAACATTTTTTCTTTTTCCCCGAAATGAATCCTGCGCTGACCTCTGAGCCCATTCCCTTCTGGGAATATGCCAAGATGATTCTTGCAAAAGCTACAGAATTCCACAAATCTCTGCCAAGAAGAAATCAAGCTAGTTTTTGCTGGACCTGGAGACTAAGATCCAACTATTGGAATCTGGACTGCACAAACTACTGCAAGAGGAGTGTGTATTTAAACAGAAGCTGCTGAAGCTGCCAATGATAATTTGTTAAATCATATACATTAACTCGAGCCATAATATGCCAAATGCCACCTGTGCACATTTGGCAATACGCTTGGCAGATTACCCCAGCACATCTGTGACACACCACATAACATTCAAGTTTTATTTTGATTATTAGACTACTACAGAAGATTACT
>NW_009258661.1:1900266-1916676 GCF_000687185.1 Egretta garzetta
ACATTAGTGAACAGTGGACACTTAATTACTGAAACAAATTGCTTGCTGCCAAAAGCACGCAGGCCATAATGAAGGCTTATCCCTCCAAAACGCAGATGAGCTCAGGCAATCTCCTATGAGGGACCACCCCCCTAAAAATAAATACCCAACACAAAACATAACAACCCACCAAACAACACCCCCCCCCAGTCCTCAGGTCCAATCTTGGAATGAGATTCCAAGATTCAGTACATTCCTTTCTTTTCTTATCTGTTTCAAATGCTGCCTTGTACAGTTTATCTTCGACTTTCTAATCTGTGCTAAACGCTCTCTCTATTCTAAACAAGCAACATCTGCAGAACTTAAAAAAAAACCTTAAAAATATTAAATACTGATGACAGATTTTTCAGAACAATTAGCTGATGCCAAATTTGAGATAGCAGAAAGAGGGTAGGGCAAATTTATATTCAGTTCACAGTATCTCAGAAGAAACCAAATATGTAACGCTGCAGGGACTGTAATACTTAAATTACATATGATATAACATCTGAAACACAACAGCATATTAGCAGGGGTAGTTAACAGACCATTTATCCCAATTAAAATCACAACAAATATCACATGTTCTCTCTCAATCCAAGCACTTAACGCCAACACCAAAAAACCCCTTATGAGTAGCCAAAGTAGTAAACCTGCTCACTATAGGTGGGTGTGAGAACTGGCTGAGGGAGGAAGGAGCAGGGTTATACAGTTGATGAGGGAGATTCAGGAGAGACCTTACGCTGACTTGCAGGATGGACCCAAGTATGTAACACAAGAGAACATCTCTCTACCACCAGGGTCTGCCCCCTGAGTCTCTCCAGGCTGAGTATAAGGTTGTGGGCTGACCTGCTCTGTTCCAATCTCACAACCTCCTAGAAACCACAAAAGGCACATAAATCTGTATTATTATCCTATCCTTCAGGTTTAAACACGCACTGATCAGAAACTGGAATGCTTAAGCGATTCCCCACCAGTTCACAAGGCAGCTGCCAGCAATGCTCACACCACTGCTCACCTTTGCCACTGCATGCCAAACCTGGGGAAGTTAATCAAAACACTGGGCATAGCTTTTTTATGACTCAACAGCCCAACACGCTATCATCATCGCTTTCCAATACATTCTGTATTAATGGTTTTCACAATCACTACATGACTCATGGGTACTCTCAGTTTAAGTTTTACAGGTAGCCTTCATAATTATCGCTGAGAGTTTAACCCCACTTTACACTGACAGAAACCAAAGCACAGAGGAAACAAAACAACTCTGAAAAAAAAAAAAAAAAAAAGGAAAAATTAGAAGTGCAGAGGAAACAAAACAACTCTGCAAAAAAAAAAAAAAAAAAAAAAAAAGGAAAAATTAGAAGGAAGAACCCCCACATCTCTACGCTGATGCTACTTTCCACGCTGCTGAGCTACCTCCCCTCCTCTGAGCCACAAGGCAGCCCAGATGGTGCAGAGCAGCATCTCTCCTCAGACAGGAGGCTGATAACCACAGGGAGATGTGATAAACCCGTGGAACGGCTGAAATACCACCGAAAGGTCATACAGCCCGACAACCACGTCACTTCAGGGTTTCCATGAACAACCTGAAATAACTGTCGCGATGACTTCCTCAAAGAGCAACCTCTCGGTGCAGCACGGGAACCGTATCTAGCATGTTTTCGCGGGAAGGAGAGAGAAGAAATAAAAGGGACTCGGGCACATCCCGCTGTCTGCCGAGGGGGCACTCCTGAGGAGCATGACAGTTAGCAATTTGACAAAGTCATTTTTATTGTAACAATTTTATATATAAGAGAGGAAATTGTGCAGGGACTTAAGAGATACACACGATTTAAATACAGAGGGAGAGTCTACGCGGCATGGAAGTTGGAGAGGCTGGCACACGATCATCCGGAGAGTAGAGAAATACTCCAACTGGAGAAAAAGACTTTTTTTTCAGAATAGGTCATCACGATAAGCGCTCTCGGGTGCTTCACCCACAAGACTGAATGCCTGAACGTTACACCTTTTTTCCATCTTTCACCTCTGAATTCATCTTGAGCCACCCAAGGCAGATGCTGGTACCATGAAAGCATAACCATTCAAAAAGCTGCAGCAAGAATACTGGCAATAAAGGACTTAAATCCCTTGTCCAGCCCCACAAACAAAACAGCTGAGACCTGACAGAACAGAGGATTTGCCTTGAAACAACTCTCCTGGGCTGGCTGGCCTGCTCCTGCCCTGCCAGATCCCCAGCATCGCTGCCACCAGAGGCCAAGAGGCTGAAACCATTTGAGTGGACTGACAGCCACTGGACGCAGGCTAGAAGAGATGCCACAAGCAGATTTCTGATATCTCATGACAGTAGATTGCTTTTAAAAGCAAACCTACACATGGTGTTACGCATACCAAATACGTCACCGAGTTTGACAAACGAGCGATAGTATGTATACCAACTGTATAAATTATTAAAATGGCAATACATACTCCAAATGCATGCTTAGATTGCCTCAGAAAGTCGAATTTTGAATTAATACCTCTTCTAACCAATTAAAACACATGAAATATAAAAGTATCGGTTACATACAAAAGTCTGTGATTTGTATCAATAAAGTATGTTACTAAAAAGGTCAAATATTCTGATGAACAAAGTTACATTTAAATTATTTCTGACTACTTGTGGTCCAAGGAAAAAAGCATATGCCCTGCAAAGCGCTGTCAGCCTACCTAGGTAAGCAGTTTATTGCAAATATGCTTTGGAAGAAATTAATTAGCTCATTAGTTTTTAGCTCATAGTTTGTTTAGCCTTCCTTTGACAAAAGTGACATTTTAAAAGAGCCTATTCTACTTCAGAAAATAAAATCCCATGTGACAAGTTTCAAAGAACACCAAGTACAAGCAACACATACCACCAGGAGTTATAGAATATTTTAAAGAGATCATTATTCCTCTGGTAACAAAAATAACTTTAGAAGACCCCAAGAACATCACAAAGGTACAGCTTCATTGATGCACTGTAATTTTTCAGAGCTTGTTGGAAATAATCTCTCCTTTATCAGTCTCTGAAATAGTGCCACAAATAAAAGACCTAAATCAGGGAAAACTGACCACGATGAATCCAAAGAGTATTTTATTTTCTTGTTATCATGATAGCATACTTTTTGTTTTAAAAGAACTGTGTGTTTTGAGGACTTCAGCAATTTCCTTCTCCGGAAGTACACCATATTTAAACAAAAAAAAAAAATAAAAATACCCCCTTGCCTGGTAATCAATCACCTGCCATATATATCAGCTTTCACACTGAATTTGCTAAAGTGAGGGACAACTGCATCAGGATTTCAAGAATGTGAAGGCTGATAAAAAGCAAGGAGAGCACTAGCTCCACACAAAACCATCAGGTCAGCCTTCTTACCTTTCTGAGGCTATTAGTTTGGCAAACTAAGGTCCTTTAATGACATTCACCCCACCCAAGCCTGTTTTTCTCATCAGAATGACTCCGCCTGTTTCCTCTGCACGCCGCAGCCCTTGCGGAGCGCCTTCATTGTTCAGAACGGGCTTCAGAAATATTAAGAATAACCTTGTCCTTTCCATCCCCTCCTTCTACATTTCTCTCAAAGTATGAATCTGCCATTGATGCAAGGCTTACATCAGAGACAGTTTCATGTTAAGAGAACACACTCCTACAGTGTGATACAGAATGGGAACATTACGTTAGTATTTATTTTTTTTTTTTTTAAAATGTTTTCCATACATTCATTTTGTAGTTCCCTCTTCACTCTGTCCCTTTTAAATTGCAAGTAGTGCTTACAGAAGCATTTGAACTAACTTCTTGTAACAAGTTTAACACTGCTAGAAGGAGCATTACAACACCCCATGTTTTCATGTCCACGGTCAAGAAGCAATGCCATACCTGTTCAGTTCCTGAACTGCTTCTTCAATCTGCCCACAAGGCTGTCAGGCCAACAACTACAATTCTGGTTCCTACAGTACAGATACCCATTTGTCAGACAGTATTTGGAGATCACCTGCTCATTTCTGAAAGACAACCTAAAGTGCCTGCAGATATCCACTGCTCTCCATCACTACCAACCTGAGCCAGTTCCATATTACTGACCTCAAGATGGAAGATTCAATATGCCAACACTCAGAACTGGGTACCATCCAGTCCTCCCCCATAAATGTATTTTTAACTGTCCAAATCAATTTAATATGATATTTTAGGAGGACTTATTGGACATCCCAAACTGATACTCAGTGACAGGTGAGGAATCAGGCTGGCAAGGGGTGGACTTGCTCTCAGCTGACACAAAAGCTTATAGCAACTAGAGTAAGAAAAGCTGATGTCCTTCTGTTCTTCTGACTCCCTACAGCTCTGTAGACCTACATCCACAAAATTGTGGGTTTTCAAAAAATTTGATTACCACTGCCATCCATGGAATAACCACCAGACTGGTAAGAATTATGCCACAAGACCTATCAGATTCTTCTCCAAGACACTGCGTGACACAACTGCAGGAATCCAGCAGCAAGGGTAGAGGTATAATCTATAAGGCATTATAACACAAAAAACCCCAAGTGAGAGGTGGAAAGGATAAGAAGTTCACCCTCTGCATAGCATAGGAAGACCCCTTTCCCAGTCTCTAGGAAGACCCCCTTCCCAGCCTCTAGGAAGCAGAAGGGAATATGCCTTTTCTTGCCAAAGGGATGGAGTATTTAAGATGCAAGAAAAGGTATCCCTTGTTCTGAACACTAGAAAAGCCTCCCCACCCATATCCAGCATTTTCTATCCTTTTAAACACTGAGGCACACTCAGTAGGTGCACTGGGCAAGAAAAAAAGGGAACACATAAATACGTACACACAAGAGGGGGGAGGAGTACTTCAGAAGCTGGTTTGTCCATCTTTTTTATTAGCACTTGGTTAGAAGCCATCTCCTGAATTTCTCAAGAAACAAAAAGCTGAATACCCAAAACCTCCTAACCAAATATTGGCATGAAATTGTTTGAGATTCATTTCTAAGCTTGAGAGGAATATGAACAAGCACTGCCAACCTCCCCCAGTTAGGTTTGTAGGAAGCAACAGAGCACTTGAACTTGCATAGCACTTCACATTTTCTCATTCCTCTGTAAACACTGGCTAACACCAACCAACACAACAAGAGCTTCCTAGCATAGTTTATATACAAAACCATCGGACCAGTAAAACAAATACAGATTGATACTTCTGAAAATAAATAAGTAAGCTTACTGGCCACTGGAAGCATACTATGTTTTACAACAAAATTTGTAAGTTTAGCTTTTAGCTAAAGTTCACAGTTCACGCTGTGACAGAACCCGTGTAAAAATAATTTGTATAAAGAGACAAGGAGAAATGACACACACAGACACAAACACGCTACACCTACTGTCTGTGAAATACTCATATATATGTCATTCCAGAATTGAACTGTATGTGTGCAGCATTTCAAGAAGACATTAAAAAATTAAAAGGAACAAGATCTTTATGTAACTGCATTACAATGTATATAAAATAATTAAGCACAGGTTATGATCTTTGACATTATTTATAATGTAATGATCTATGTACCATCGATTAAAAAAAAAATTGCCAGGCTTAATCCTGATTTAACCTCACCCTTAATTATTAAAAATAGTTAAGCACTTACCATAATGTGATTGAAATGCCTGTGGTTTTACGACCTGATTACAGTGGTTACACATCACCAAATAGAAATCATCATGAGCCGGGCAAAGACCAAATATTGGCATATCTAAAAACAAAAAGACAAAATGGCATCTCTCAGCTGCTGACAATTATTGAAAAACAGTTTAATTACAGAGCCATGACACTAGTGTTGAATCATAATTTTAATACATTTGTATCAAATTTGAAAATGAGGCAAAAAAGAGCATATAATGCAATAGATAATTTTGTGCTGGAGTATTACAAAAGCAAAAATCTTCCTACAAAGATAAATGTAAAATGAGCGATTACTTGTAGAAAACATCTATTAGAAAACTGATTTAGGACTGATTATCTTATACCAGATGCAAGAATGTAATAAAAAAAGGCTGACTTCAAATGACAAACACAACATAAGAGGGGATATTTTACGTGTTCTGAAAGGGGTTTGGATTTTATACCAATTTCATTAAATGAATTCAAAAAACGAACTTTATTTTCTATTTAATTTTTTTAAACCATTTTAAACACACAGTCATTTACCAGGCAGTATTACATGCCTAATGGTTTTATTTGTTTAACAGTGCATTATAGTCCAGCCATCTGCTGCCAGAGATCTGTGTAACAACTATATAAGAGAAATAGAGATAACAGTATGTCAGAGCATGTGTGGATTTCAGAGATAACACACATACTTCCAGACTTTTATAATAAAATTAGTTTCTACAATTTTGTTTTTAAGAATACAGTTTCTTAAGAATATAGTTTAACATTTAGAACTGCATTCAGAGACTACTGGAGCGTTAAATGCAATATTTACTACACAACTTAAAGGTATATTACATTTATGTACATAACTAAAAGTGTTATTTGATCATTAGAAGACAAAAAATAAGAAACTGCAAACATAAGAGTATAAATTCATTATTGCCAAAGCATGTGGCTAAGGGATCTATAACACTATTTAAAGGTTTAAAACTGATAAGAAAACTTATTTTCTTAAAAAAACCCTCAAGTAATAGATTTATGTTAACATTAACTTAGAAATTAACTTAAACTTATTTACCTCCGTGCTAGAACTGACACCAGAGTTTTGTTTTAAAGCTACCAACTTGCCTATGTGTATTTTTAACAACATCCATCTTTTTGATCATTAACGGAACACCAGTTATGAAATAAATGGAGTGGGCTGCATTTTAAGAGCGAATGCGCCATAACCCAAGGTAACTGCCGGCCGTGCGATGCTGTCAGCCCCGTCGAGCCCCACGGACTCCACTTTGTTTCTTGCAGACAAAAGAACGTATCCGCACCGAACAGCTTCCAGAATTAAAGGGCTCCCTTTGTAAGTAAGCACCTTCATCACAAAAATTTCAGTACCTTTCTTTAAAAAAAATAAGGTCTATCCCAAGTTTTCCAAATACCTTATTAGTGCTACATTAAAATTAAGGGTGATACCTGCAATAACAGCTGCAACTGGATTTTGCAGTCGGACACAAATACAATGACCATTGACACTGGACATGGCTGTGACAGATCAGACCTACGCTTATCTAAAATCACAGGCACCTTCTCGCAACTGAGGTTACATTAAATAAATAATAGATTATAAAATGATTTGCACTTCATTAAGTAGCAGCTTTTACTTATTTATTAATCTGATAATTATATTTAAATAGTATTAAGACCTCAGGCACACGGAATATACTGCAAACTAGGCAAAACTGAGTAAATGTATGCTGGGGGGGGGGAATCAGACAGGAATAATAAACCTCTATTTTTCAATATCTACTCTGTGTGATGTAATATTAAGCTAGTTGGGGGGGGGGGGGAAGCATAAATTTAAACGTCATCACTAATATTCCATGCAGGAGCTCTCTGGGTATGCCTGCGTAAAAAAGTATCCACACGGCAAGCAAATACTCGAGGGTCACTTCCATTTGACTACTAATACACCGTGATGAATGCGACAGTAACAGCGCGCGGTGCCTGCTATTTCCATTGGTAATAGCACACAGACAGGTTACTCCCGGATAATGTCTAACGAACTGTAAATCCACACCCTGTAACCTGTTCTCACAGCCGTACCTTTCAGACAACACTGGATTCACAGACTTTACGCCAGCTTGTACAGAATGCGGGGAGGTGGGGGGGGAAATCATTAACAGGAGGAAAGGATTGCCTACTTCTGTGTCTCGTGCAAGATAAAGCACTCCTTGACACTAGTCCGAGACATCGTGCTCGCTCTATTTAAGTCCCCATTTGTGAGTATTTGCTGGCAATATGGAGCTGCAATTTTAAATGACAAGTGAAACGAATTGGCAGAACTTGATATAAACGAAAATGTTTTCCTATTTCAGTTTGGGGGTTCCAAGAAATCTGAATAATTTACATGCTTCACAGCATAAAGGATGCTCATCTT
The DNA here is from genome assembly GCF_000687185.1 of Egretta garzetta. Lineage (NCBI taxonomy): Eukaryota > Metazoa > Chordata > Aves > Pelecaniformes > Ardeidae > Egretta > Egretta garzetta. The sequence continues at coordinate 1,908,367 of NW_009258661.1, forward strand.
CTGAGTTTTAAAATCAACGCTCCAGGTGACAGAAAGCAATGCCAAAACACTAGGAAACACAGAAACTAATAAAGAACCATTCTTGACACAGGAAAAAACCCACCTGACACAGGAAAAAAACAAGGATTTGCCTCATACCCAAAATCATAACTGAGATTTCAAAGGAAGTCGTGCCCAAGGCTCCAGCCAGATCACACAAACCAAGGTAAGAGATCTCCTGCCCCCGCAGTACTCTCCGACAGCACCGATAATAGAGCAGCAGCTGAATGTAACCAGCAAGGGAATAGCGGGAAGGTTGGAGTCCTAAATGCAATTCCTTTTGTTTTCTCATATAAGGTAAAATAAACTATAGCTTTTTATTATCAAAGCATTTATTTAAAATAGATACAATCAAATCCTTTTCTCAGAGAAACCCGTAGGGCCCCAAATAAGACTGGAACCCAACTATGCCGAGCACTGCATGGACACGCGAGACCAGCCCACAGACTAGATACCAGGGGGCAAAACCCAGTGTCAGTGCTTCGTGGAGAGCTGAACGTTAGTTTTAACAACAGGTTTGGAACCGTGGGGAGCATGACCCAACCAAGACCACTTAAGAAGACTGGAAGAGACCTGAATCCACACTTCCCAACCCAGGAGCCTCGGGCGGGTAAGCTCCCACGTGTTTAACGTGCTTCACTGTTATTTTAGTTAAGCAGAGCAAGAGCAGGTTTCAGGGAAATCTTATTTCGGTTTCTGTGTTCCAACGGGGCAAACACCTATGCGGCGCTGTTATGAGAATGACAAATGAGACAGTGCAAGTGTTAAGAGAATATTATACAAAATAGTTCAACAAAACTTACGTAAGAAGTATGTACCAAAAGTAGGAGATGGATGCCCAATTTCTCTGTTTCCCTCCCCCCCCCAACCACTTAGGAAAGTTCACAAGTCTTGCAGTTGGTATTCTAACGTCTAATACTTCATACCCGTTTCATTTAATGACATGCAAATTCTCTATTTAAAAGTCTAATGAAGTTTATAGTATTTCACCAGTGTCATTTCAAACGCACTGTTCCTCCGAGTTTAAAGATTACTTTTTGAAATACTTCACTGTAAATGTAAAGCCTGTGCCTCTCAAGGAAGAGCCTAGCAACCGTGATTCATATGTTCCTCTTTCAAAGCTGGGCTCGTTTAACTCTCTCCATCTGGGAATGTTTTTCAAGGTCAAACTAAAAATTTAAACCAAGACCTCAAACTTTCCATTTATTTTTTCATAAATGCGGTATTTATACGGTATCAACATACAAATATTGTTATAGGAGCTGCTAGTTTCATTAATTCTATTAACACCATAAAGAAAACCAACTTTGTTTACCTCCATAATATGAAACCTCTGAATGTTGTGACCTCCAGAATTCACTTCTCCTTTCAAATGTAACTTAGTTACAGTGTTTTTAAAAAGGTAACTTTAAGTGAGATGATTGCTGTACTCTTCACCAAGACTAGAACAAGCCTGTGCCATAGGCAATTCTGAGATGTCTTAACTGCGTTATTTGCCAAGCACGTCATAAGGAAAATGCTTCTTATTTTGGAAGAGGCCAAAACAGCACCTTTTCTAATAAAAAAAAGGAAAAACAGTAATGGGCAATCTGGCATACCGTGCATCAGGTAACATGGAGCTCAGCATGTCTGCTCCGGAAAACTTCCTTAAACTGAGCTGCCACCTCCTCTTCTCCTGAGAGAGCACCTAATAATTTCTTAGTATTTTCAGCATTTTCTTTCAGACAGTTACACTACAGAAGTTCATGCTTGTGGTCACTGAAAGTAACCGTGTCCATGTGCTCTCAGTTCTATTACTTAACATCAGAGACGACAGAACAAATAAAACAGGCTAAATCATGCAGCTAGAGAACAGGTCAGCACTTTGCATTTACCGAGCCACCAGATTCAGTGACTGCCACAGCTCCGCTGCATAATTTTATTGGAATTTTTTTTTTAGCCCCCAAAATTTAACACATTTCCTACAAATCTTGCTGTCCCTTTTCAGACTGGGACCATTGCACAGTTGATCTATCCTAGCACCTAGTAAGATAACATCCCTTCTAGAAACAAAATGAAGTATCACCAAAAAATGTGAGGTCAAGAGCTTCTCCGGGACAGCAAACTCTTAGCAGAAGAGGGTAAAAGGAGCCCTAATCCTGGCTGTTTGCAGAGACCAGAACATGAGTTTCATACTTTGCAGAAGTCTGCTCACCACGACTGAAAAATACAAGGAGGAGAGTGAAAATTGAAACAGAGGAAGAGAAAGCAAAACCAGCAAGGGCAGAAGTGAAAGGGCAAAGAACAACCTCTATCAGAGTCCAGGCAAAAGAATAAAAAGCTTGATGAAAAAAAGTGACAAGAATACCTAAAAGTACTGCAGAGATATTTTTTAAGCCAGAACACTGCTAATGCTCACTTCTTCCCTACCCATTCTCAGCAGAAGCATCTGCTTATTAAGATTTTTTTACATCTGAATCTGATTTATCACAAATATGCACGTGGTGCTTGCCATTTGGTATAATTTGGCAATGGACATTTCATGCTGATGCCCAATGTGAACAGTAAAGTGTTTTGACTACAGAGATGCCTGCAGCACAGCATAACATGCCTTCAGCACAGCACCAACCTGATTATAGTTCCATAGTATTTTTAATCGCTATAGTTAATATTAAATGCATTAAACCGCGATGCCCTAGCCCATTAACTTTATACTCACAACAGCTATAACTCCCTATTATCTTTACAGCTCCTCAAACACAGAATTTATTTTTCTTTTTACTGGGGCCTGATCTAAATCCACCCTAAGTAAATGTACTGACTTTTGCTGATTCACTAGGCTTTCCATTAAGACATCAGGGAACTGTTTTGGAGGTACTACACAAGCAAATTGTAAATATATTCCATTATTTTGAAACGCTGCCAAATCTCGATTTTTTTGAACTATTTACTTCATGGACCAAGTTAGTTCAAATAGTGTGCACAAAAGCTATCTTGAATACATTTGCTCCGTACTAGTTGTGTTTTCTCTTCTTGTTAGAAGTCTTGATCATACCAAGGTTAAAATAAATAAATAAATAAATGTGAGTAGACTTTGTTTTAACTTAACTGGTAGATCTTTCTCTAAAGGCATGCTTTTACTAGAACTTTTCTTTAAGATAACTCTTCAGTAACATCTGAAAAAATTTCAAAGAGGGAACAAAAAGCACAGCTGACGTAACTTAAAACTAGCTGACATCTTGAAGGAAAAGAAGTTTTGTGCCACCTCCCATAATTTGCTTCTAATGCTTGTCCCAGCTACTGTCAGATCCTGTTAAAGTAACACAAATATTACTATTGTTTTACCCTTTATGGTTGTGGAGAACATTAATGTCATTTCAAAATCCGAAAGCAGACAAAATCTCCCAAGTTACTATTTTTAAGAGCTTGTGATTTGGGTGAAGAGTGGCACGAGGAGGGAGAAGGAAGGCGCCTAACCAGCCCTGAAGACCACGTGAAACAGCCTGCATCAAACTCGGGCGGATTTCAGACCGAAAGCTGAGCTTGGTTACAACCAGACTAGCGGCTTACAGTCAGCCCCAAAAGCTAAAATTCTGCCATGAAATCCACACATGGGGAATCCTGCTGGATCTCTTGCTGACATCAGTTGTCAATAACAACTAATTTTCAGGTGCAAGGAGGATCTTAGATGCAAGCCTGAGGCAGCAAGCTTTCTGCAAAAACAGCACCCCAAGGTGTCTTAACTAACATAGTTACCTGAAGCAAAGCTCCCATCAATTCTAAGTCATACAGTCCCCTATTTTAATGATATGAAACTGATATGGAAAAAAACCTGATCTAAGTTAGCATGTCAAAACTTACCTTCCATACACAAATACTCCATTTTCTGCAACTGAAATATTTTCTACACAATATTTTTCCCAACTATTTTCCAGAAACACTTACATGCTTATCACTCATGAACACACATGTGGTTTTATACACTTATCAATGTTGAAATGAAATTAAACTATTGGCATTTTTTTTTCTGTGTACTAAGCAAGATAATAATAAAAAAAGAATATTCCTAAACAGATATTGTGAACAAAATAACTAAAACCACATTATATTCAGAGTGCTCTGGTTTACACAAGTTTTAAACCAAAATAAGAGTTCTAGTAAAATATAAATACTTGAGGGTTTTCTGCAAAATTTCAAGTAATGAACACTTACGTATTAATAGGACACAAGTATTTTACAAACCATATGTGCAGGCATAACAAATTTGTGCTTGCGAAGAACATATGCATAATCAAATAAACCAAACACAAAATGATCAAATTTACATACAGAAACACTTTTTTCAAAAATTTGTCCCATAACATTTGTGCTCATGTTGCCTCAGATACAAAAGAACCTTTTAATAACAAAGTAAAGCAAAACAAATGGACATTCCCATACCCGAGCTGTTTCATTTAGGCTCAGAGGGAAGCATTGCTGAAGTATTTTCTGCAAGGTTATCTATTTATTAAATTCCTTGCCGACTCCGGTCTGTCCATTAAGTAACTTACATTTTTTGCACATACAGCTTTGAAAGCCCAGCTGTTTGAGGAGATGTTTGAAAGGCGCAGCTCTCCTTGGGTTCTGAGCACAAGTGCATGAACTTTGTTTCACCGTGCAGTTGTTGATTGATCGGATGAAGGAAGGAACAGCTGAAGACTTGATTAAATGTTTTTACTTCATTTCCCACTTTGGCAAATATACCAATTACACAGTATTTTATCAAAGTCCTAGGAATACCCGAACCTCAAAGTTTTGGCTGAGAGAAATGACTTTTACTTCAAGACCAAAAAACTTCACAGTCTAGTTTAACTAGGTACAGGAGCTGCATTACGAGATTTGATCGGTCATAAATCTTTACTAGCATTACAACACTTTATCTCTTAAAAGCAGTCTCCTCTCTGCCCAGTCTCCTTTCCAAACTCAAGATGGTCTATTTTTCCAAAGCTACGGTTCTGTAGTTTTCACTTTGCTTTCCCAAATTCAAGGCAGAATCTTGCCCGGTGAAACCTGAAAGGGTGAAGGAGGACCTACCTCTCCCAGCTCAGTTTTTCCGTGGGTTCAGCCATTGCTGCATTTCCAAAATCCCATCCCTTGCTCCACCCCCTCCAGCAAAAAGGTTCACCACATGCTGCAGGCAGTACCGCTCCTCTGTCCATACCCAAGTGGCAAATCCAAACACCCGTCCTTTTGCAAGGTTACGAGCACACGGTCCCCGCAATTCTCCTGTAGCCTTTCCTCTCTCTCTCAGGATGCAGAATGCAACACTGACAGTCGCTGCATCTCCTGTCCTCTAAAATTTAACAGTCTTGGAAAATTTCTGCATCGTGCCCACTGATAAAAACTGAGCAGCAGATACCAAAGAGCAGTGTGTCACGCACACGTGCACCTGCAGCCTAGCATGCAGCTGGGAGTTCTAATTTTAGGCTCCCAAGATTTGAATGTTCCTGTAATTATATATAAAACACATATTGAAGCAGACATCTAAGCATTTAGTTAAATTCTTTGTATACGAATTCAGCCACACACAATTAATCTTTTAGAAAATCTAACACAAAACATATGTCAAATTGTTCATTTGAAACTATTAAACAGTTTTTCTATGTTCATTATTCAGAATAATACAAAATTTCACTGAGCAAGTTTACAGAAGATTGTCTGTAGAAAGACAGATTAATAAATTTCTCAATGAAACACAAGTAGCATACTTAAAGCTTTCCAAGAGATGAAAAAACCTCCCCCCTCCCATGCATTCTGTTACATCAGGTTTTCATCAGCAATTTGAATGAAGTCAGTCATCTGCAAAAACTATTCACATTTACTCCTTAATTAGTTTTCAGAGTTGAAGATATTTTAAATTTCTCCAGCCAATTTGTATGGTATTACATAAAAGCTGAACATACAATTTGTCATATAAGAAATCTTCTAAGTCATGCATTATTTTTAGGTGACATGATCTCATCGTGCCACTGCTATATTTTAGCCAACAAATTATTTGTTTATGTGGCAGACCCCCCTATTTGTTAACATACCTAAACCTAAAATCCCTTAAGGAACCCTCAACGCCAAGTTTAATTTTGTGATTATGATACAAGAACAGAATTCAGGAAATAAACTTGGGGTTTACATAGTAATATTAAAAATCTGGGGTAATTTAACATGAAAGGGTCCACAGAAACACTTCAGTTATTATGCAGAGAACCAGGGTCTATTATGAGGAGGCAAAAAGTGCTGGTCAAGCCACTAGGCACAACCATAACCTCAATTAAAATTAACTATATGATCCGGAGAATATTCTGAACTATATCTTAAGTCATATGCCCCAAAACACGCTACTATTATGAATTGTTTTAACATCAACAGGTTCGGTAGTTTTCTCCTCCTTCACACACAGCACTCCGTGTACTTTGCAGCAGCTGTAGTAGGAAAAAGGAAGTTTATTTAAATCCAAACTCACAGTTTACATAAAACTGCTCATTGCAGCAGAAGTATTTTGATACGTCGTGACTGCAAATGGTGAACGTGTTCCAAGCTCCTCACCCTTTCCCATCTCTCATCTAGGCCTTTGAGGAAAAAAAATTTGGCATGTGTGGTTTTTGCCATCTTTCCCTGTGTAACTGTCCACGTCACAGCAACGCAACTGGGTGCTGGCTGTGTCGGTGCCTAGGAAGTGAGGAAGTAGAGCGGTAACAACCATTCACTTACAGATTTACACATTTTTCTTAGTAACTGAGAACTGGAGGAATACAACATACCCATGACTATATCTTTGGTGATAGGAGGAAACAACAGAACTTAGGAGTAATAAAACAAATAAGCAAAAAAGTGACATCAGAAATACCAGAATTAATACAGTCTTTAAAAATATAAACTTTTTCAAAACCAATACAAATGAGGACTAGAGACAGTTACGCATCTCTTGCATGATGACATTACTGTAATATTCATAACAAACCCATCATCAGTTAACACATGAATTTTCCCTGCTACATAGGGCATGCATAGTGCTCATCTTTCAACCTTCTCTACCCTCTCTCCTGCTGACCATGGCCCCGGCTCCTGTGGGGTACCAGCGCGGCATTCTCTAGTTCTGCAAAGACAATGCACCTCTGCACAAAGAACACTGCATACATTTTACATCATGCACCTGATACCTCAGGGAGCAAATCAGCATATGCAAAAAAAAAAAATTTAAGGAAAATAATACAGACGACCTGTCAACCGAATTCTATTTCGGTATTTTCTTTTCTTAGGCAACCCAACTACCTAAAGCCACCCCACCCCTGCCACTCCCATTCTCCATGCACTGGAACATCCACTTCAAAAATAAGGCTGTTTCAATCGTGTCTAACACAGCTATAAGGAAACTGATGCCTGTCAATTTTCACACACCAACTTACATTTCTCCACCCCTCTCAATTTGGCAGACACTAGGAGATCTTCCATCGAAATTTACTTCCTTTACAGATTTACCAGCAGTTGATTTGATGCAATTAAAAAAAAAGTTGCACAGCAACAGGCATATAAATGTACTATAGCAAAAAAAAAAAAAAAAGAAATCCCAACAGCACTGTGATATTTAATAAGATTAAAAGATAAAGTGGAAAATGAAACAATGTTTTTGTTGTTATAGTGCAGTAAAAGAGCTAACCCACTTCTTAATGTATTTGAACACACATGTAGCAACACAAAGGATTTTAAACTTGGCCATTACATACTTTAGACAAATATGACCGAGTATTTCAATGATATGGCTGAGGAACCAGTAAACTGTAAGTCTTTACTTCTCACAAATGATTCATTCCAGCCTGTACAGAGTCCCAGTCATCAGAGCTTCTTTTCCAAGAGGGGACCTATCTATTCTTGCTATCTAAATAGGTAAGCCCTGAAGAAAATCAGGCTACCTGTTTGCAGTATAAGGTCAATAATTCCACTGCTGGCCATTTGTGATACAACACAAACCCAGTTCAGCCTAAAAACCTCTTCATGGTAGAGACTTTTTTTTTTTGTAATTGTTATGGAATTTCAAATTCTTCTAAAGAAGAAATTTAGGTCTTGCCTTTCCATGTCATCTCCCTTTTAGAACAAGCCCATCACTATCCTTGTTTCAAGATGTATTTCTTCACTGTTAAGAGTAATTTGCCTTATTTTGGGAGCTTGCCTTCACAAAATTTTCCAGAATTCCATCTCCAAACATTATACATAAAATACATTATATCTGTTACAGAAAAAAAAAAAAAAAAAAAAAAAAAA
>NW_009258661.1:1916691-1925483 GCF_000687185.1 Egretta garzetta
CATATCTGGCACTAGTTCTCTACTCCTCTTAAATAGAAACAGGTTGGGAAGGACTGCAACTTTCAATATTTTTAAATTTAGATGTATTCAGAAATGAAGATCACTCAGATCGTATTATACATGCAGATGATCCGAAGAGGCTGACATGCTTTAAAGTAATTTTTCTGCTCTTTCATGGTCTGGGCCTCTGTAACACAACTGAACACCAGCCACCTTGTGATGTACATGGAAAGTAATATCTATAAGAACACAAAAGGGAAGGGGAAAAGAATTTGCTCAGACTACTTAAGCTACTGATTTGGTTGGTTTGGTCTAACTCACATTTTTTGACAGACACTTCTAAGGCTACCACTCTCCTCTGGTCCCTCTGCCACTAACAGTGCCCGTCATACTTGGGAGGACAGTATATGGATACATATGAATGGAGCTAAACACATGGGGAGAGGGGGAAAGGAACTTTGCTTCCTAGCTGGCCTACAAAAGGCAGAAAAGTGCTCTGCTTTTTGGGAGGGGAGGAAGTACTGAATGGGCACAAATTTTAATTTTTAGACATCTCATGTCAAAAAGGACATAAGAATAAACCTGATTATACGAGCAGCAAGGCACAGAAATTCATCCTTATGCAGATACAAGAAGATTAGGCGCATTTGGTGCATGACTGTGCAATGAGACACAGGCAAGCAGTGTCCTGCACCCCCCCGAGAACCCCACAGACCTCAAGCAGCGGTCCCAGCACATCGCGTTACAAGACTAGGCCTGTTTGCAAAGGTCTGTGGAGGAGATGTCACAGAAAACATATGGAGTCAGCATTAAGCAAGAGGCACAGCAAAGAACATACGGAGTTGGTATTTTAAAAAAGGCACGGAAAAGAACATTTCAGAGCACTAGTTAACTGCCCCGAGATGACTCAGGGTGACAACAGTAAGATTAAATAGATAACAGAAATTTGAAAGGTAAACAGGATTCTTTGATATTATGACAAATTTGTAGAGCTTATCACCCTCCAGTACACTGAAAACAAGTAACACATCCACCTTCCTAAAGCAGACAAAAGTTAACTACTGCAAACACATCGAGGATAACAAACCCGTGGTTTACAACGGAAGCGGATCCTTTGCCAGACGCAGCAGTTGCACGCGCATGGATTTCAGGACCTAGGCTGAGGTCTTCAGCACGAACCCGCCCGAAGACTACGGCAATCTCTACTGGTGCCTATCCAGGGTAGGCAGGAAGCCAAAGCCACTGCTGCCAAACTTGTTGAGCCAGTCTTCCCAGCGCTGGCCCACAATGCACCGCTTTGTGTTTGGAAATTGCTCAAAAGCTTTTGCTTCCAGCAACAGTGCGGAGCACTTGGGGAAAGATGCCAAAGGAGTCCATGAAAGGGTATCACAGGGCCACCATAACAGTACGGACACCCCAAACGCTCCTGTCAGTTGGTGACATCACCCTGACTCACTGCGATGATGAACGTCACAGCGCTTCCTGCGAAGCCCTGATCTCACAACACCACTCACAGGAGAGCAGGAAAACCCTTAGCATGATTAAACTACAAATAAGACTGCTGATGTCGCACCTTACCATCATGTCTTCCCACTAGACAATGGGGAGCACCATCTACCCAGACTGTGATTCTGGTCCTTCCCCAGGACAGGGCCCTTCCTTCCTTCACAGGGTCGTGGTTATCCACGCCAGCTCTCGACGGTGTCAGCAGGACGACAGAGAATTGCAGTGTTGCACAGAGAACCCCTTTCTCATCCCAAGCAGTTGTAAACAAGCCTCAGACGAGACACACTGACGGCACACTGAAGATTTTACTCCTGTGCTCTACCTACTCCGCAGATAAAAATAGCATTCTTATCTCCAAGGCTATCAAGACAACACTTCAGATCATTAAATTCAGGCCACAACAACAACAGAAGAGACTTGCAAGTTTTATTCCAGCAATGACACGGTGGTCTATGCCTCTACATTTCAGGGCCTAGGCTAATAGCCAGGCAGAACCAGAAGGAAATTTCCCAAACAAGGGCTGATGCGCTTTGGACCTCTTCTCCAAACACCCCATGGAAATAGCGGTGTTGAAATAGCCAGGCAAAGCAGACCAAGCCAGCTGGCTATTAAAGCAGGTCCTACAGAAGGAACAACAGACAAGGAGAGGGCTCTGCCCAGCCTAGAAACAAGACACAATCAATCTCTATCAGGTGTGGTTCAGACATCGGTATTTCCCCCCACCAAGACCCAGAACACAACTGGTAGAAGTCTTCTTCCAATCACTTAGCCACAAAAAAGAGCATTTAGGACAAAAATGTGCTATCTATTACATGAGCTCGTATTACGGTAGCGTTGGTAGGCAACACAGATATATTGAATTTGGCTCAAAACTTTTCCTCTGTAAATGATGAACTATGATATGGAAGAGAAGCTCCTTAAAAAGTATGGTTTCTAGACAGCTGCTTTGGGTAACACAAATTACAGAGAAACGAAAAACAAAGATAAATTTCAGAAAGCAGTTTTAAGTACTTTTATGAAGTAAATGATGCCCATCAGGAAATTCATTTAAGCCTTTCCTCTCAAGTATTTCCATCTAGTATCAGCAAGAGCAGGATGACTGCCATCTCTTCTAGCCAAGCAGAAGACATGCACATTCACACACAGATTATACATTTTAAAAAACAAATTAACTGAAGAAAACATCCTATAACCTGAAAGTACATCCCATACAAACCAAAGCCCAAAAGCCTTCTAGCTGTCAGAGGCAAGTTGAAGTCCTTTAATACATTTCTAGAGTCATCCTAAGAATATTCGCTACGGTTCACATTTGTGTATACTGTACAGATGATGCCTCTTTCTCCTTTTGGCATCATTTGCAACAGCCCTCCAATATGAGATAAAAATAAACGACGCCGTAACCCTTCCTCAGCAGAGTAACCCAGATTCAAATGGTATTCTCTCCAGTTCAGAAAGGTACTGGGAATTGCCTTGGGAATTTCAGCCAGAGAAACTTTTCATTTCTATTACCTAGTTTTATAACATAGCTAATTCCTGAAAATAAATTAAAAAACTAACCAATATGTTAAATAATACAAACTAGTTCTTACTTGCTGTTTACTTTTCACAATACACTTACATATTATAACTGATCCCGATTTATACTATAGTTACTCACCGATGTAACACCTCTAACACTCTCAAAAATAACCAAGACACAAGATCTAATATACCATACAATCACATAGGTAGCCATGTAAAAATCAGGTCAGATTCACTCTGAAAAGATACACAAGCAAGTATGGCCCAGTGGAGTCTAGGATTACCAGACCAAATAGGTGCTGGAAAATTCAGCACCTTCTTTAAGCAACCATTACCTTGTTTTGGAAACAACTTTAGAAGTTAGAATGCGATCATTATTTCACAAATGTTTCACCCAGCAGACATGGAGAGGCTGCTTAATCCAGCATTACTGGGAAGAAAAAAAAAAAAAAAAAAAAAAAAAGATCACAGAACCACACCCTAGGTGTAAACCGATAGAGATTTTCTTCTGTATTTTAGCCTGAAACGATAGCCAGAGGGTGTCGTTTAGGCTATATACACCTCGACAAAGCAATGGCTACAATATCTAGGGACTGACAATTAAAATGTTTGCATAGCGAAGTACTTCTCTGCCGGCTGTCTGATCACAGATGCAGTCACTGTGGCTGTCTCACACACGCAGACTCTGTCGCCCGCCGAGCCCCATGACCTGGTCCTGCAGCCTCCCCCCAGTCACAAGCAAAACCCTTGTTGACTTCAGTGGCTCACGACAAGACCTCACATCCCCAGATACCACTTAATAAACTGGCGGAACTCCCATTTTCCCACTGACAACATCTACTTCGTTGTTTATGCAGTCAATGAAAAAGAACTGTGGACGGAAAACTGAATTTACGAAGTGCAAAATACAACAGAATTTGATGTTAGCCAACCAACCAATTTACTGTGTATTGAGTGTATTATTTGCTTTTCAAATTTAACTCATTAAAGCTTCTACACTGCATTTTAACGCAGGCTGCTAGAGGGCTTTCAGGCAACTATATCAGTGTGAAATTGTCCAACAAACTTACTTGCAAGTAAAACCGTGAGAGCTCTAGATTTCAGAACAGAAGTGCACATCACGGACTTACAACCTCAAAGCTGCTCCCTGTTGGATTTTGGCCCTTCAGCTGCCTTGTATACACTTTCTCAGTGCCAGTTGAGAACACTGTATTTTCTATTACACTACAAACAGTTGATGAAAGATGCAAGCCCCGCTTAGCCACAGAGAAGCAGATGAAGAAAACTGCATAAGTTTTCTGGCTGTTACAATCCCACCAGAAGAAAAGGGAGACATAACCAATTATCCCTTTCACCTTTTATTATCAATGAAGCTTGTCTATGGGATACACTGAAGTTATCAAAAGTCAAAATCAGGGTGGGGGTGAGCTTGTAAATAAATGATCTTTCTCATGGGAAAACAGGCTACCACAAAACAGCTTATTTCACAAGGGCTGACAAGCAGCGTTTACACACAAATAGCTGAGCCTTTGAGTATTTACAATTTACTTGAGCCAATAATCTAGAATATTTACCACCACAGTGACCATTTCCAAAGCTAGCGATCATGACTCCAAGTGATGTGGGAGCAGCTGCGTGTGCAGTTTACTTTGATGAACTCATACCCTGTAGTATCTGGGGTTACCACGAGTATCTGACTTACCATGAGAATCAGTTTGAGAGCCACTGCTCCACCGGTCCTGGCTCACAGCTGCACACAGCCTGCACAAGCAGGGAGAACTTTTGCCTGCACAAAGCCATCTAGCAACAGGAACACCAATTACAATAAATTCATCGCCTTCCGTGACAACTGCTTTTAGAGTTGTGGTACTCTGCTCCATTACACTTTGAATTCCCTTTGCCAGATTTTAACATTTGCTGCTAAAGACTTAAGGTGTAAGTACAAAGCTTTATTCATCTCTGTGCTGTCAGCTACACTGTAAAAATGTCTAGGAAATAACACCGAGTATCATACCTACAGGCAACTTCCACAGCAGTGGTGATTTTCTTCATTAAAAGGGAAGAGAAACAATTTTTAAGCACCTTATGGACCATTTAGAATACTTAATGACAAATCAAATATTATAATGATTTGTGAAAGATTAAATCTTTTCTGTCTTGTAAGTGATAAGAGATCAGACATGTCTCCAGCCAGCCTTTGGCAGTTACAGCCATAGGCAAGGTGTAGTCAGAAAAGATGTAAGAACTGAATGCATTTTCTTTTACAGATCCACTGCAATGGAAGAAATAGCTTTTCAAATAGTTACCTTAGAGAGAGTAATCTGCATCCTCTTAACCTAATTTATTTAAAAGTACCCTTCACTAAGCCTTTTTGTCTCTCCTGCTCTACTTAGATGATAGAGTTATCAACTCGTGTGAAAGTCATATTTCTACATAATATTTACTGCATTGTTCTTCTCTTACTAGCATTTGCTGTTAAATATTGAACAAAAACTATACAAAAAGCAATATTTATTCATTTTATTTTTTAATTTTATCAAGTCAACACCTCTTTTGCACAGGGATAACCTAGCTAATCATACATACCACTTAAGAAGTGTTAGATAACAGTGAATTCATGAGTGTTAGGTATGTGTACAGACAACTATTGCAAAGGTTCTTATGTATATATATATATATAAAAAAAAAAATCCTGCTTCCTCACATATTATGGATAGATTGAGGCAGTTTTGTGGCTGCAGTTCCAGTAAAAGTCCCCAAGGCCTTGCAACAGAGCACTAATAATATGGTAATATCTAAAACCTGCGAAGTATCTTTAAAGCATAAAAGATGACACAGTTCTAACTTGCAGTCTAACATCACAATATTCTATTTATAACATGTGACTCATCTCGCCAGAAATAATTAAATATTGTAAACAGAACATGGATTTAAGGGAAAAAAAATAACAAGAAGAAAACAAGGGCCAGTCACTGCAGATAATCTCAGAAGTAGCATCCTTTCAAATTGCATGCTTTTCAAGCTATCTCATAAAATCTCTACAATTTTCTTCAACAGTTCAATGCACTTTTAAAGTGTCCTTGTAATTGTTTTACGATAACCAGTCCACAAATCCTTAAAACGCTTTGTGTAAATAGTCAATTAAAATGCAATGAAATGAAGAGGAGATTTATCTGATTACAGGCTGTGAATAGCTATGCAGAATGTCAAAAAAGAAGCATGGCACTTTGTACTGCTACCTTAAAATATTTATTTCAATCTCTTAAAAATTCTCAGTGTATTTGCAGGCAGTCAAGGACTACAGAGCCCCCCTAAGCATCTTTGACGTGATTTAACACAACAAAAATCAACGCAGTTGAGCACCTCCCAAGGCTGAATAAAAACAAATTTAAATTTGAAATAAGATGCTGTCTCTGACTTGTATTTACAACTTAATATTGGAACAAAAGTTTCACCAGTGCTTTAATTATTTATTGAACCTGTTGCTGGGAAAATTCTAGACTTTGGGTCTATGTGATAAAGACGCTTCTAGTGAGCCCTCCTGGCCCGGTCCTGGATTTCACTGCTCAACCCTGCCCGGCACAGGCTCAGGAAGAACAAGGGTTCATTACATAGCTCTCAGTACCCTCACAGCTCTGGTCACTTCCATTAATAACAATTAATATAATCAAATCTCAAAGCTTCTGCTGAATGCCCCGGAGGTTCATAGAGTGTCTCCCCCCACACACACACACCCCGTTTCCCCCGCCCAGGACATACTACCTGCCCAAGACCAGAAGTTCAAATGCTATCAGGTGACACAATGCTGAACAGAATTTGCTCCCACCTGCTCTCCTGGTAGATTCCTACAGTATAAAATCTTCTGGAGTGTGTTCTGAAGGCACCTGCCAAAAAACTAGCGATCTGCATTCCCATGGAAAATTCGACACTTCTTTATTAAGACCAGTGTAGTCTAAAAACCATAAAAATGGTACCAAGCTACATCACCACACAGCCAGCATCGATTCTGACCTGCGATACCTCCAAGCACATCCAACGCATCAACAACCGTCGCCTAACTAACCTCAACCTACAATAAAGTAATTGTCTCCTCTGCATCCCCCTCCATGACCATCAAGAGCACTCACAAACTTCCTTGGGCTTCTCAGAAGCACCAAATACAAACAGTTAAAACAAATCACTGGCAGACCGTACGGATGCTGTACGGGTGGCAAAGACTTCTTTTTAGCCAAGATTCAGCCATCTTGATCAACGACAATTGATCAAATTGAGCTCAAGACTCAAGTTACAAATGTCCTGTCCTTCTATATTTCGTTGCCAGTAGCTATAAACTATGGTAACAATACTAGTGAAGCGCCAACGGACTCGCCTCTCAAAGGATGCAACACACACACAAAAAAGGGGGGGGGCATATGTGCAACTGAAAGGATGAGATGCTTAAGCTCTTGCAAAGACACCGCAGCACACACTGAATAAGCTATCAAAACCAAATACTCCATTCTTAATTGCCTAACCAAATCTCTCTTCTGTTCTCCATGCAAGTAACGATGATCTTTGTTCAGAGCAGATAGGTTCTTTCTCTCTGGCTTTCCAATACAGCCCTCAGGGTCCTGGTGGCTTGGTTTTTTGTTTTGTTTTATTTAAAACAACATACAAAATAACTGGTAGCAACTGGAAATTTACTGTGGGGAGAGTCTCGGTGGGTGAGGGAGGGTTAAGCACCCAGTCCCAATGAACAGCTTTAGGCCTCACTGTTTCTACTCAGAGCTTCTCTACTCTTCCACATAGCAAAATGAGCCAACCAGTTGTCAAATTTTGCAAGAAGCAAAAGTTCACTCTGTTGAATCCTGTCAAAGTTACCATGAATGAACTCTATGCTTGCAAACACAGTTCTATTTAGAGATCACCTTCACACCAATAATGGGCTAGAAATTTTTTTAAAAGAAAAATGAAATCAACGCTGATTAGCAAGAATCTCCTGAAAAAACAAACTTGTTTGCTGAAACATTTCAAGCACTGATTACGAAGTTTGACACTAAGCATCGTTTTCTCCAAATGAAAAAGTATCAGATACTACAGACACATCAACCTCCTTTTGAGACCTGCTGCATCTCCACGATGAACCGAGTGTGTGTGAGCACACTGGCCATATCCGATGGCACATGCTTCCAGTATCACACAAACAAGTTTGAAAGATGCACTTCAGCAAAGTTGCTTGTTAAAATATAAAAAAAAAAAAAGATGAAGTGGACTAGATTTTCTGCCTTGCTGTTACAGAACGCATTTACAGATGATAATGCAACATGCTGTACTTGCTTCGTCACAGCCAAAGGCGCACGGCAGGGGAATCACACCTTCAGCTGGTTGACAAGCAGTAAGTTAGTTCACTAACTGTATGAGCTAAAAGTTTCTGTCATGTGAATACACGTGAAAATAAGTGAAGCACGATTGCTTCTAATATGCTCTTACATTGATAGTATTGCTCATCACAAGATGATTTCAGCGTACAAAGTCAAAATAAATTTTAAAGGGTACTTTAAACTAAAGTTTCCCCATGATGGGGGATGCCCCTTTCTCATTTCCATCTGTTGGGGATTTTCTGTACCAAAAGCGAGCCAAGTCCATTGGGCCCATACCTTATTCCTGCAGCTCTAATTTCTACATCAAAGCTTAGTGTGGACTGTTACTGCCTCAAAAAGCAACATGCAGGAAAGCATCCAGCAAGTTTCTCACTTTGGTGAAGGTCTGCGAGGATCCCAGCAGGA
>NW_009258661.1:1925770-1928784 GCF_000687185.1 Egretta garzetta
AGGAATGATTGCATATTATGGATTAGCAGAATAGAAAGCACTTAAGAGCAGTGAAAAAGAAACAGGGAAGTACGAGACACAAACATTTGGAGTTTGGGAAGCCCAAATTCAATTTCTAGTTCTTATTTCAATGAGAGCTTAGTTATACCAAGGAGGGTTAGATACCGGGGGGCTGAGGGGGAGGAAAAGAAAGAGTTTGAGACTATGAACTAATTTTAGTTTCCTGATCCCTCCATGCAACTAGCATCACTGACAGGTATTAAGGACTCATCGGGCTTCACAACCACCAGCATGCTGAGAGAGGAGCTGCCTGATCAGCAAATAGGAAATGCCAGTGACAAAGGTGTGTCTGAAATCCTGCCTCTCTCCACAGCTTGCAAATGCTGTCCTGGAATTATACCTTTATGTCCTTCATTCCTTTAAAAGAATAGTAGGCATCATTCTTTAACAAAAGGAGAAGCTGGTAATGATAAGGCCCTTTTTAACACAGTGTTACGACAAGGGGAACGCTCACTCTTCAAGTGTACAAGCCTGAAATCCACCTCCCGTAAACAGGCAGGCTGATGATGAAGCTATTCCCACCAGAAGTTGCATAGAAACAGCATGTGGGAAAGGAAGTAACGACAGCGATAACCCTGTGGGTACCAGGGAGCCCAACCTGAAAGTTGACAACTGTTAAAGAAAGAAAATAGTTCTCGGGTTTGAACCCAATTCTAATAAGTGGGCTGCAAGTCATGTTCCCTCCTTCGCTCCCTCTCCAGGCCATGAATATTTAATTCTTTTATGCAAACTGGAAGAGTTGCAATGCAAGGTTAAATTAGCCTAAATAACCTTGAAATCCTTTTGTGAAGTTGGGCCTCCGAGTCACCTCCCAATCTATAGAGAACTAACTTTCTTACACGAGTTCTCTCATTAGCCGTACTTAAAATACCGTGTGCTACCATAACAAAATCTTGACATTGGATCTGATTTGACAAAATTTATACCTTTGGTTCACCCTTCTCTGTTAAGGTCCATGGTTTAGACAGTCCAATTATTTAATAAATGTTTGCTCCTCAATTTTGAATGCAAAATTCTTCCTGGGAAAAGGAATCAGTTACAGCATTCTCAGAGTTTTATTCGATAACACAACACATCCGTACGCTGGCATGTTTTGCTGCTCCCCTAGTTCTTTAAGTGCAAACTTAATTACTACTACTTTTTCTTTGGCTTTATTTTGCAGTAGGCCGAGCTCCCTACAGACTACCTACAGGTATACGTCAAGTCAGTGCCTCATTCATATGTCATAAAGCAAACAAAATAAATAGACCTCTGGAAGCCTGACAGAGCTACTAAGTTTCACTTTTAATTCTCAAAGTGTTTTATGAACTTCCTTCAACTCATAACCCTACAAATCATTCACATGGCTGGAGTCAGTGGGGAGCAGCTGTGTCTCAGTGGTCAGCCTATGCAAAAACTGTTTCATGATCTCTCTCCAGAGGGGGAAAAAAAAAAAAACAAAAAAACCAAAAAAACAGATTATTCTTCATCCTGCCAGCTAATCTTTAAAATCTGGAAACCTTAGATGCTTGCATTTTAAGAGGTAGAAATAAGAAAGAATGTTTGGAAATCCTTATTAGTAAAATCTTTACTAGGATAATGCGTATGCTTATTGTTATTAATGCTGTTTTAGCACTTGAATGATTTGCCTGTTCAGAAAAATAATTATCCAACACAACTACTAGACTGGAACTAGGCAATGAAGTAATAAAGTGATTTTTCAAATGCCTAAGAACTTATACAATGAGACTTAGAAGATGGCAAAATGGCACAAGTGTTTCTGAATGCCACAGCATAGCGTTGCATCTCTCTTACAGGTCAGCGACCACCGACTCTGCTCATAAAAATTGATTTTTTCCAAATTTTAGCAACACTAGCATTTCTACAACAAGTAGACATTTTGGTTCAGCCTCGGTATAGGTCACTGCCTCCCAATCTCACGAGCCCGTGCCACCTTGCTTTAGTTTTCATTCGCTGTTTGTAGCTCACAGGTAGGTGCTGAATCAGAACATCTCCCAAGGCCCTGGTGAGTCCTGCCTTCTGCGACTGTAAACCAAGTTTACAAAACTCTGCCTTCTGTTTCTAACAGTGTCAAATAAACGACTCGGGTCTAACTGATTGAGTGTTTAAAATGACGATGCCTAGCCTATGGCATGCTTCTCTGTAACAGAAAGTCCAGCAGAACTGAGCTAGCACCAACAATATTAAGAAAGTTTTAGAACAAAACAATCGTCAAACTGGAAAAAACAAAAAAAAGAAAATTGAACATTGCACATCAGACTCATCGCTGTTTTCTCCACTCCCTGTTACAAAGTTACCGGTAATCTATAGCTTTCATTCATCATCTGCTTACAACTTCAAGTAGCACTGTTACTCCTGAAACGAACTTGGCCGTTAATGGGCTTTCGCTAATCACAGGTGAAAGGTCACTCTCATTTAGCAGTACACTAAGAAATAAACACAACATGTCGACATGACAGAGAAAGTGATCAGTGTTCAAATACTGACATGGATTATATTAAGAATCAAAATATTTTAGCTTCAGAGATCTTATCAGTGCTGGTCACATAGCTTCCTTAGGACTATTTATAGCAAAAAAAAAAAAAAAAAAAAAAAAAAAAAAGTCCAACACAGAATACGGTAAAGGCAATACAATAAGTAACCTATGCCCTACCTTACCTTGTAGTTTTGAGATTATATATTAATTTAATAATAATGCTAACAACACCATTCACTGGCAGGCCGCAAGTCCCAAATCCAAAGTGATAGGATTGAAGATAAATTTCCTAAGTTTCCTTTCCCATGCAAGTCCTCTCGTAACTAGTTACGAGCAGGGAAACTTCTTTGTACACTTTTCTCAGGAATGAACAGCACTCACCTTCTCGGCAAAGTCGCATTGCTTCTCGGTTTCTTCCGTATTCCTTGAAACTTTCTTCTAACGCTGTTCCTAAAACCCAAAAGCCACAAGAAGTCAT